>NW_017617116.1:2535000-2855000 GCF_001879475.1 Ipomoea nil
TAAGAACAGATACTACACTTGATCTTAGCCAAAAGGCCGAGAAAGGTATAAATCCTCCCAAATGCTTTGTCGGGTCGGAGTGTGGGGGGCCCTTAGGGTTGGGGTTCAGCCTTTTTGGAAGAATGTTCATAAAATATAAATATGAATGATTATTAATTGCTAACCAGTAATCTTCCAATCTACTGTAGTCTATTTTATCAGAAGTAACAGTTCATTTGACCCATGGTTTTAGCAGTTCATATAGAAACCTATGGCTCAATCGGTTTCTCACCCAGTCAACTCACTATTAAATAACTTCATTCATTTTCGTTCCCCCATGTCTTGCTCAGGCCATGTTGGAAAAATTAGCTTAAAATGGCATAAAATGACATATTAAGTGGCTATTTTGTGGTACAATTATCAGTGGGGTCCACTTCCGATTTGGGTCGAGTCAAAGTGGATTCGGATTCTTCGTAGTAAGACGAAGAGATTGATATATTGTACGCTCAAAACGGATAATGGGTGAATGAGATATTGATTCTCAAAGTAGACCCATTTGAGTTGGGAAATGAAGGGAACAAAGTGAACTTTGTCCCACATTGGTTTGGAAACAAGATTTGCCCCCCTTATATACATGAGCTCTTTTGAAACTTGTAGAATTGTATAGCATAGAGGCTCTCTTGCGCGGGAGGGGGGTTGGTGCAAATCAAAATCCAACTAGAAGAGATCGAAAAGGCTTGATTCAAGCCCGAGCTCGCGTGCGCCAAGGCTTGATTCAAGCCCGAGCTCGCGTGCGCCGCCACTTGCGGGCACGAATATCGTCCGGATGCCAAACTACTTCGGTCATTTTCCAACTGGTTGCACCACAGCGCGCACGATGCGCACGAGAGATGTACTCTCGTGTTGCCTGGTTCGTGTGCTCTCGTGTGAACCTGCACCACGGGGAGTGTATAGGCCGGATATTGCCTTTGCGGTTAGTAAACTCAGTAGATATACGAGTAACCCCGGTGCCATGCACTGGACGGCAATAGTGAAGGTTCTGAGATACTTAAGGTATACTCGAGAGATATCCTGCTGTACTTGAAGGGTATAGCGACGCTAGCTGGATATCTGATATTAAGGACTCTAAGTCCACGAGTGGCTACGTGTTTACACTAGCCATTACATGGAAATCCTCTAAACAGACCGTGATAGCTAGATCCACGATGGAATCTGAGCTGATAGCCTTGGACAAATGTTGTAAAGAGGCTGAATGGCTACGCCATTTTTTAGAGGATATTCCTAATTGGGAAAGACCTGTACCTCCAATGTGTGTGCATTGCGATAGTCAAGCTGCAATTGGACGAGTACAGAATCATATGTATAATGGTAAGTCTAGACATGTGCGTCGTAAACATAATACCATTAGACAACTTCTCACAACTGGTATTGTCTCGATTGACTACGTAAAGTCAATAGACAATATAGCGGATCCGTTAACCAAAGGGTTATGTAGAGTAGCTGTGGAGAAGTTGAGACGAGGAATGGGTCTAAAGCCCTTGGTATAAAGTTCTATAGTGGACACCCAACCTAGCTGGCACCTAGGTTCAATGGGACAACTAAATTATGGAACGGAGCGTGTCCTGTGGGGGTCTCGGATTTCCTACCACTCCTCGTTAGAAACAGTGGCTCCCGCACAGGGTTAGCATGTGAAATGCTTTAGTGATTCGAATGTCGGCTGACATATGTGAGTATGCGGGGTACTCGGGAAAGAATCACCTATGTGATAGAGAAGTGAGGGTCGCTTCAAAGGAGAATTGACGGGCACAATTCTTCACAAACTCTTGCAGAACCAGGAATGGTGACCCACGACCAAAATGGGTACAATCATGAGAACAAAGCATGGTTGGGAGGTTCCTGTGTGAGATATGTCATCGTCTACACAAACGGCAGTCGGTTCAAAGACATCGTGTTCTACCGTACAGCCAGTAGAGTAAATGTATCTTCACGAGGGAAGGTTCAAATGGTGTGACCCTACCTATCCTATGCAGGGATCGACCGTTGAACACAGTTGTTTCCGTTTTTAAAACTACCCCGAAAATAAATTTTCATTCATGTAGGGGATTGTTGGAAAAATTAGCTTAAAATGGCATATTAAGTGACTATTTTGTGGTACAATTATTAGTGGGGTCCATTTCCGATTTGGGTCGGGTCAAAGTAGATTCGGATTCTTCGTAGTAAGACGAAGAGATTGATATATTGTACGCTCAAAACGGATAATGGGTGAATGAGATATTGATTCTCAAAGTAGACCTATTTGAGTTGGGAAATGAAGGGAACAAAGTGAACTTTGTCCCACATTGGTTTGGAAACAAGATTTGCCGCCCTTATATACATGAGCTCTTTTGAAGCTTGTAGAATTGTATAGCATAGAGGCTCTCTCGCGCGCCGGGGGGGGGGGGGGTGCAAATCAAAATCCAACTAGAGGAGATCGAAAAGGCTTGATTCAAGCCCGAGCTCTGGCCCGCCTTGCGGGCTAAGTTATGCCAAACTTCGGTATCATCATTTTCCAACTGGTATAGTCACTTGGTTCGGCCGGAACCGAACCGAGAGCACCTACTCTCGTGCTACAGAGGAGCAAGAGTGGTTGTGGTGCACCGAGAGCACAACTCTCGTGCATCTGTGACCACGAGAGTAGTGCACTCTCGGGTTGCACCACAGCGCACACGAGAGATGTACTCTCGTGTTGCCTGGTTCGTCTGAAACCCGAAAGTTCAGCCTGTTGTATAGATTAAACTCATCTGTTACGGAATTAATACTGTTTAATTCCAATTTTAAATTCTGAGTTTAATCCTACTTAGTGGGTGACCGTTACAGGTGTTATACAATTGGTTTAATACCAATTAAAGGCCATGTTGAATGCTATCCCTTCCAACATCCCTATATAAAGAGAGGTAGAGCAGTAGCTTTTTAACACAGTACAGAAAAACGAAAGGAATTCCAGTAGCTTTCAGCTTCTCAAAACTCTGCTTCTACTCTCTTCTTTACCAACTAGTGTTCTCTACTTTGCTTTGTTTGCCGGGTTCCTTGTTTAGGTGCTTAAACAAGGAACCGTAGCACGCTTTATCCTGGGAAACCTAGGCTACAACGCTCCTAGCACTTGTGGGAGGTAGCAAATAAGGTTTTAAGGAAAAAGAACTTTGTGTTCGAACTCGTGCTAAACCTATATCCAAACACTCCACCTTTTCCTTCCCAGATTTTCTGTTTTTCCCATATAATATTAATCTTTCCGTAGGATTATTATTATTTTGGGATTTTCCACCTTATTACCCAACAAGCCATTCTTATTCAACTGTTCAAGTATATGGCTATATGTATGTTGTGACAAAAAGATTTAGGTTAAACAAAATGATAAAATAGAAAATAAAATAAAAAAGTTATTCAATCAGGGGGTCCAAGTAATACCTATTCCCCTTTAGGGGGAATGAGCCATTCCTAGGAACAACGTTCTTGGGAATAGAAACTTTTATCAAACAAAGGAATATGGTTATTACTGAAAATGCTATGTCGTTCCAGGCCTATTCCGCGTACCAAACGTGCCATAAAAGTATTGAACAATTTTGTTACTATAAATTTTTTGTATTCAATACTTATTATAAATTTTCATATGAAATAGATATGTTTGTAGGTGCTTGTTAATACTATATAAGTGATATGATTGACATATAATGTCTCACTGTACCATATATAGTTAAAAAATAATGAAGCTGAGAATGTTTAATGTGGAGGCAAATTTGGAAAACAATTTTATGATATATTATAACATTTTTTGTAAGAAAATTATAAATAATAAGAACCAAAAGCATTGAAATATTGTAAAAATGTATACTACTTAAATTGTAATGACTTTTGTAGACTTTTTCAAATTAAAAAAAAAAAAAAAAAAAGAGTTAAAATCTAAATAATTTTATATAAACTTTACAGCTTCTTACAAAGTTTACAAAAAGTTTAGAACGATTTCATAAAAGTTATTAAAAGCTTATTAAAATCTATCATCTTAAAATTTTACAAAAGTCATGATTGAATACACCCTCATAAGTAGTATCAATTGTCTAATTTATCATTTTGTATTTATTGTTTGAGTTAGTATTTCATATTTTTTTTTTTTTGGGTGTACCCAGATTTTCCACCGTCGAACATAGTGACTAATACCCTCCCTGAATTGTAAGCACTTCTTTTGGTTTGGGTGGGACGACTGGTCTGGAGATTTAAGGTTGCTTCATACCCAAAGTCATTGATCAAATCTTTGACCTTTGGTTAAGGATGGATGAGTCTCTTTCACTCAAATACACTCCTCAGGTTAATATTTCATATTTATATGTAGTAAGTGATAGGCATATTTTTACACTCTTATTTTACGTACATTTTTATAATATATTTTTATTAATTATTTACTTTGTATATTAATTATTTCTTTTTTAGAGTGTAGTAATTAATTAATCAAATAAATGTTTTATAATACTATTTAGTTAATAATTTAAGTATGTAATTATGGTCCAATTATTAGTTTCTTACACAAAAGGACAAAACAAAATTAACATTATATATATGTTGCTTCTTTCCT
This sequence comes from Ipomoea nil, assembly GCF_001879475.1. Classification (NCBI taxonomy): domain Eukaryota; kingdom Viridiplantae; phylum Streptophyta; class Magnoliopsida; order Solanales; family Convolvulaceae; genus Ipomoea; species Ipomoea nil. Next base: position 2,539,583 of record NW_017617116.1, read on the forward strand.
TCAATTCTTCAATTCGTACATGATGTGAGGCGCAGCAGCAATGAAGACTGAGTCATCCACCACCTAGCTTCCACGTCGAAAATCTTCACCGCAATCCTCTCCCATGTTGCATGCTAATAGCACAATTATCTCTTTCTCTTCATGTATAAATAGATTAGTATGTTGCCTTGTAATAAAACGTTCGTTTCTTGGTTCATTCTTCCCTCCTCTATAGTATTCGTTGAAGTTGTTATCAATGTCCATTTGTGGCTAATTTCTAGTTGGTTTAGTGAATTGAAGCCCCGGAGTTCATAACGCTGTAAGGTTATTTATTTAACTTTATTATATATATGTTTTTATGCATTTTGAGTATTAAATATTCTTCTAAATTATTTGAATAGTTGTATCATTTAATTGCTAGGGAGGCCTACTAGTTATTTATTTGATATAATTATTTGCTATATTAGATAATGTTGTGCTACAAATTATTCTAATATTCAGTAGCAACTGAGGTTAATTATTGACGGCTTAGTGATAATTGGTCTCGGGTAGAATATTTTCCTAAATTAAATGCAACCGCTTGTGCTTGTGTTATTTAGTTTGTCGGTTTTCCTAGTTCCTATTGCTGCTATTAAATTAAATCTATAGCGCTTGTCTTAGATTATTTAGTAGTTAGGGGTAATTAAACCGCTTGTGCTTTATTTACCTACAACTAAGGGAAAACAGAAATGAAATAATTTCACGACAAATATTCAATTGCATATTAATTACATTATTAATCAATGATCAGTGTTGAATTCCGGTGGTGGATCTTTACTAACCAATGTCTCCTATTATAAGTGTTTTCGATATATTATTTTCATTGCTTTATTCGTTCAATTAAATTTCTTGTTTATTTAAATTCTCTTTTATTTTATCTTTATTCTCGATATATTCCAAACCCCCCTACCTTTAATTTGAGCACAAAAGTTAAACTAGTTACTCCTCGTGGGATCGATCCTTACTCCCGCTACTACGTTTGTAAGGTTTTAATTTGGAAGCCTACGACAGCTCACCAGTAAGGTATATATATTACAAATTTAAGAAATTTTACTAATAATGTTTAAATGAATCAAATGTTTAAAATAACTTTTCTAGTAATTTTATTGTTATGATTTAAGGATATCACCAAATTTCATTGCTGCAAAGCGGGGCCACTTCGTCACTTGAATGACTCGTATACAGTTGAGGAGTTGACAGTTAAGGAAGCTCTTGCATGGATAAAATTATCTGAGAACTGGCAGCATGTCTCAGTAGAGCTGGATTGTAACTTTCTGAATTCGCCACCCCATGATCTTTCTTATGAATGATGTATTTTGGCAGGGTATCGTTCTCTTGCAAGGCACTTTGATACGATGTCCTTTCGTTTCATTCGCAGATCAACGAATTTGTTGGCTCATACTCTTGCAAGGGTGACAATTATAGGCCTGATCATTCTATTTTAGTTGTCTTCTTTTCCTTATTGTATTCAACATTTCTTCTATTAAGTGAAGTCGTATTTTCCATTCCAAAAATGACAATATTTTTCATAACAAATATGTTCTCTACAATTATTTTTTGAAAGTTACTGGCTCTATTACATTGTAGTATCTGTTCATATACTTTCTGAACCTACTGAAACTACTGAAACACAAAGAACCAATAACGCCTCCACTGAGGCTCGAACTCATAATCTTCCAAATAAAAGTCCAACTCGGATACCATTAGACCACATAGTCCTGGTATTTTCTCATAAATTTAATTATGGTAAAATAACAAACCACCCCTGAGTAAATGTAAGAGTAAATGTTTTAACAATGTATTTCTCTTTCAAAAAAACTATGTATTTAATAGTTGTTAAAGAATAGATCGAAATATTTATATATATTTTTTTAATATGAAATATGAGTTAATTACCGAAATGGTCCCTTGACTATAGCGAAATTATCAATTTGGTCTTTGACTATTTTTTTGACCAATTAAGTCCCTCAACTTTAAAAATCTTAATCAATTTGGTCCTCCGTTTGTTTGACCGTTAGTCAACCGTTAACTTGGGACCATATTGGTAATTCGCTATAGTCTTAACTTTAAGGTTGGGTAATTCGGTTAAGTTTTCTCGAACTGAACCGTACCAAACTAGTTAGATTCGGTAATATATCGAACAACTGAACGGTAATAGATTCTTGTATACTGAACGATTCGGTAAAAACTCGAACCGAATGGTAGAGCAAGTAGCAAGGGGCTTAGATTTACTTTTTATTTATTTATTATTATTATTATTATTATTATTTAAATAAACGGTATTCGGTTCAGTTTAATTTTTTACCGAACAATTCAGATCGGTTCGGATCAGTTTTTTATCGAACCATTCGGTATACAAGAATTCAATACCGTTCGGTTGTTCGGTATATTACCGAACCAAACTAGTTCGGTTCGGTTCAGTACGGTTCAATTCAAGAAAACTAAACCTAGTTGCCCACCCCTAAAGTTAATTACCAAAATGGTCCATTGACTATAGCAAAATTACCAATTTGGTCCCAAGTTAACGGTTGACTAACGGTCAGGACCAAATTGGTTAAAGTTTTTAAAGTTGAGAGACTTAATTGGTTAAAAAAAATAGTCAAAGACCAAATTGGTAATTTCGCTATAGTCAATGGACTATTTTGGTAATTAACTCATGAAATATTTATATACTAATTAGTCAATGGCATCATATTTCTCACTCTCTCACTCTCTCACTCTCTCACTCTCTCTCTCTCACTCTCACTCTCAAAGCATTTGCTTCGGGGTGTGAAGGTTAGTCTTCATTATATTTGAAGTAGCACGGCAATGTTAACCTTCGGAGTGTATCATATTCTGCAGTTGTTATCGGGGAAACACCTGTATCTAGACAGAAAGGGTGTGAATGTCTATCTCAAATCCTGGCGAGGTAATTGTTCAATGTTGTAATTGGTACTAAGTGCACTTAGCACTTTGTTGTTTAATAGAATTCTTCATTTAGCTATATATTCAATGTTGTAATTGTGCTAAGTGCACTTAGCAGTTTGTTGTTTAATAGAATTCTTCATTTAGCTATATATTCAATGCTGTAATATAATTTTTGTAAGTTCACTTGATGTATGATATGAGCTTGTGAATTGAATTTTTATTTCATTTAGGTATTCAATGGTGTCATTGTCTACCATGTAGCAACCGAGCTATAAATTTTAGGGTTTCTTTCATGATTTAGCGGTGATGATGGAGGATAGCTATGGAATGCAGTGGATTGGAAGTCAATTATGGGTGAAATCTAGGCCGCATCGAATGATTTTTATTGTTTGATAAAATATGTTTGATCGATTATGTTTTCTGATGTTATCTTTGCTTAAAATCGAGCAAATAATTGTCCAATTACTCGTGGACATACGCACATTGCTGAACCACGTAAATCTTGCATCATTTACTTTCTGTCATTATTATTGTTTTGTTCTTGTTAATCTCAACAAATTGGTATCAGAGCACTGTTGATATCAGAGAACAATTAGTATCAGAGCATTATTAGATAATAAAATTAAAGATAAAATTATAAACAATTCTAATATCTTAAAGTGTACATTTAATTGATTATAACATTAGCCATTATCTCCGTCGGCGCCGAAAACACCCAAATTTCAAGATATGATCTTTACCCCAATTGAACCACTCCCAGATACCCAAATTGATCAAAAAACAACCTCGGATTTATACCTAGATTTCAAAGCTTAACTCTTGGCAGCAATTAATTTAGATTTAAGAAACGGTTGTTCTTAAGAAGGAAACCATTATCTTTATAAGACAATCATACTAATGTTAGAAATTATTTTTAAAAAATAACTAGTATTTGCGCCCGTGCGTTGCACGGAATGAATTTGTTATAATATTTAGATCGATATACAATTGTATAAATTATAACAACGAATATTATATAATATAATTGAATAATTGAGTTGCACCGATTATGTTTTCTGATGTTATCAATGCTTGAATTTGAGTAAATAATTGCCCAATTAATAGCTAACGTGTAGATATACGCATTCGGTGCTGTAACTTTAGAGATTTTATATATCAGTGTTTAGAATTTGTATTAATTGGGTTAATTAGCTCGTTGTCTAGCAATTCAGTTATAGAAATTATTTAAACGAAAGATATATTTTCTATGTAGATATATAGCAATTTTGTCATCTGTATATATAAAAACCATAATATCAATGACTTGAATTATACATTATTGAAAATCTCTTTGTAGAGAACATTGGTAGTAGTAACACAATTTTATCCATCCTCGTCTAGAGTTAAAATCACCAAACCATCAGGATGGGTGACTCGGGAAAAAGTCACATACAATTAACCGTGATTAAAGACTGGTTTTTTCAGTAATAACTCAACGTGAGTTAGTGTTTGACCCTGACTTTTGTTGATAGTCGTGGCATATGCGAGCATCAACATGAGTTGTTTTCGTTAGAATTTGAAGGACAATCTCGTATCAGAAGGGTGAAAGACATTTTAATTGAAGATTTTACTTTTATTAATAGTATAAATATAGATTGGTGTCAATAATAATTAATAAATTATTATTTCCTTATAAAATTACATAAAATTTCAAATGGATTTTTCTCATTTATTACGCATAATTTGTTTCCGTTATTCTTACAATTATAATGGTTTAATTATTCTCAGGATTTGATAACCATATTTCATTTTTAAGTTGACTTTAATTTGTGATAAAAATTCATTAGATATTGGTTAATTTTCATATAAAATTTTGTTACCAATTAAGCTTTATTAAAAAAATTTTATCAATTAATTAATATTCATATTAATTTGGGCGGGAATGTTGAAGATGGGAATTTTATTTTTATTAATAGTATAAAGTAAATAAAAATTAATAAATTATTATTTCTTTATAAAATTACGCAAAATTTTTAACGAATTTTCTCATTTGTTACGCAGAATTTGTATCCATTATTTTCACAATTATAATAATTTAATTATTCTCAGAATTTGGTAACCATTTTCTATTTTTTATGTACATATTGACTTTAATCTGTGTTAACAATTCATTAGATATTAGTCAATTTTCATATAAAATTTTGTTACCAATTAAGCTTTATTATTTTTTACTAATTAATTAATATTCATGTTAATTTGGGCTAAAATGTTGTAAATGAGGATTTTACTTTTATTAAAGTCATTTCACTAAGAACCTGGAGCTTGTGGTTGAGTGGAAGGGACTCATCCATCCTTATTAACCAAAGGTGAGCAACTTTAAATCTCCGGGCCAAAGCATAAATGATATTGCAATAATTAATTTATTTATGATCATTGGTTCACATATTTGATTTATTTATTTTTCTTTAATTATTCTCGTTGTAAACATAAATGATATTGCAATAATTAATTTATGATATTTATCAAATTGTATTTTTTTTAAATATAAAATTTTCTCATGTTTAGAGATTAAAAAATATTTTAAAATTATTTTTATTAGTAAGTAATTTTATTTTTAAAATATTTTTCAGCAACCCAAACACTCCATTAGTCTATAATAAAAAAATGAAAACAAAAGTTAATTCATTAAGAAAATTAATACTAATTAAAGTAAATCTAATCATGCTATATTTATTTGTAACTGTATATTAATTGCATTTTGAAATCAGTGGTTCACATCTTTGAATTATTTATTTTTTTCTTCAACTATTATAAACAAAAATTATGATATTTATCAAATTGTATTTTTAAAATATATATATATATATAACATTTACACATGTTATGAGAGATTAAAAAATATTTTAAGTTATTTTTTATTAGTATGCATTTTTATTTTAAAATATTTTCCAGCAATCCAAACACTCCCTTAACCTACCATAAAAAACAGATAAAGAAAAGTCATTTTATTAAGAAAATTAAAACTAATTAAAATAAATCTAATCATGCTATATTTATTTGTAACTCTATATTAAGTTTATTTTGAAATAATTGGTTCACATATTTGAATTATTTATTTTTTTTTCTTTAACTATTATAAAAAAAAATTATGATATTTATCAAATTGTATTTTTTTAAAAAAATATAGCATTTACACATGTTATGAGGGTTAAAAAATATTTTAAATTATTTTTATTAGTATGCATTTTATTTTAAAATATTTTGCACTAATCCAAACACTTCCTTAGCCTCCCATCAAAAATTGATAAAGAAAAGTCGTTTCATTAAGGAAATTAAAACTAATTAATGTAAATCTAATCATGCTATATTTATTTGTAACTGTATATTAATTTCATTTTGAAATCATTGGTTCACATATTTCAATTTGTTTTTAATTATTATAATTTATAAACAGAAATAATATTGTACTAATTAATTTATGATATTTATCAAATTGTATTTTTCAAAAAAAATATAAGATTTACACATGTTATGAGGGGTTAAAAAAATATTTTAAAATTATTTTTTATTAGTAAGTATTTTTTTTTTAAAAAAAAATTCCACCAACTCAAACACTCCCTTAATCTCCCTTAAAAAACTGATAAAGAAAAGTCATATCATTAAGGTAATTAAAACTAATTAAAGTAATTGTAATCATGCTATATTTATTTGTAACTATATATTAATTTCATTTTCAAATCATTGGTTCACATATTTGAATTATTTATTTTTTTCTTAATTATTATAAACATTAATAATATTGTACTAATTAATTTATTATATTTATCAAATTGTATTTTGTAAAATATAGTGTTTTACCGAGAAAATTTTTTGTTGTTATGAATTTAATATTAAAATAAAAAAAATAAAAAGATGTTAAAATGTACAATTTAATAATAAAGTTGGATTTTTATATATTTGGTCAAGTACCTATTTTCATAACATACAAAATTAAAATTTAAATATTGTATGGTTAATATAATCTCTAATCATGTACATATTTAGATAAATTTATAGAAAAAAAATTATAAAATTAAATTGATTTATTCCAAATTGTATTTCATATATATTATAATTCTAAAAATATGAATAATAATAACTAAGAGAATTGTAATTAGAAATCAATAAAAATGTAAATTCTAAATTTTGTATGAATAAATATAAACTCTAATAAGAGGCATATCCTTATCTCTATATCTCTATCTCTATCTCTATCTCTATATCTCTATATTTCTATATCTCTATATCTCTATATCTCTATATTCTCTATATATATATTAAAGCAAAAGGGTTGACACAAAAATTCCCCCCCCCCCCCCCCCCCCCCCCCCCCCCAAATGTAGGGGCATTTTTGTAATATCATTCATTATTATTATTATTATTATTATTATTATTATTATTCATTACCCTATTGTGGTGGCTGGCAATCCAATTAATATGCCATTATTTACCTATTGATTACGCTCCAATTTTTATTTGACTCATATTATTCTGGCTGGCAATCCTTTTCATATAATTACTATTTTTATTTAACTTATATTATGCTGGCTAAATAATGAAAAAAATATATTTCCATAAAAGAAAATATGTCAGCACTTATCTAAATAATTATTTACTCAATAATTATTTATCCTCTCCATATAATTAGTTATTTGTCTTGCATGGCAAATCATTCTTCTTCTTTGCTTCATCACCACTCCAAATACCTACAATCATTATATCAACTCACAATATTAGAGTTTTCACACATCTAATAAACATGTATGTTCTCTCTTATATTTTAAATGTAGACTCTTAAAATATATATATCATTGTGAAGTTGAAGATCTGATTTTACCGTCGTTATTATTCTCGATCGTATCTCTACAATCTTTCATAAAAACTAAACCATTAGGGTTCTATTACCAAGGCTCTTCCTCCTCAATTTTCTTTGTTGAAGCAGAGCATCCTTACGTATCTTCAAGCTCATACCAAACGATATAAACTGCAAAACATATTGAAGTACGGGAGAATATAGTTAGAAAAATATAAAAAAAAAAAATTCATACGAAAAGAAAGCAGAAAAATGAGTCTGAGATTCTTTGATTGATGGGGGAGGCTAGGGATTAGAAGAATTATAAGTTTGTATTTATAGGTAGAAAATACTAATTCAAAAGGAAAGAATAATAATTTATTTATTTAAGGTAATGTTGAGGTAATAACATTATTATTATTATTATTATTATTATTATTATTATTATTATTATTATTATTATTATTACAAAAATGCCACTAAGTTTTGGGGGGAAAACTTGGTAGGAGGATTTTATTTTTATATATATATAGATATAGATATAGATATAGATTATGATATAAGTTTAATATTTTATGCGTGCAAATTATAAATAAAAATTATTGTGCAAGATAAATATATGAGGAGTACTTTTTTTTTTTTTAAAGTCATATCTGTAGACGCAAAACGGTAAATAACTGTATAGTAATAGGATGTTTGAGCTATACCAATCTGGGTCTTGTTTGAATTCTTTGGAGCCAGGATTAAATGCCAAAAATTTTCACAATTGTACTAATTTCTTATTTTCTTTGCGAAAAGCTTGCCTTCATCGAAATTTGTTTTCAAGAAATCACTATTTCTTTTTTGTTTTTTTCTTTTTCATACTGCAATAATATCTAAATCATATAGTGAACTAATCTAACAGAAGTGGTCCATGAGCGTGAACTGTAATAGCCAAGCAGATGGAGAACCCGGTGAAAATGAAATTAACAGAAAAATCTCAATTCTGCTAGTCTCTCACTTTTAGTGGCTTGATGATTATCAGGAAGTATCAATTGTGAAGACTAATAAAATCCATCCATCTGAGTATATTAACAATTGAGCATTGTTAAAAATAAGGGGGAAAATGCGCAATTCTTTTTATAAATATTAAAAATTTGAAAGTTTTATTAAAAATTTAATATTTTTATACAAAAGTATTAAATTAGTTTTTGAAATAAAAATATTTCATTTTCACTTAAAAGTATTACTTTTTTTATGATAAATATTACATGGTCACAAAAATATTACATTTTTTATTAGCAATTATTTTTTTTTTCTTTAAAATGTATTACATATACCATAATACGTGGTATCTATGAGATTGTGATCAAATGAGAATTAGTAGTCTGATAAGAACTTGCATACTAAACTCATATATCCACCTAAGATGATAAAATGTGAAAATTCAAGGAAAAACTTATGTAATTACCATGGCGCATTTGAAAAAGTTTGATTGTGTATTTATGGGTTAAGGAAAAAAATTATGTAATTATGATGGTGCATTTGAAAATGTTTGCTAGTGTATTCGTGAATAATTGATAGTGCACTCAGAATTTATAACAATGCACTATTAATTATCTGTGAATGCGCTATTAAACATTTTGAAATGTACCATTATAATTACATAATTGATATTGTGGTTTGCTCCCTTTTCTTTTTTTTTTTTTTCATTAATTTACCGCCTTTGATCGTTATAGGTGGACAAGTAAAATTAGTTCACATGGTTTCATGGAACTAACATTATATATATTTTTCATTAATTTACAACCTTTGATCATTATATATGGCTTTTGGTTAAGTAAAAATGAATCTTTTTTCCTTTTGGATTATGAGGAAACCGCGCCAATATCCTAGAAGGATAGCAAATTAAATGGTTAGTTGGTGGTTGCTTACGCATTATTTAAGATTTAAGATGGCATATCTGATCTATGCATGGCTTCGAATAGATGAAGAATCAAAATGTGACAGTTGTGGAATTTGAACCCACACCCTTTCGGACCAGAGCCTAAATCTGGCGCCTGACCACTCAGCCAAACTATCACATTGATTCTCTTTTTGATATGGTCTTATATGTATAAAAATGACATTTAAGTGCGCTTGTAAATGTAAAAATAATATTCTATATAACAAATAAAAAAATGCTAAATAGTGTTATGCATCAAAGTGATATTGATGTTATTAAAAAAAAAAAAAAAATAGTCTCTCACAATACAGCAACAAAGGACAAATCTTTAGTTAGTGTACTAGTTAATATATGTAGTACATAACATCAAAATACTAGGTGAGACCTATTGAATCATAATTTATATAGGACTGACATTTTCGTGATCTGAAGTTATTACTCAGATCAAGATTTGAAAAAATTGAACATCAGCATCTTGGATGTTTTACATCTATCCAAATTAGGTTGGAAACTCAAAAAAAATAAAAGCTTGGTATATCTTTATCTTTTATTTTTTTTTAATCTAGTCGATCATGCTACACGTTTCTATTATTCACACCCGCCTCAACTCTAATACCCAGGCTGGTTAAAACCTTACTTGTTCGCAACAAAGTAGAAGTTTGCTAAAAAACCTTTTGTTGCTCGCTACACAGTAAAAGTTTGTGATAAAACTACTTTTCTTTAAGGCAAGTCTTGTTATTCTCAAATTCTTGTTGTACTTGTAACGTATTGAAAAATGTTGTGCTAATTTTAATCTGCTACATATAATATAATAGAAGTAACATGTTTTGGGAGCTGAGGAAATTATATTCAATGCTAGCTCAAACAACACCTGGACTATTTCTAGCTTATTAGTGATAGATGTTGAGAAGTTGATAAACTAACACATATTTCTTCCTACCAACTAATAAAGCCCAGTGTTACTTCAATCTTGTTCTCAACCTCCCTCCCACTCCTATATAAACTTGCATGCCCAGATACAATATAATCCCACTCCTATTAATTTGTTCATCCATTAGTATATAGAATTTACATGTCGCTCGTGTATTCCCATGCATCTTAGATTGAACCAATATATATATATATATATATATATATATGCTGCTCTCTCAGTTGTACTCGTCTTTCTACTCATATGTGGAGGTGAACAATTACCTGAATGCATGCGCTTTGTACTGTAACATTATTAATTATTCTGTTGTTATTAAAATCTATGCAATGATGGTACCATCCTATTATACTCTTATTAATCGTATAATATAATAACCACCTTTAATTTCGAATAGGCGCAAGCTCCATTTACTTCCTCTTCAACTGGAATAATACTCTAATAATACTAAAACAATAACAAAAGAAAGATATTATATATTCATGTTCTCCTTTCCATTATACAGTGCCAACTACTATACATAATTATTTGCCAATCAACTCTCATATGTAGTGTGATGAAATCCGATCCGTTTAACAATTCAAATGGGTCCAAACTTGATGAGAACTTAAATTATTTGAGCTAAAAATATATTTTTTAAAAAGTATAAACAGATACTACAAAATTATTGTTTAAGGAAGCTATTGTTTGGATAAAATCTAAGAACTTGCGGCATGTTTCGGTAGAGATGGATAGAGCTGTCAAAACGGGCCAGTCCGGCCCATATGGGTTGGCCCGTCACGGGTTCAACTAGAAACGGGACGGGATGGGCCGACTCATTTTTTTACGGGTTGGGATTTTCCCAACCCAACCAGTGTAGGACGGGCTGACGGGCTAAACGGGCCAGCCCGTTTATTATTATTATTTTTTTAATTTACGTGATTAAAATATTTATTGTCGTATTGCTTAAAAATTGAAGTCATGGCCTCTAAGTTAGTAACCAAGACTATTTCCAATCAACCACATTAACCATGGTTAACAAATATGTATATACACATATAACATATACACATATGACATACACACATATAAAAGTAAATTTTAGTTTTTAATATGTAATTATAATTTATTTAATTTATATTTAATACTAATATATTTTACATGTAATATTTTTTATTTGTAATTATAATATATAGTATTAAGTTATAAAGTTTATAAATATATAATTTATTACTTTATGTAGTTTATATAATAAATAAACTTTAAATTAATATTTATATAATGATACAATTAATTGTATTAATTAATATAGATATATATTTAGTATTGCTTGTGAATGATGTAAATAGATATATAATTATATTAAAATGTTCAACATGTGTTCTTAGTGTAGTTGGTTTCAATAGTAATAATTTAATAACTTAAATAAAAGATCAAGGGTTCAAGTCTTGTTAGCAACAATATTTTTAAACATTAATAAAATACCCAATTATACAACACATTTGGAAGTGGGGTGGGTGGAGATACGGGTTATACAGGCCGGCCCGTGTAACCCACGGGCCAACCCGTATAACCCGTATCCTCCACGGGTTACACGGAACGGGTTGAAAACGGGACGGGCTGGAAATTCTCCAACCCAACCCGTGTAAAATACGGGTTAAACGGGCTCAACCCGACGGGTTGGGCCCGTTTTGACAGCTCTAGAGATGGATTGCTTAAATGTTTATAACTTTCTTAATTCGCCACCCCATGATCTTTCTTATGCAGGATGTATTTTGTAGGGATGGCAACGGGGCGGGGCGGGGGCGGGGAGTATACTCCCCGTCCCCGTCCCCGTTATCCAGTCCCCGTCCCCATCCCCGGCGGGGAATTGGAAATATTCCCCATCCCCATCTCCACGGGGAATTAGGCGGGGATGGGGATTCTCCATTCCCCGTCAACTTTTATACAAAATGTTAAATAATTTTAAATTTCAATAATAAAAATTTTAAAATATATAAGTCATAATTTCAAAAATTAAAATACTATATATATATATATATATATATATATATATATATATATAAATCAATGTTGCCACAATATATATAGCACTGTACTATATACTGCATGTGTATATAGTTGTTAAAGAATAGATCGAAATATTTATATACTAAATAGTCAATGCCCACATTTTCTACTATGTAGCTCCAAGCAAGTTTTGAAACCTATTTCTCTAGTTTTAGAGTTTTACTATATATTCTCAAAATTCTAATCCCTCATTTATACTCTCTGAGGTGGCAAATAAGAATTGATTATTTTCATCATGTGTGTCCATTGAAAAATGTCTATATAAAAAACATGTGAGAGGAGGTACAAGTTAAGAGTTTAAAATAAGAATACACCAAGTATTTTTCTTAGTTTTATGCCAACATTTTAACACTTAATTTTTTTATTCATTAATTATTTATACTCCGTATTTACATTAGAAAAAAAAAAAAGTATAGGTGTAGAATAGAGTAGAAGCATAGGCAATTGAAGTGGACTAGGGAGTGGGTATGAGATCCCAGCAGAAAAAATGACAGATTATTCATCATTGCAAAGTGGCTAATCATATGTCCATTCTCAACAAAACAAATATAAATAATAATAAAATTTCTTCTAAAAAACACCTTAAATTAAAACATACGGAGTAATTTTTTTATTTCGTCAGATTTGCTTAATAGTTAAACGCAAAGAGATTGACACCATTTTGTCTACCCTCCAATAAATTAAACCAAGAGATATTGTTGTATATGTCATCTTAAATAAAAAGTATTTATTTAATCTGCTTTTTTCAAAATTTATATTTTTACTCCTGATGTGAAAATTCTTTTTTCTTTTCATGTGAGTCTCAATATAAATATTTACATCAAAATTTTGTGTATGAAATATAAGTTAAAAATACAAAATAGGAATAAATATAACATTTTTCGCTATGAAATCCCAGAAAAAATGAGAGATAATTCATCATTGCAATAGTATAGACTAGACAAAGCTGCCTTTCTCCCCTGCTGGATTTGCAGATTTGGGGAAACATCCTCTTTCATTTTCTGTCTTTTCTGCTTGATTTGACAGCTTTTTAAGTCGTCCACCATACCTCCCACCATTTCTTTGATATTTTCTGCTAAACTTACTTTTTGCTCCATTGCAATTTGCAGCTACACACTATCTGTTTTCAGATAAATGTACTAGTACTTTACACCAAAAAAATTTCATTAAAAAAAAAAAATCCTCAGCTAAAGTTTTTATTCTCTTGAACAATTTTTTTAAAAAAATAATTCTAAAGTATGATTTCTTAAAGTTTATTAAACAATTAATATTTCTTGTAATATAATTCATGTCAAAATTTATTAGTCATTCCTATATAAAAGAGAAAAGATTATTTTTTTAAATGATACTTTTGAAATTTCTATTATTATCACAATGTATATTTAGTTCTCAAATAACTTGTTACGTAAATTTATTATATAATGTTTTATAAAGTGACAAATTATTTTGAAGAAAAAAATCAAAAGGACAAGAAAACTCCGAAAAGGGAGAAATCAAATACCATAAATGATCATCTACATAGTACATACCATGAAAGCAAATTCTAACCTCAAACATAATATCTTTAAATGTTCCCAATCAACTAAAGAAACAGCCAAGTACCAAAATGTTCCTTTTAGCTTATTGACTTGTTCAAACAATACAATAAAATTATGTATTAAAATCAATTAATAGCAATGTTTTTTTTTTTTGTTTTTAAATACTAATAATCTATCACAATGTAGTATCTATTCATAAATATTTTTCTCAATTTATCGAAGTACAAAGAGTCAACTAATCATAACTCATGTTGGAAAGGAAATATGTATTTTAAAATATAATTATGATATAAGTTTAATATTTTATGAATGCAAATTGTAAATACAAATTACTGTACGAGATAAATAGATATGGAGTAATTTTGTTTTTTTTTTTTTCTTTCGCAAGTCATATCTGTAGACGGTACATAATTGTATAGTAATAGAATCCTCAAAAAAACTGTATAGTAATAGGATGTTTGAGCAACAACATTGTGGGTCTGGTTTGAATTCCTTGGAGGCATGACTAAATGCCAAAAATTTCCACAATTGTGCTAATTCCTTATTTTCTTTGCCAAAAGCTTGTATCACCGTAATTTGTTTCCAAGCTGGAAATGGCTATTTTAATTTGTTTCCCTTTTTTCTTATTTCTTTTTCACACTCCAATAACATCTAAATCCTATCATTCCTATGTAAGTGAACTACAATAGTCCATCTTTTAGCTTAGTCTTTTAATTTTTATTTTACTTTTCATCTTTGTGTTTGGTTCATAGTTTCACATTAAGAATGTGAATCAAAATCATAGTTAACATAAATATAAAGTTTAATTTATTTAAGTTGTTGAATTAGTAATTACAATGTTACAAACTAAACTACAACAGGAACAATCTATTGCTATTTTTTATTTGATTCAGTTAGCTATGAGTAACTTAAATGATTTTATCTCTTTGTAGTCTTTTATCAATTAAGATTACAAGACCATGCTTATGTAATACAAACATTAGCTACGTATTTCGTTTGTCACTCAAAATTCTGTGTTAATATCAGATTGCGTCAACGGGGAGTCAATTAGAGAAGATGTTAGCTTTTATCCATAAGGTAAGGTAGTAGGAGAATTATAAATAGGTATCGTCCCAATGAAAACCATTTCAATCTTCACTTTTCTTTCATACTTCCCAATTTCTACCTTACATGGTGAAAGTGGTCAGACCAATGGTTTAAGGAATTTAAACATGGAATTGGTTATAGTCAACGCTAAAAGGTTTGTGTTCTTTTGCTTTGACTTGCATGCACATTTCTTATTCCCAGGATTTTTCACTACTTTAGCAAAAATGACAATTGAGTTTTTAGAGTCAGGGGAAAGCCTAATACAAAAAGGTTAACCTTTGAGTTATGTCTTTTCTCTTTTCTTCTTCTCTGTTTTTTCCTGTAATACTTGAAAACATGTTCATAAAACACAATGTCTTGTTTAGTAGAATAGTTAGTTTATCCATCAATTTTAATTTATTTGATCACTATTAATTATTTGACTTGTTAAAAATTAAATTCAAAAAATTATTTAAAATAATTTTTTCAATTAGTTTTATAAGAAAAAAAATTATACCAAACAGCTATCAATGTATAATTAGCTGACTCAAATTCCAAAACACTTTTTTACAATCAGTTGATAATATCAACTAATTTATTTTAGAGTAAATACCCAAAATGGTCTCTCGACTATAGCTAAATTCACAAATTGGTCATCGACTTTCAATTTCAACCAATTAAGTCCTTAACTTTGTAATTTTAACACAATTTGGTCCTCTGTCTATTTGACCGTTTGTTGACTGTGATTTTTGAGGATATATATGTAATTTCATGGTCCATTGTCGGTTTTTTAAGGTCCTGGTTGCATTTCCAGACCGCACTGTTACATTTGAATCCACTGCCGAAAGCAATCTACCAAATTCGGTTGCCTTTCTTCATCCTCCCTTTGGATTCAATGTAGTTGAGTTCGTACCAGAGCGAAGAAGACAACGTGTTTCTGAACCAGTGCAACATCATTCTGGAGGCTTCCACGTGCTCCGACGAGAGCTGAAGGATCTTCTGGAGATCGTCAATCACGGTCAACAAACGGTAATAGATGGAGGACCAAATCGTGTCAAAATTACAAAGTTAAGGACTTAATTGGTTGAAATTGAAAGTCGAAGACCAATTTGTGAATTTAGCTATAGTCAAAGGTCCGTTTTGAGTATTTACTCTTTATTTTATAATTAATACAATCAGCTAACATCTAACCGCTATCCGCAAAAGGCCTAAGAGCATCCACATCAGTGGATATTATAGAGATAATGTCAGATGAATTATCTCGGGTGAGGATAATAACAAGTGTGGGGGGAGTTATTGGTGGAGATATTTCTCCTGCAAATTCAAGGAGAATGCAGAAAAAGAAAAAAAGGAAAGAGAAGAAAAAAGAGGGCGCGTGCTTTGGGCGCGTCAGGCGCGCCGTTAGCGCGCCTGACCTTTTTTTTTTTTTTTTTTTAATTTTTGATTTTGATTTTTTTTTTCCTCCCATTCCCACATTCTCTCTCCTAATCACTTTTACATTATCCCCAATTCTCCCCAACCATTGTGGATGCTGTAAAACTGATCCAAAAACATTGGTAATGAGAAAATGGAAGCGGAGAGAGTGCGTGTGGTATGGCGCAGGCATGATATGATGTCCTCGATATGGGAAGCTGGAAGCTTTG
This sequence comes from Ipomoea nil, assembly GCF_001879475.1. Classification (NCBI taxonomy): domain Eukaryota; kingdom Viridiplantae; phylum Streptophyta; class Magnoliopsida; order Solanales; family Convolvulaceae; genus Ipomoea; species Ipomoea nil. The sequence continues at coordinate 2,556,465 of NW_017617116.1, forward strand.
CATTTAATGAAAGCTATAATTAGCTGACTCAAATTCCAATAGTCATCATTTGCCAGATTTTTTACTCCAAAACTGTGCTTCACCAACTCACGTCCCTGTCTCTCTTCACACCTAGGTATGTATAGTAATTCGACATTTTTCACTATTTTTTTAATTTAAATGTATAATTTTAGTACTACTGACTAGTTACAATGTAGTATATATCTATATATATATATATATATATTTATTTATTTTTTTTTATATTACTATCATTACAATTACACCAACCACTAACAATGTACATCGTCATCGCTAAAATCTATTTATCTCATCAATTAAAAAATTCATCTAAATTTTTTGTTCCGCAAAAAACTCCAAAAAACCTTTGTTATAGTTGCCCTAATGCATAATACATCCCACATTTTCTTTTGAGTTCTACTACGTATATTCACAAATTTTACTCCCTGGCGAGTTTTGATAAATTATTTTTTTCATGTGAGTCTCAATACAAGTGTCTATATCAAAATTTAGTATATGAAAATAAAAATTGGGAGTATAGAGTGAGATTACCTCTAATATTTTATTATTATTTTTTTGTTTTTTTATTTTCTAAACTTGCATGTTTAGATTTGATAGTTTCGAAGCCTTATAATCATAACTCTTTCATCCTTGATCTGTAAATTTTTGATAACCTCCGGATGTACTTCCTTCGTTACTAATTTCGAATATATATATTAGGGTATACTTGGTGAATAACATAATCGTTGATTATTACGAAATTGTCTGGTAATTATATACTAGCTTTTGAGCTCAGCGATTTCATTTATTTAGTTCACTAGTATTGAGTCACATTTGTACGAAACCGTTTTATAAATCTTTATTTGTGTGATCGATCTTGTCAATATGAAAATATAATATTTATACTGAAAAATATAATACTAATTAAGAATAAAGTGTTTGTCACTCATAATTGAAATTTTAATGTTTTTGATGATAAATGTAATACTTTAACATTTTGATATAAAAATAATACATTTTTCATCAAAAATATTATATTTTTTTTATAAGTAACAAATATTTTATTCATTATTACTATTACATTTTTCAGTATAAGTATTATATTTGATACTGACCCAACTTATCTCACGGATAATAATTCGTGATATGATCTGACACAAGTTTTTGCCACTAGTATTTTATATGCACAATTTGTAAAAATATATGCCAATATTAATATTAACTCATTTTTAAAACTAATAATATGTTGTGTCTATATATATATATATATATATATATATATATATATATATATATATATATATATATTCATAATTGTATAATTTATATTATATATTAAAAGTATAGTTGATAATTTGATTATTGATTATGGTATAATTAATATTATTAAATTAAAAATTTTAGATTTGACAAGTTACTAAATATAATTATGGTAAAAATTATAATAAAAATAATTAAACATGTAACTAATTTATATTGAGTGTCTTACCATTAATTTATATTTATATAATAATTTAAAAATAAAAAATCACTCCTTAAACTAACTAAAATAAAATTATTTTTGAAAACACTAAAAAAAAATACAACTGCAAAAATATACGTTGATATACACTTTTGATTATATGTTGTGCAATCAGTATATATATACTCACTTCTGGAAATTCTGAAATTTCCGACCACCTGAAAATGATCTTAAATCAAGTTGAAAGTCTTGTTCCGACCACTTTTGGTATCCGGAAAAACCTTTGTTGCTATTTCCGACCACTTTTTGGGCTTTTTGGTATCAACTTAATTTAAGATCATTTTTAGATGGTCGGAAATTTCAGAATTTCCAGTAGTAACTGGTCTATACCTTAATTCTTTTATAAAAGATTATATCTAAAATATAACATGTTATTATATAATGACTCTTATTTGAGATTGTCTCAAATATTTTTATTTGTAAGATAAGTCGGGCCATATATATACTTATGAAGTTATGATGAAAATGATAATACTAATAATGAATATATTTATGAGCGAAAGTGCATTTATTTATAATAAAAATGTAATACTTTTAAATTAATATATAATATTTAAGAAAAAAATTATTTATGCAACAAAAAAATATAATATTAATAATGTTAAATTAATTAATGATTATTTATGAGAAAAAATGCATTGCTAATTCATAAATAGAGTTTTTTGCACTTTTGGTCCCACGACTATGATGTCACTAACAACTTTAATCCATGACTTTTAAAATTTGTAAAATTTGTCCACGATTATGACTTTCTTTGCAAATTTGGTCCTTCCGATGCATTTTTCGTTCAATTTTTGTCGAAAAAATTTACTCCCCATTTTAACATGGGTAATATTGCCATTTCCATCTCACAAACTAATGACATAAATAAATAAATAAATATACAGCTAAAAAAATTTGGCGTTTAGTAAGGAGGGTGAAACTGAAAGTGAAATTGAAATTGGGTGACTTTTAATTTCAATCATCGTACCACTGGCTATGTTTAATTTATTTATTTATTTATTTATTTATGTCATTAGTTCGTGAGATGGAAAATATAATATTATTCATGTTAAAATGTGGAGTAAAATTTTACAGCAAAAAGAACCAAATTTGTTAAAAAAGTTATAATCATGGATCAATTCTACAAATTTTCAAAGTCGTGGATCACAGTTGAAAATTTCTTCATAAATAAGTTAATTGTATACTGAAGAGGCGAAGAGCAGTAGATACTAGACCATCATCATAATTCTATATATATACTACTAGGATTATGCTCCATATTTATTTGTATCGTCCATAAATAATCTCTTCTACTTACACTGTTCCCAAATAATCTCTACTTAGATACATTTATACAAAATCGCTTACTGTCTCTTTTCGATCTACACGTAGAAATACACTCATCCCTTCTGATTTTCTTCTGAAACTTTCTGAGTTGCTGTTTTTTCATGTCTCTCTTCTTTGTGTTTATACTCTGATTTTTTTTGTTCTTTTAAAATTTTTATATATCAATACAAGATTTTCAAGGAGTTTCCACCAGTTTCCAGTTTGCTTTCTTTGTAGTTTCCCTTAGTTCATCTCCCTCTCTCCCCCTCTCTGTGTGCTTGGTTTTCTATCTCAAACTTCAAAGCTCTTATGGCGACTTCTTTGAACCCTCTAGCGGAAGAATGGAGGCCACAAGGCCTTTCTTCTTGTTCTCCTCTCCTTACGTATCTCCCGCACAAAATCATACTGCCGCCGCCGCCGCCGCCACCGGTTGTTGGATTTTCTGCCGCCCAGGGGTTGGCGCCACAGTGGCATCATTTTTACCATGTACCGTACGATCACTTCTCTCTGCACCAGTCTCAGCCTGATGGTGGCCCCGCCGCCATCAAGAAGGCTGCGCCGCCTCCACCCATCACCCGACGAAGAGACTTGAAGAAACTGGCTCTACCTCCCAGACTGAGGGCCACAGAGAGGAGCAAAATATGGAGACGAAAGGTGAAGCCCGAAGGAGCTTCCGCCGCCGCCGCCGACCGGGGTGATTCATCCTCTCCGGTGTCTGGTAAAACCACCGTCATGATCCGAAACATCCCCAATCAATATCAGTGAGTCTTTCATCTTTAAAGTTTCAAGCCCTCTTGGTGGTTAGATTAATGAGTTTCAAATACAGGAAGGTTGCAAAAAATATGTTTAAAAAAATCAAAACCCTTTTCAGAAATGAAGGGTTTTTCAAAAGGTTATTACCAGTTTTTGTCTTTTAACTTTCCATTGATAAAGAAAGATCAATTTTGGGAGATTCTGAGGAGACTAACTTGTCCATTCTAGTGCTAGACATATACCCAATGTTTTAGCATAGGTTATTCTGAGTAGCAGTCTATCTCAGCCTTATTGTCTAGCCACTGAAGAGGCCATAGCAAAAGGGAAGTTATTGCACTTTCTCTTCACTGTCTGTCCCTATCCCAGTGCATCAGTGCTAAAATCATTTTTGCCTTTTGCTATTCTCTTCCTCATTTATTTCCATTGATATATATATATATTTATTAGCTTAGCATTTAATGCTCTTAAAAGTTTTTATTTAACTGGAAATCTCCATTTTCTGCTAAAATATGGGTGCATTAAAACCTACCTGGTTTAGCAACTGTTTTCATTCACATTCATAAACTAAAAAAATCTTGCTTTCGTTGTGATGTGTTCAGGAGGGAAAGCTTTATGGCATTTCTTGATAAGTATTGCATCGAGAGCCACCTGCAGTATGATTTCCTTTACCTCCCAATGGATTTTAAGTGAGTTCTTTTCCCTTGAAGCTAGTGAATCTTCATTAAATTAAAGCAATCAAGAGATCAGATGAGTAGTCTTCTGATTTGAGCTATTTTTATTGTTTTTCCACCTTTTTTTTTGTGGGTTTCGAAGGACAAACAACAATGTAGGATATGCGTTCGTGAACTTTACTACTGCAGCAGCTGCTGCAAAGATCCGTGAGGTTCTTCAGAACCATTCATGGGGTGTGTTGAGAACTACAAATGGTTTTTTCACTTCCAAGAAGATATGTGCTGTTACCTGGGCTCGAATCCAGGTATCTAAAGAGCTATTTTTGACTTGTAGATAAACAAACCATCCATCTTGGACAAGATTATCTAGTAGCTAATCCTATTTAAGGTGGTTTGTTTGTTTTTGATGTAAGATATTCAACACTTTCTGATTTTATGCTTAAAATTTTCAGGGTAGAAGGGAACTTGTTAAACATTTCCAGAAATCGAACTTCGTGTGCTCCAGGCCAGACTTCCTGCCGGCGGTGTTTTCTCCACCGCGGAACGGTTTCCGTGATGGTTCTGAACCAAAGCCCATCGGAAACCTGATGGGTAATGTTCCTTCTCCTCCGAGTAAGGCCTGACTGGCTTTCCTTTGGTTGACTTACGTTGTTGTAGGGGCTATCTATGTACAGTCTGAGTTTCTTTGTTGTTGTTTAGGGGTTTTAATTCATCGTTTTAGGTAATGTTTGTGTGTGGCCTGTGTTTTGGTTGTCAACCTGGGTTTGACTTAATCCGGGGTGAAATGGAAACACAGACCTTATCATCTGTACTGGCATGTCTGTCTCCTAAACTTGAATGTATTTCCTTTGCTATTATAATCTAACTTTAGTGATCTTCTTCAAATACTTGCTTTGTTCAATCTTCCATGGCCGTTCATTCATGTTCGGTTTGTTCAATGCAAAATCAAAAACTCAACTCTGCACTAATTAAAAGGATGAAGTATTTGTTGGGAATCTACTAAATAGATAGATGGTGATGGAATAAAAGAAGGGAAATATAAGTAAGGATTGAAATGGGTATATATTGGTTTAATTTTACAAAGGATTGAGGGTGTATTAATGTTACTTTCGTAGTCTAATGTTAGGCCGAATCAAAAGACCGGGATTGTTTCATTCTTGTGAAGTTACCCATTTCTTTCAATGAGTTCAAGTAGTTTTAAACTTGAACATTATTTGCTTTCGTAGTTGAGTTGAATTTAAAAGTTGTACGATGTTTTAGAGAAATTGGGAATTGAGAGATGAGTTTTAAGATATGTTAACTCGTGAGCGACATACTCAAATTGTTGTCTAAATGTCCACTGTCCATACTCAAATAGTTGTTTAAATCTTACTATCATATTAGGGGGAATTAACAAGAATGATGAAAGAAATAGCAAAATTAAAATTCGCAAGTTGACAAGTGTACTCAGAGGGGAAGATAGTGAAATGAAAGATATGCATAGGATGGAAAGCTAGGGTTAGGGCAACTAGCAATCGTTATATCGTTGATCAGAGCGCACAATTAGGGATGATAACAGGACGGGGAGTATACTTCTCGTCGCCGAAACAGTGATCTCGAACCTGTCCCATTTCTGAATAGGGAGGGGTTTCCCTGTCCCTGTAGGGGCGTGGACCGAGAATTCCCATCAGGGACGAAGAAAATTGACATCCCTATGCACAATGCATTGTGCGCCCTGTCCAAAACGATTTCGTTTTTATATTAAGAGTTTAAGTGCATTCTGTTAAGAGTTTATGCGTATTTTACTATACAATTCTGTACATTCAAAATTAGATTTGTTTTTTTAAATTATCGACAGAAACGGGAAATAGAATTTCTAAAAAATAAATATATACAAAACAACATCGTTTTAGTCAAGACTTACTATGCATTGTACGCACTGGTGGAATGGTGCACGATATAATTTGCCGGCAACTGGAAGGAACAACAAACATATGGGTTGGGCCAGTGATGACAAGCCTATTAACACAGGAATACAAAACATAACATAATCACATGTTTTGGGCAAAAAGTACATTTATAATATTATAAATGTACATATATTATAAATGTACATTAGTTTTATACTGAATGTACATTATATACAATATAATATACACTCAAAACAAAAATAATGTATATCCTTTGAATACAATATAAACTATTTTTGTATAGAATGTACATTATTTTTGTACTGAATATACATTATTTTTCAGTAGATAAAATATGGTCCACACAACTGGTATGGATCATGGTCCACACAATAATAATAGCATGTTTTAAACCTTTTTATTCTATTTCTACAGTAAACTACTCACCTATAATAAAAAAGTAAATGGATAGTGGTTGTGTTTTTAAATTGCAACCAAAAAAAAAAAAAGGAACGCGTCCTCAATTTAAAAAGTAAATTGAAAAAAGAAAAACAACTCACTTAAAAAAAGAAAACAAAATATTTTAAGAAGAAAAACGATGCATCATAACAAGAAATATGATGCACCTAAAACTTTAGATTGGTGTACCTTAAGAAGGAAATCACACACCTAAAGTTTTAAGCCGACGCACATTAAGTTTCAACAACTGACGCACTTTAAGCACACAGACCATGCATCTTAAAAAGGAAAATCACGCACCTAAAGTTTTAGACCGACGCACCTTAAGCACACAGTACAAAAATCACGTACTTTAAGAAGGAAAATCACGCATCTTAAGAAAAAAAAACCACACACCTTAAATTTGACCTAGATGCAAAACGATCCTATTACCACCGTGTTTTTTTTTTTAAAATTTGTGTTCAATCGGGACTGTTGATTTTGATTATATCAAGGGTTGAGATTAAACCCAATCTCTGCACCTGAAACCTATTACCACATTCGATCTCTATTTTGATTAGATCAATTAATTTATTTGATCATACACTTGCTTCGGCGGCCTACTCTCAGGCTAACGGGTCAACGTCACGAAACATAACAGGTTCTTAACGGGTCAACCCGTTAACGACCCGGGACACGTTAAAATTAAACACTAACTTGTTATTTTTGTGTCCGATTTCGTGTCGTTTCCATAATTGCCAGGTCTAATCATAGAAGTGTTAATATCATACTACTCCACATCAATACTCCCGCTCTTGTATGCATGAGATCCACTTCCTACACCTCAACTATTATTTTTTATTGCATATATATTATATTTATATTCTAAATAAAGTTAAAAATAAAATTTGATTTGAAGTAAAATAAAAATACTAGTAAAAAAATTAATGATAAAACATATCACAAAAAATTGTAAAAATAATTTATTTTTAAATAAATTAATTATAGGTTTTTTTTTTTAAAAAAAATTTAATAATTGCATGCTTTATTGCATATATATTATATTTATATTCTAAATAACGTTAAAAATAAAATTTGATTTTAAGTAAAATAAAAATACTAGCAAAAAAATTAATGATAAAACATATCACAAAAATTGTAAAAATAATTTATTTTTAAATAAATTAATTATAGGTTTTTTTTTTTTTTTTTAATTTAATAATTGCATGCATCAGACGGTCTTTGAAGTGTTCAGAGTTTTGAGTTTTGACACACTGACAAATACGATGTTAGCTCTTTAAGCTTGTCATAAGTACAGTTTATATACTTATTGATTGGAAGAAAACTCAAACGATATGATTACTTGGAATTAAGTGTAAGTTAATTGCAATTAGTCGATGTCGTTACAACTTACAAGCATTTGAGATCGATGCTTAATTAATATGAATTCATTTGCTCGATCGATCGGATTCAAAGCAAATAAATTAAATTCATTTGCTCTCACGCACGTATATATCATTCTTATTTATATGTGCGAGTAAACCTTAACATGCAAATACTATCTAGTGTTTGCTTTTCAAGAATAGTAATTGAACAGATTTTAATAGCAACAGACCGAATATATATATAGTGTTGATGAAATCAACTGTACATGCAAGCACGCATATATAGGAATTGAAAGACGAGTACAAACGAAACATTGGTTCAAGCTAAATGGGAATATATATATATATATATATATATATATATATATATATATATATATATATATATATGACATGTAAATACTATATGTATAATCAATATCATGAACACACTGTAAATATTCTGAGGATGCCGGAGAACATATATATGCGCGCTTAAGCAAGCGTTTAAGAACTCGATCATGGCTTTGGAATTTCAGGGACTTCAAGCTTTGGAATGGATGGAAACTCCGGTTTTGGAATTTCTGGGAATTCAGGCTTTGGAATGGATGGCAGTTCAGGTTTTGGAATTTCTGGGAATTCAGGCTTTGGTAAAGTTGGTAGCTCAGGTTTTGGAATTTCTGGGAAGGTTGGTATTTCAGGTTTAGGCAATGTAGGGATATGAGGAAAGGGGAGGTCAGGCAAGGTTATTTCCAGGAGGTTTCTGGCCTCGGTTTGAACCATGTTCACCACTGCAGGGGATACAGTGATGAGGAAAAGCAAGAGAAAGGATGGGTTGAGATGATAATGAGGCATTCTTGGTGAATGGGGGTTGGGTTTTCAGAAGATTATGAGATGAATGGTGTAGTGAAGAAAAATGTTTTGTTTTGTCAGCTTGGGTTGTATATATCTTGGCAATTCAAGTTTATATAAGAATTGGGATGTGGAGAAGTGGGGTTAGTTGGTAGGAAGAAATATGTGTTAGATCAACTTCTCAACAACACTAATATGAAATAGTCCGGGTGGGTAGCTAGTGTTCTTTAATTTGTGGTTTGAAAATTATGTTCTCCCAAAACATGTGATTTATTGTATATTTAATTGGCATGCTAGCTTTAGTAATAATAAGAAGAAGATGAACTAACTCCTGGTTTAGTTTAAGAGTTAATACCCAAAATCCTCATCGACTATAGTGGTTTTTCTCAATTTCGTCCTAAACGATTTTGGTAACCTAATATCGTCCCAGACTTTTGTGTTTCGCTCAATTTAGTCCTCCATTTGTTATTCCGTCAAATTGGTGTTAAATAAAGGACAATTCAGTAATGTCAATATTGATCTCTCTTTACTTTCAACTTGTGAAGTGCGAAATTCCTCTTTCTTGTACGAATTACACCCAGAATTACTCTCGGACCTGCAAATCAAATTTTATATTCGCAGTTTTAGGAGTAATTCTGGGAGTAATTCGTAAAAAAAAAAAGGATTTCGCAGTTCACATGTCTATGAGTAAAGAGATACCAATATTAAAATTACTAAATTGTCTATTTATTTAACACCAAATGGACAGAATAACAAATGAAAGACTAAATTGAGCAAAAACACAAAAGTCTGGGACTAAATTGAGCAAAACACAAAAGTCTGGGACGATATTAGGTCACCAAAGTCGTTTAGGACGAAATTGAGAAAAATCACTATAGTCGAGGAGGATTTTGGGTATTAACTCTTTAGTTTAATTAATTAGTTACGTGGATTAGCTTGATTGCTTGCTTGCTTTTGGGCATTGTATGGTTCAAACTTCAAATCTATGGTAAGTCTGCATTGGATTCAAGAAGCATTAAAGGTAGTGATGAAGCCTGCACTTTCTTTGTAGTGCCATGATCATGGAATTTGTATTTTATTTATTTTTTGATAAATTAGGTTTTTCAAATTGACCAAGACTATGTGGTCTAATGGTATCCGGGTTGGACTTCCATTTGGAAGGTTACGAGTTCGAGCCTCAGTGGAGGCGTTATTGGTTCTTGAACAGATACTACAATGTAATAGGGCCAATAACACTCAAAAAAGGTTTTTCAGATTGAGCCAAACTAATCTTAAGCACTAAACCTGTGCTTAAGAGTTCATGGAAGAAGTAAATAATGAGTCGTCTGAGCAGCCCTTCAATTCCAATTAAATAAGGGCGGTTGATAATTTTGAATAAACAAGTTTTGCATTTTTCAGAGAACACACAATATATACATAGGGGAGAGATGTTTTCCAGGATTTGCGGCGATGCTTTACTTTTTCCTTAGAAGCTAAGAGCCCGTTTATTTCAAAAAATTGATTTTTATTTTTCTTCTAATTTTTCGGTTTTTATTCTCTATTTTTATTTAGAAATCTTGTTTAATTATCAACATTCATTTATTTATTTTTTAGACTATGTTATAAAATTAACATAAGTTTAATTTTGAGTAATTTTTAAACCTTATGTTTAAAATATTTTCGAATATGTTTAGTTTAAATGAAATATAATAAATATAAATTTTAATTTTAAGTCTCGTATATGTTAGATTTTTACATTTGATATCAATACTAAATTTATATTTATATATAAAATTACTAAATATATAACCTATTAAGTTCACCTAAAATTTAGTTTAGATAATATTAATATGTTTTGAGTTAATATTTATAATATTTTTGGATATATTCATTTGAATGATATATATATATATATATATATATATATATATATATATATATATAGAGAGAGAGAGAGAGAGAGAGAGAGAGAGAGAGAGAGATGCACTCAGGTGCAAATAAGTGTCCACGAAGAAATATGCGAACAAATCAGCGCGCGACACGTGTCCAGATCTAATAACTTAAAAAAAAAAATATGATGGCATTTTCGTAAATAATTGAACATCGAAGTGCAAGTAAAATCACTTACAAGTGCACCTACTTTCACCTATAAGTGCATGTAATTTTGTCTTGTTAGCATTCACTTCCCGCAAACATTCATGCACTTGGGTGTGCTTATAACTATAGGTGCAACTATTTATAACTATAGGTGCAACTACTTATAACTATAGGTGCACCTACTTTCACTTATAAGTGCATGTAATTTTGCCTTGTTAACATTCATTGTTCTGAGTTCAGCGGGCAGTAATACCCCTGAAAACCACCCGCAAACATTCATGCACCTAGGTGCAACTACTTATAACTATGTATGCAACTACTTAGAACTATAGATGCAACTACTTATAACTGTAGGTGCACTTAGTATTGATACTCGGTGTAAATTTTTACTTGCACCTATGATACATTTTATATGCACTTGTAATACATTTTACTTGCACTTCGATGTTCAATTATTTATAAAAATGCCACCGCGTTTTTTTTTTTAAAAAATCAGTGTTTCTCATCCATTAGATCTGGACACGTGGACGGACAGAATCTATTCCTATTTCGCTCCTGGCGAAGCATTCGCACCTGAGTCCGATTCTATATATATATATATATATATATATATATATATATATATACTTTGACGTCTAATATGTGCGATACCTCAATGTCAAATATCTGAACCAATAATCTATTGAGTTCAATCAAAATCTAAAATTTGGGTGTAGAGTTAACGTTTTAATTTTGATAATGTGAATAATTTCTAACTTTAAGCGTAAGCAAATAAGTTATGTGTATATAATAAATGCGTGTAGAAAAAAAAGAAGAAAATGATAAGTAAAAGAAGACGATAATGAATGTAATCATAATAATTAATAAATATATAAGTAGATAATGGTGAGGATATAGTTATAATGATATATAACTAAATAGATAATTCTGCTTTTTAGAGTACTCGAGTCGTAAGAATATAGTTTTAGTATATTAATATGTAACTTATATTCAGAGAAAATAAATTATTTAAGTATTAAATGTATATTATTTTGTGTAATGTATATTCAATACATACAAATAATGTACTTTTAATACATTAAAAATGTTTTTTTTTTTATTTTTATTTTTATAGTTCACTTAAAAATTTGCCATATGCCCATATGTGAGAGAGTCTTGTACAAGTTATTGTCCATGAGAATATAATTAGAAGTTGATAATATTCGGGTCGGGCACCAAATTTCCTTTACCAAAGGATAAGAGAATTAATTGGCATCATCCTTCAATTCTATCTCCTCCCTCTTATCTTCTGCGATGGCGCAAGCGCTAGCAACTCCAGTTCTGCCATCACTCTCCATTATCACCAATGCCCTCCCCTCCTCCAACCGAAAGACCTCTCTCTCCTTCCCCATTTCAACTTCTCCAAAGGTCAAGAACCAAATCCATCGCAATTTCTCTTCTTTTTCACTAACCAAACGACGGGTTTTCAGTTTTCTTTAATTCATTTTCTTGAAAATTTCATTGTTTTTTGGCAGATTGGGGGTTTGAGCATCAAGTGCGTGCGTGTGGGGGGAGTGGAGATACCCAACAACAAGAGAGTGGAGTACTCGCTGCAGTACATCCATGGGGTTGGGCGCAGCAGAGCAAGACAGATACTCTCCGACATCGGCATGGACAACAAGATCACCAAGGAATTGTCCCAGGAGGAGCTCATTACTCTCCGTGACGAAGTCTCAAAGTACATGATTGAAGGCGACCTCGTAAATTCCCAATCCTTACATTTTATTTCTAGTTTTTGTTATACCTAATTTGATATTTTTGTCTTGCATTGATTTCGGGTATCCCTATCAGTTTGGATTGGGTATATTAGGAGGCTGTGTTTTGAATGAATGCAAGTTACAGATGAACTAAGTAAAAAGAGATAGGTTAACCCAGAGTGCAATGTTTTCATTAGTATAAACCCATAAAGGAAGGTTTTTTAGAAATTGATTGTAGGGTCTATGGCAGCAATGGTAGAGCCAAAGTTTTGGAATTGCTTTAGTTGAATTTGATACAGCCAGCAATGGAAATTCTCACTTTTGAGGGTATTTGAAGAAAAAAAAACCCGAAAACTTTCATGAAGGTTTGTGGTGTAGAATGGTGTCTTGTTGTTTATGGTGGCTATAGCTAGGAAAATAAAAAACTATAGAGCTTCACTAATTGTTGCATTCCTTCTGGAGTCAAGATTAGTTGCTGGGCAAATGCCAATTTTGATCTCCGATCCCTGTTGCCTGTTTTGATCATTGGTGGAGATGTATGGACGAATTAGAAAATTGGAGATTTGGTTTTATAGGGTGATTGAGAAATGATTTTTTACGTTCAACATTCTTGCACATACCAAGCATGTGTGAATTCCTGTTCACATGTGACTAAAAAGTTAATTGCGAGATTGAACATTGACCCATTCTTGAATGTGGAGCACCTAGTGTACCAACTGATGAGAACAAAACAGTAAAAAAACGGAAGAAGTCTGAGAGAAAGAATCTAACTTTATAATGCAGTTTTAGATACTTGTGAGTTGTGAGTTATAATATGCTGAACCTAACTAAAAGTGGTATAGTGCTAAAAGAGCAATCCTGAATAGTACTGTAGTTTTCTGAAGAACTTTGAAACCAAGTTAGATGCTACTCCCTCTGTGTCATTTTATGTGTTTGGTTCGGTTAACAAGACTTAATTGAAGTTATTTACAATTCAATTTTGTAAACATGACAGATAAAATGGAACAGAAAGATTAGTACTTTTAGTGTTCATTCAGGAACCTTTTGGCCATTACTTTTAATGGAACATGTGATTCTGCGTATATTTTGTTCCTCAACTTCTGACATTTAAATGTCGGAACTTGTAAGCTTTGTACTTTTTACTCTTTGCCTTGTGTTGGCTAAGGTATCATTAACTCGGTTGTGGTATACCATATTAATGCTCTTGAATTCTTGATTAGTATCCTCGAGGAACTGCATTGATTTTGCTTTGTTTTATTGCATAACTTTACTTGAACTAACATAAGACGATGGTTTTTGGAATGTGTTGTTTAGAGGCGATTCAACGCCCTTGCGATTAGGAGGCTGAAGGAGATTCAGTGCTACAGAGGCATAAGACACATTCAAGGATTGCCATGCAGAGGACAGCGGACGAAGAACAATTGCCGTACTCTAAAGGGCAAGAAGGTGGCCATTGCAGGGAAGAAGAAAGCACCTCGTTAATCCGAACTAGATTCTGTAACTGACTTGTATCAATGCCTGTTGCGAAAATGTTCATTGATAATGTATGACCACCTTTATTTCATTGTATCCAAATTTCAAATTTGGATATTTTCTTGGCCCTTTCTTTTTTGTTTGAATGATGTAAAAACTCAATTTTAAACATTTGGGTGCACCACTATTGGCAAGAAGGCCTCAAATAGCTCATATAAGAGGATGTAGTGTATTGGCTAATATTTATTTATTTTGAAGATATTCTTAATTGAAAATATATAATATATTAATTGGTCTGCGTTGTGTGAGCATTGGTCGATTATGGTCAATCACCGATTAATAACGAGAATAATCAATATCTATTATTTAGTCTTCATAATTGACCAAAATGGATCAATAATTTAGATATAATCGACTAAAAACATAATTTCAATTTTAGGGTCAGTTATGTAAGGTGGCATCCGAGCTTTAGAGGACCTTCAACAAGTTGTGAAAATAGTTATGAACAGAAACTCAACGGTGGTTTTTTAATATCCACAACTGACTCACCAAATAACCGATTTTTTTTAAAAAAACTAATAATTGTTGACTGACCTAAAATATTTTAAGTCGATTAAGTTATCGGTTATCGATTTTATTGGTTTTTCGTAATTATGCTCACCTCTAGTATATGATATATAGTTTGGGCCATATTAGTTGTCTTAGTTCGCTGCCCTAAATTGGGCCAAACAATGTAGACTGGTGCACCCTTATATGAACATTGCGTCCTTATAGTAGACCTTAGGCTTATCAAGAACTGGATGAATTCGGCCTATTAAGAACACTATTGTGGGCTTTCAAGTGAGGAAACAATATAAAGTTTTCTTTGGAGCCCAGGAACCTCATTTTCTAAATTGTTTACAATAAGTTTGAGTCTTTGAATCCTCAAGGATCAAGGCTTTGATATTGTAAATTGTTGCAATGGACAACTTGCTGTATATTGCAATATTCATTCATTAAAGTTAAATTAAGCAATATTTTTTAAGTGACAAGGGAAACTTGCTGTTACTATCTAAGAGTGTGCACTATGTAAACTTCACTCTTGTATAATAATCTGCAAACGAGGTAAATTACACTATAAAAATTTTTGAGTGACAGATTCAACTGAGACAAGAATTAAACTTGTGACATTCCAGTACAGAATCATATTGTACCCATTCGACATCTTTTGAGAATTGAATGCCATTGAACAATGTGAGCAGAACTGGTGCAACAACTACCAGCTAGTAGACATTACAACATCTATCAACTGTTGCAAGACAATATGATTGCACCTTATGTTGGAAGTGTAATAACCCCACTTTTAGGTGGTGTTCAACCATAAATTTCTGGATGATTTGTGGGCTAATAAATAGTGGATTGAAAGAAAAATTAAAATAGAATTGAAAGCCACTTTCAAATTAATAATTATAATAAGAAAGAAATGGTTGTGGACTGTCTCCTTGTAATGGTGCCTTGTGTTGGACATGATGGAGACCTTGTTATTCTTTTTTAATGGAATTTTGACTTCTGCAATTTTAGCCATCAATTGTTAGGTTCATTGCTGCTCCTGTCTTCAATATAGTGTTTTTACTATTTATATTTGTTTGAAAATTTGATATAAAATTGACATGTATGTCGCAATTTTAAAACATTATATTGATCAACTAGGTCCATTAATGATTTAGGTCGAGTTAGAGTATATTCGAATTTTCTTTAAGATATGAACATTATATATTTATATGGTCAAAATGGTTAATAGGTGAACGCGTATTCAAGTGTTAGAAGACATTTGGTATTTTTTCATCAATTAAATTCATAGGGAAGTAATTTTAAGTAATTCTTTGTATACAATTCGGAGATTAAGGCTAATTGTTTATGGAAATGAGTTATTTTGGCTGGTCTTGAAATAAAAAGACAGTTTTTGTCCTCACTTTTCATGGAATTTGCAAGTAACAACATCATAGAGTAGTGTAACAATATAAAGTACACTTAAACTTTGAAATGTAAATAAATTACTTGGACTCTATAGTGTAAATGGTTGCACTTTATAGTGCTATTACTTGCACACTTGCACCTGAACTTTGAAGTGCAAGTAATGATACTACACAGTGCAGTTAACAATAACATAGAGTGTAAAAATATAAAATACACCCGAGTAATAATATTAATTACACCTAATGTTATAATTAATTGCATTGTAAATTACTTGCACTCTATAGTGTAAATAGTTGTACTTTATAGTGATATTAGTTGCACACTTTACTTACATATATATATATATATACTTACATGTTTATTTGCACTTCAAAATTTGAGTTATTTATAAAAATGACACCATATTTTTTAAATTAATTCTAATCTGTTAGATCTTTCTAGATGAACCTCATATTATTTTCTAGTTCTCTCGTGGCTGATATTGCTTAAATCAACGTCCACGATTACCATTTTTCTAAAAAAAAAAAAAAAAAAAAACGCCGTGGTAATTTGATAATTTTTGCTTCTAGGTTAAATTTAAGGTGTGTATGTTTTATGCTTGATGTGCGTGAGTTTTATGCTTAAGGTGCGTGGAGTTTGTGCTTAAGGTGCGTTGGTTTTATGCTTAAGGTGCGTGGGTTGTGTGCTTAATGTGAGTAGTCGTTAAAACTTAAGGTGCTAGGTTTTTTTTCTTAAGGTTCGTGAATTTTGTGTGCTTAGGGTGCGTGAGTTTTGTACTTAAGGTGCGTCAGTTTTGTGCTTAATGTGAGTAGTTGTTGAAACTTAAGGTGCATTGTTTTCCTTCTTAGGGTGCGTGATTTGTATGTTTAAGGTGGTGCGTCAGTTGTGTAAAACTTGAGGTGAACCATTTTAAAACCTTAGGTGCGTGGTTTGTATGCTTAATAAGGTGCTTTGTTGTGTGCTTAAGGTACGTGGTTTGTGTTCTAAAAGCTGGTGTTTTGTTTGTGGGTTTAAGGTGCGTAGTTTGTGTATTTAAGGTGCGCCATTTTAATGCTTAAGGTGCGTCATTCGCACAACCGCACGTGAACCCTTATATATATATATATATATATATATATATATATATATATATATATATATATATATATATATATATATATATATATATATATAATGTTTTTTTTTTACTTTTTAAAATATGTGAAATATATTGGTAGACGATTTTTTTTGTACTGTTGGGTAGTGTTGAAATTAAATGTTTCCCAACAAACATTTTGGCAGGGGATGATGGCAAGTTTATGAATTTGTGTCTGTAAAAGTGATGACCAAGCTAAGGTAGGAATATGTGAATTGTGTCAAATAATCCACCACCTTCAATTCGTTTCGTACTGCATGTGAAATGTCTGCAACTCTGATCTGCATAATTTTCCCAACAAAAACATAACATCAAAACAACAATAACCTTTTCTACACGCAAACATGGATGTTTTGTTATAGCCGGAGAAACGTTCTAGCTATATATATATATATATATACAGCTTCAATTCATTTATAATATTTTGGACTGACAATTCATGTTTGTCCCTGTATAATTGTGTGGGCTATGGTGTGCGATCGATACATACAACCTTTGCATATATCAGACAAACTGATTACTAATAAATACTGCATTGGCTCATAATAAAGTTGTGAAAGACACCATAATGAACGTGGCTTATATGCTCAACTTTTGAAGAAGTGGCTACTTTGTCCAACCATTATTATTGCACCACGTACACATACTTCCGAAGATATTAATTGACCAATTCCAATCGATTCATTGCTTTAATAGTTGACTTGATAACCACAATATTTAAAGTTAAATTTTCGTTGGAAGTTATCTACAATCGTTATGCCATGAAACCGTGTTCACCATCTATGGTGAACACGGTCCCAAACGGTAACGGTGCCTACGGGCACCGTTATCTTCCACCAATTTTATTTTTATTTTTAACAGCGCGACTTTTCTTCTTTATATTCACATTTTGCAGTTTCACTTCCTCCTCGCGCAAGTTTTTCAACACTCATAAATTATGAATGTGCAGGCATGGATTTATGAATGTACTGTTATGAAATTATGAATTTTCTTTTATGAGATTATGAATTTTCTGTTATGAGATTATGAATGTACAGAAAATTCATAAGTACATAACTGTAAATTCATAATCTCATAACAGAAAATTCATAATTTAATAAATGTAAATTTATAATCTGAACATAGAATGCAAAAAGCCGTTAACAGCACATTAACTAATTTTTTTTCTAGTAAAAACGATGCCGTTTGGGACCGTGTTCACCAAGCATGCTGAACATGGCATAATTTGCGCGTTATCTATTGGCCAGCTTTTTTTATTTGAACCGACCAACTATGACCAATCTAGGTTAGTTTACACGTTCGAGTAGCGGCTACAACATTTTCAGTAAATAAAAATATTAAATCTTGTATTATATTATATGATTTTTGATAATTTTATCAAATGTCTTTATATTTACTGACTACAACAAATAATTTCATACAAACGATGTTATTTCTTTTAACAATAAGGGTCAATTAAGTCCTTAATTTAAGACATTCAAAAAAAAAAAAAAGTCCTTAATTTAAGAAAGTGCAATTAGACTCTGGAATTTATTTATTTTTTTAAAGAACTCAGATTAAACACCAAAATTTAGAAAAAAAATAAAATAAAAAATGCAATTAGTCCATTTTACCATATTATTGTAGGTAAACTTCATGTTAAAGGTGATTGAAATGCACTAACATGAAAAGGTGATTGGTCTTCATCCCTAGTTGTGCATTCCAATTACCTTTAACCTTAATTTTACGTTCAATAACATGTTAAAATGAACTAATTACATTTTTTTCTAAGTTCAAATATCTCATTGAAATTTTTTAATTTGAAGACTTTTTTTTTTTGAATACTATTGACTCTATTACAAGGTAGTATCTGCTCTATACTTTCTCTAATTAAGTATTAGAGCACAAAGAGTTAATTCTCTACCACCGGAGTTCGATCTTGTGACATTCCCTTAAAGGAAGCCACAGAGGTGTCATCTGAACACAACGTACTTGGCTTTAATTTGAAGACCTAATTACACTTTTCTAAATAGTTCATGGTTAATTTACCCTTATTATTTTTCTCATCTGCATGGTTAATTGCACTTTACTCGAGAACAATGCTATATAGATTATAGACAACTTCTTTTTTACTAAAATTTGTAATTTGTACTATTTAATGTAACTTATTCATATTATATTAAAATGCATCGATGAATCGAGTTAAGAAAATTAAAGACCTATTTATATTATATTAAAAGGCACGGATAAAGTGAGTTAAGAAAATTAAAGAAGGGAGTTAATATAAAGAGACATAATTGAGTTAGAAAACATGGGTGTCCCCCCATGAAGAAACCTAATGTTGGAAAGGTATAGTTCCTATTATCCATCGGCGGGCTCACTTCATTAAATACTTTGTCTGGGTGCATGGAGAAGAAGGCGAAGACATACACCTACTAATTCATTAATTAATTTAGAAGGAACAGATAAGAAATGTATGTGGGTACGTGTTTATGTATGTATAATAATAATAATATATAGAAGAGGGTATGTAGCTATCTAATAGATGGAAAGAAAAGTGCATGATGTGTTGTGGGTTGTATGTATTTTATATGAAATGAAAAGAGAATTGAAGCAGTAAGTACAAAAATGGTTGCCGGAGATAGACGGCGGAGGAGGACGAGGTATGACATTGTTGTCGTTGTTTTCAATGACATGCCCTTTATTGTCTTTGTCCTTGTTAGGTAGCTTTGAATTGGTAAATATGCCATCCAATTTAATTGGTTTTATGTTACCATCTTTTTATTATTTTGTCTTTTTTTGTTGTTGTCAAATTGTAATAAATTTTTGGGTGTAGCGCAGACTTTTTACCGTTGATCGAACACAATGATTAATCACTTCGCTGAATTGTATGTATATCTATTGGATAAGATAGCTGACCTGGAGATTTAAAGTTGCTCCACCTCCAAAATCAAGGATTGAACCATTGACTGTTAGTTATGGATGGATAAGCGGATAGATGCTTAATTGG
Source organism: Ipomoea nil (assembly GCF_001879475.1). Taxonomy (NCBI): domain Eukaryota; kingdom Viridiplantae; phylum Streptophyta; class Magnoliopsida; order Solanales; family Convolvulaceae; genus Ipomoea; species Ipomoea nil. The sequence continues at coordinate 2,576,627 of NW_017617116.1, forward strand.
TTCAACAAGAAGTATTTTTAGATAATATAATATTTTTGAAAATTTCAAATGACTTAAAAAATTTAGAAAGAATGAAGTTCTATGAATGCTAAATAAAAAATGAATTTTAAATTTTAAATTGTGCGAGGTGTGAGGGAATTATGGGAGAAATAAATTGCGATTTCATGAGAGGTAAGAGGAATAATGTAGGAATAAAGTGAGAATTTAAATTTTGGTTTGTGGAATAGAATTGTTTGGAATTTTAATTTCACTATTTGGTATTCATGGGAATTGAATGGGAATAAGTTGTATAAAGAACAAAATGTAAATACTTATTATAGCAGACAAATGAAACATTAATTTTAGGGTAGAAAAGAAAAAAAAAAGTAATTTTGTCTCAGCTGTATTTTTTTTTTCTTCTTAAAAACTACGGAATTGAAAATATCAAGAAGACATAAGATTCTAATTTCATAAAAATGAGAGAATTCCAACTAAACAAAAGAATCTGTTTGCCTTCAGATTTACAGGGCGTTTGGTTGGAGGAATTTTAAATTCCCTTCCCACTTAATTCCCACCTAATTCCAAAGGCCATTAAATTCCGTAGTTTGGTTGGAGGGAATTGCAATTCCATGGAATTGCAATTCCCCCATTTTCATGGAATTAAAATCCCATGCCCTCCCTGGTATTTTAATTCCTGGAAAAAAAGATAGTGATGAGTCAAAATTACCCCTTCCTTTTTTAACCTAAAATTAATGTCTAACAACAATAATGGACATTTTTGACTTTATACTACTTATTCCCTTTCAATTCCCATGTATACCAAACATTGGAATTGAAATTCCGAGTAATTCTATTCCTATCAATCAAACACTGGAATTTAAATTCCCACTTTATTCTCAGTCATTCAACTCCCATGGAATTACAATTCCTTTCCCACATAATTTCCCCCCTCCAACCAAACGCCCTGTTAAATGAAAATAAAATTATAATTCCCTCCCACTAAACAGGTCGGTACCGCAAGTGTTTAGTCTTATAGAAATGGCTAACAATATCATAAAAGTAATTATTGTATATGGGAAGGACATAAGGAGTAGTGGAGCCGATGAATCCATCATTTTTGTCATTTGTACAAAAACAAATTAGGTGTGAAGTTCAAATCTCTCAAATATTTTGTAATGAGGTGTCCCCTCCCAACGGCAATTGCACGTTGGGAAGTTGGCCTTGGGTAGGTCTAAGAATGGGCATCTATAATTTTTTTAAAAAAAATTATTTTGTTGTGACGAGAGAAACTCATCGTCACTATTCGAGAATATGTACTAGGTAAATTTTATTTTTGTGTAACAGTTTATAAATCATACAAAAGAGATAAATCGCACTATGAAAATCTTATGCGACAAGCTTGACCCTACAATGTTTTTTTAAAAAATAAATAAATAAATTTGTATGGATCTTCAATTATTGCTTTGAGATCGCCATCAGATATGCGCACTGCAGCTAGCTTAACTTAAATCTTGATAGGAATTAAGTCGCAGAATTGAAGTAATATATATGTAATTGGCAACATGCCACATGCTTGACAACCTATGAAATCAACCATTCGAGTTGGAGTTGTTTCTCTTGTTGCTTTCTTATTTATATATGGTGGAGGCAATTCATTCAATGGATAATAAAACCATATACCTACACCAATATACAACTTTATTATATATATATATATATATATATATATATATATATATATATATATATATATATATATATATATGTGTGTGTGTGTGTGTGTGTGTGTGTGTGTGTGTGTGTGTGTGTGTGTGTGTGTGTGCGCGCGCGCGCGCATATTTATACTTTTATTTACTTTTTTTTTTTTTTTGGTGTACCCAGTATTTTCACCGTCGGACGCAATGACTAATCCCCTCGCTGAATTGTAGGCACCTCTTTTGAGTGGGACAACTGGCCTGAAAATTTAAGACTATTCTATACCCAATCCAATGATCGAACCCTTGACCTTTACATAAAAATTTGATATTTCATATATATAACTATAAATCACTATTTGGATCGGATGTGCTATGAATTTAACTTTACTAAAAAAGTAATTTATCATTCATATTAATTTTTTTTTTTTAAAAATTGGAACTTTATCTTATTTTTCCGGCAGCCAAGCACCTCGTGCTCAGATGACACATGCGTGGCTCCCCTTAAGGGAAGGTCACAAAATCGAACATGGTGGTGGGGTATTGAGTTTTGACTCTTTGAACTGCAATAGTCAATAGATAAAGAAAGTATAGAACAGAAAAAAAAAAAAACTTATTTTTCCTGCAGTTATATATTTCTTACTTGAACATCACATTAATTCTTTTAATTATAATTTGTAAATATATAACTTTTATTCATAGTTAATACACAAAAGTGTTCCTCGATTATGTCATAATTTACAAATTAATCATCGACTATCAATGTAATTATCAAATTAAGTCTTCAACAATTCAATTTTTACTAAAAAAAGTCTTCATCTATTCAATTCTTGCACAATAATATTTTAACAATTCAAGTCTTACTCAATAAGATGACTGACGGAAGACCTTATTGATTAAGAATTGAACACGTGAAGTCTTAATTGAGAAAATTAATAATCAATGACTAATTTGTGAATTATGACATAGTCGATTTTTGGATAAGTATTAACTCTTTTAATCATTAAGGCTGTGTTTGGAAACCCGGAAAATGATTTCTGGAAATCATTTTCCGGGTTTTTGGTGTTTGGCTACACTTGGAAAATCCAGTCAACGGAAAACATTTTCCGTTGACTGGGGAAAATGTGCTCAATTTGGTGGAAGTCATTTTCCGCCCTTGCTATTTTTTATTTATTTTTGTTTTTTTTTTTGGCTTCCGGCGGAACTGGTTTCTGCCAGAAACCATAGCCATGGTTTCCGGCGGAAACCAATGGTCCAAATTTTTTTTTTTTTTTTTAAGTTTTAAACATTTTTAAAATGTATTTTTTTATTCTAAATACAATAATTAAAATATTTAATTATACCATTCTACTCATTTTTCAGAAAATGAACCAAACACACCAAAGCAGTTTTCCAAATGCAACCAAACACTGGAAAAGGAAAATGTTTTCCCCTTTTCCGGAAAATGACTTATTTTCCAGAAATCATTTTCCAGAAGTCATTTTCCTGCTTTCCAAACGGACCCTAATACTAAATTAATAAATATGAAAATTAAATTGGAGTTAATACCCAAAATGATCCTCGACTATAGTGGTTTTTCTCAATTTCGTCCTAAACGACTTTGGTGACCTAATATAGTCCCAGAGTTTTGTATTTCGCTCAATTTAGTCCTTCGTTTGCTATTCCGTCAAATTGGTGTTAAATAAAGGGACAATTCAATAATATCAATATTGACCTCTCTTTACTTTCAATCTGCAAAGTGAGAAATCCCTCTTTCTTGTACGAATTACACCCAGAATTACTTCCAGACCTACGAATCAAATTTTATATTCGCAGGTTTAAGAGTGATTATGGGAGTAATTCGTAAAAAAAGAGATATTTCGCACTTCACATGTCTATGAGTAAAGAGATGACAATATTAAAATTACTGAATTGTCTATTTATTTAACAACAAATGGAGGACTAAATTAAGCAAAAACACAAAATTCTGAGACTAAATTGAGTAAAAACACAAAACACTGAGACTACATTAAGTGACCAAAATTATTTAGCACAAAATTGAGAAAAACCACTATAGTCAGAAATCATTTTGGTTATTAACTTAATTAAATTGTAATTAAGTTGAATATAATCTATTTTTTGTTAATTGAGTAAGATACATAAAATGGGTCAAACAGATATATAGAATAATAACATAACTGTACTAGTCGAATGATTTCATTTTTTTTTAAAACCGAACAAATCGAAAAGAAAAAATGAACTGAATACCGAATCGCCAACCGCTAGTTTTTTTTTTTTTTTTTGAAAGGAGCCTGTGCGGCATTTATTCAAAATATGCTGAAATAGTAGCTGGTGGACTTGAGTCCACATACATAATTGTCGTCTGAGTAGAGGCAATAGATGCTAGAGTATGAGCTAAATAATTATCTAATCTAGGAACGTATCGAATTAAACAGTTCTCAAAAGCCACTATACTAGTCCTGCAGCTATCAATAGCATAGCCCAGATAAGACCGTGGTGATCGAGTTGTAGATGATAGATATTGCTGTAGTACTAAACAATCTGTGAAGAGCTGGATAGAGTCTATACCGTAGTTTCTCAACCATGACAAAACTTCTTTGCACGCTAGAGCCTCTGCCATTAAAGGTGTAAAACAATTTGACATAGGGGTGGTCATTGCGGAAATATACCCTCCTTGCGCATCTAGAATAATTGCACCCGCTGCCGCCTTGCTCGTTCGTGGGTCGTATGCCGCGTCGAAGTAGCACATTAGGGGAGTCCCGTAAGGCACATTCAGCTGCTGTTGCTGTCCGTGTGGCTGCATTATACTGCTGCTCAAAGGCAGCCCAGTTTCTGCCGGTTCGGCCGTGAGACCTACGGCATTTTGCTGCCGTGTGGTTGGGGCTTCTACTTGCTCCATCACGGCCGCATTTACTCGCGGCTGTGTATGTGTTGGGTGCACAATTTTCCAAGAGTGTACAGCTGAAGACGCCATTGCAATTACCTTCTGAGGCCTGGGCAAACATGCGTCCCACACAGCCCCATTCCTCGCACGCCAAGTGTAGTATAGAATTGCCACTGCATAAATAATCTCATTATCACCTAAAACATTCATCAAATCATTAAACCAATCACTGAAAACATTTGTGACACTATTGGGGATTGGAAGGTGAGATTGTATCCAAATGTTTGTTGTATAGCCACATGTGATCAAAGAATGCACAATATCCTCATGTGAAGCCCCACACATAGCACATGTTGGATCAATATCCACTCTCTTTATAAGTAGATTGTTTGTGGTGGGTAAAATATCATTTAGAGCTCTCCATATAAATGTCTTCCACTTCGGTGGGATTTTGAGTTTCCATAAAACCTTCCATTTATCAAAGGTCCCTAGTGGTTGGGAGTAATTGCCCACTAGTTTCATATACCCATTCTTGACAGAATATTCACCATTTGGATCTCCATACCAGTACCACAAATCATCATTACCCAGGTGATACAGGTATTTTTTTTAATTCGTTCCACATCCTCCGGTATGAAAATATCTGTTAGAATATCCGGATCCCAGGTTCCAGTTTGTTGATCCATTAAACCCATCACTTTTGCCTGTGCCAATTGGGGTGGTTTTTCTGTTTGTATTCTCGGGTAGTTTTCATCATGCAACCATGGGTGGTCCCAAATCAACGTTGTTTCACCATTCCCAATTCTCCTCCTCACACCCCCACAAATTAACTCCTGAGCTGCCAAAATACTCCGCCAGCAAAAACTCGGGTTATTCCCCAAACATGCATCATAGAAAGAATTAGCGGGATAGTACCTGGCCTTATAAACTCTCGACACTAAAGATCGCGGCTGTGTCAGAAAACGCCACCCTTGCTTCCTAAGCATAGCAAGATTAAAGGCATGTAAGTCCTTAAATCCCAAACCTCCATACTTCTTCGGAATACATAGTCTATCCAATGCCTTCCAATGTATACCTTGGTCATTCTTGGACCTCCACCAATATCGATTCATCGTTCACTCAATAGCGGTGCATAAGGCCATAGGCAGCAAAAAAACACTCATTGAAAAGGTAGGCATTGACTGGGCCACACTTTTCAATAAAATTTTCTTTCCTGCTTGTGATATCAATTTCTTATTCCATGAGCTGATCCTCTGTCTTATTTTATCCTCAATATAAGAAAATGCTGCCCTCCTATTTCTGCCCACAAACGATGGAAGTCCCAAATACTTCCCAAAATTCTGAGCCTGCACCACCCCCGATATATTGGCAACCTCATCCCTTATCTCTCCACGTGTATTTTTACTATAACAAATATTTGACTTATGATAATTGACTGCCTGTCCAGACATCTTCTCATATTCTGATAAACATCGCTTAATTACTTCTGCCTCTTGCACATTTGCCTTGAAAAAAAGTAAACTATCATCGGCAAAGAAAAGATGGGTAATAGAAGGCGCACCTCTTGCAACCCTACAGCCATGTATTTCTCCTTTTGCCTGCGCCTGCTGCAATAATAGTGAGAGCCCTTCAGCACAAATAATGAATAAATATGGTGACAGGGGATCACCTTGTCTCAAACCACGAGTTAGCATTATCTGTTCACTCTGTGTCCCATTTACTAATACATTATAAGATACTGTGGTTACACACATCATCAGTAATTCCACCCATCTTTCATCAAACCCTAAGGCCATTAACATTCTTTGTAAAAAGGACCATTCCATACGATCGTAGGCTTTGGCCATATCCAGCTTCAAAGCTCCCCAACCCATGAGTCCACATTGTTTCCTGTTCAAATAATGGCCTACTTCTGCTGCTATCAATATATTATCTGTAATCAATCTCCCAGCTATGAATGCACTTTGTGACTCAGATATGACACTTTCCATCAAAGGTTTCATTCTAGCTGTAATAACTTTGGCCATAATTCTGTACACCACATTACTCAATGCAATTGGCCTATAATCAGAAATCATCTCTGGGGTTTTCTTCTTCGGAATCAATATAATATTTGTCTCATTCAATTTACTCGGAAACGAATTAGTATTGAGACAGTTAACAATATAAGCAGAAATATCAGTACCCACCACATCCCAGAAGTGCTGATAAAAACCAGGGTTCATCCCATCCGGTCCTGGTGCCTTATCAGGAAACATTGAAAACAATGCTGATTTAAATTCACTTTCTTCAAAAGGGCGCAACAGGCCCTCATTCTGCGCAGCTGTCACACGCGGTTGTATGCTCTCAAAGAAATTGTCATTAATAACAGGAGAATTCGACTCAAAGATATCACGATAATAATGCAAGATACTATTCCTCATGGCATCTCCCTCAATCCAATCCCCATTACTATTCATAATTTTCATAATAGAATTCTTTTTCTTTCGGTGAGTAGCGTACCTGTGATAAAACTTGGTGTTTGCATCCGCGTTCTTAAGCCAATGTTGCTTGGCCCTCTGTCTCCAGTATGTATCCTCCTGCAACTCAATACTGGTCAGACAGTCATCTATCCTCTGAAATTCAGCTAGAGACCCCGGGTCTGTACGCCCTCTAACGCGCATCTGCTCTTTCTTCAAGTTCCGTATTCTCTCACCGAATTTGTGAAAACGGTCTCCACCCCAGCGTGTTAACCATTCACCACAAAACGTGACACATTCCTGCAGCCCCCTACTCCTTCCATCCTCCCAGGCCTTTTCTACCACACCCCTACATCCTTCATCATGTAACCATGCCATTTCAAATCTAAAACCCCTTCTTAGACCACCTCCCCTTTCCCGAAGATTGAGAATCCCAAGGAAAAGAGCAGAATGATCCGATTTCCGGGTCAATATATTAAGCACACTAGCATCAGGTACAAGATCCCTCCATCCCTGCGTGGTCAGAACCTTATCCAATCGTTCCTCTATCCAGTTTGGTGTACCCTTCCCCTTCTGCCAAGTAAACGAATATCCTGTCATGGGCATCTGCGCCAATCCACATTCCTCGATAGTCTCACCAAACCCTCGCAATAAAGCATCAGGATGCGGATTACCTCCCCGTTTCTCATACTGAAATAAGAGATCATTAAAATCTCCTATCATAACCCACGGTAGGTCAGATTTATTTGCCAGTGTACGAATAAGGTCCCACGATTCCCTTCTCTGCGGACGCTTTGAAAAGCCGTAGAAGCCTGTCATCCTCCACTTTTCAAATCCGGGCATACTCACATCCACGTCTACATAATTATCATAATAACTCAACAACCTCGCCGTATTATTCGTCCTCCACAATAATGTTAAACCTCCACTCAATCCAGAATTATCAACATTAAACAAACCATCAAATCCAAGTTTAATCCGGAGTCGCTCAGCGTGATCCTGGTTAACCTTGGTCTCCATCAGAAATACAAAATCGGATTTCTTACGGGACACCATGTCCTCAATCTCCCGAACTGTCCGTGGATTACCCAAGCCACGACAGTTCCAGCTCAATGTACTCATTGGGTCGGGCGGGTCTGCACCGCAGCACCCGCCATCTGCAAGTTTTTTTGAACCTCTGTCATTGCAACATCCTCCTCCATCACCGGTCTCTCACCCACCCGACTTCCCCTACCATTCGGCTCCCCCAACCCCATACCATCCGAATCCACACACACCCTTTCATCCACTCCATCTCCTAATCCACTGTCCGTGCGTCGTCTTTTTGGGTCCACTCTCACCCCCTCCTCCTCCCTAGCTAACTCCTTCTCCCTCACTAAGCCCAAGTTTCCACCATCCCTCTCGGCTTGTCCCCTAATCTCCACTACCCGTTCCCTCATTCCAGTCATAGGCTGCCAACCAACCGCCGCAATCCCCCGACCGTATCCACCCCCAAAACCTATATCTTTCCGTCTCTCTTGGCCCAGCTTGAACCACTTGTCCCCCAAAACCCGTGCCGGGTTATTCCCTCCCGCCCTCAAGGCCGTACCAAAGGGGTACTGTTCCGGAGATAACAAAGAACGTCTTGCCGCTAAACAGAACTTATCAGTATGCCCCATGATACCACAAAAGAAACAAAACATATGCAGCCGCTCGTATTTGAAATTAACCCATGTCCATGTCCCATCCCGCATGATCATCTTCATACGACGCTTAAGTGGATTGGTTACATCATGTGTTATCCGTACCCGATAAAACGATGTCCACGGTCTCTCAAAATTACGTTCATCATAGCGTAAGAACACCCCCGCAAAATCCCCAATTCGCTCAAGTACCTTAACTGTCCGGTAGCCCAAAGGAATATCATAAACTTGTAACCAGAAGTCCACCGTATTCAAGACCACTTGCTCCGGATCCTGTCCATCATTCAAGACTTGGCAAAGAAACGTAGCGTTCTCGAACGCCCACGGCCCCTCCTCCACCACGCGGCGCATGTCTGCCTCGTCAAAAAAAGTAAAGAGATACAAGTTTGGAAGCACATCTGTTATCTCTATTCCCATGAGGGGACGCCAAGCCGAGGCCATTACTCTTTTCATCATATCAACCTTCAAGATTCGATCCGTGAGAAACCTCCCGACAATCGTCCACGTCCGGCGTTCCTGCGGCTGCGGACCGACGCCATACCCGTCATCCTCAAACCGTACGCCCTCCTCCTCATCTTCCAAACTGATATCCGCCGTGGAGTCAATAATTCGCTGAACATCCATGGCTTTCGCACTCTTGTCCGTTGCCGAACTCGAAGAAAGCTGTCGTAACCCTAGATCGCAGAAAACCCTAGTCGCAGGGAGAGAGAAATTTTTTACGTGAAAGAAATTCCGCCAACCGCTAGTTAAGACAGTTAGTTTGTTTGATAACTACAAGCAGATTTCAAATACAATTTCTAGTGAAGCTGTCTATTTACTTTTTTTTTTTTTTAATTTGAGTCGATTATATATGACAGTCTAGACTGGTTTAACTCCTCGTGGTTAAGGATGGCAACGGGGCGGGGAGTATACTCCCTGTCCCCGAAACCTCGACCCCGACCCGTCCCTGTTCTCATTCCCAACGGGAAAATGAAAATATTCTTCATTCCCGTCCCCGTCCCTGATCAATTCATAGCCAAAATTTAAATCAGTGTAATTTTTAACTTTAAAAATTAAGAATTTAATTAAAAAAAGTTTATATATATATATATATATATATATATATATATATATATATATATATATATATATATATATATATATATATATATATATATATATATATATATATATGTATGTATGTATTTATTTATATTATTTATTATTTATTATTTTTTAATTATAATAATTATTCGGGGAGATTGATCCCCGCCGCGCCTCGTCCCGTCTCCGAATAATTGTTATAATTAAAAAAATAATATATATATATATATATATATATATATATATATATATATATATATATATATATATATATATATATATATATATATATATATTATTTTTTAATAGAAAAAATGACATTGTTTTTCCATGAGTTATATACTTATAGCACTTTTTCTCCTTGAATTATTCATGTAAGCACATTAGTCCCCTCAATTATTTTTAAAGTGGTGATTTTCACCCCTGATATATTAAATTGACATTTCTATCCTTAAATTAAACGTTTTATTTATTTTTCTTCTCCAACAAATTATTCTTCCAAAAGGTTAAACCCCAACCCTAAGGGTCCCACACCCCGGCCCGATTCTCCAACAAATTATTGCGTATACGTAGGGATGACCACGGTTCGGTTCGAACTGAACCGGACACTATAGCAATCGAATTAAAAGTTTTCGGTTATGATTCAGATCCAGAACCTAATATTTAGATTTCAGTTTATTAAGATTATGAATCGAAAAAAACTAATCCTGAACCGTGAGCCGGCGGTTCCGGATTCGATTCGCGATTTTGAACCGTCTTTATTTTAAAATTTTATTTTTTATTTTAAAATAGTCTAAATTCAACAATAAATGTATTTTATTTTATTCTTTTAGTTCGGAACATGAATCGGCCGTTCCAGTTTGCGATTTTAATAAACTCTAAATATCGGGTTTCGATTCTAAATTGTAATTGAAATATTTCGGTTTGGTTGCTATAGTGTCTATTTGGTTTGATCCAAATTGTGGTCATAATTTGTTGGAGAAGAAAAATAAATGAAATATTTATTTTAAATATCTATTTTAAGGGTAAATATGTCCATTTAACATTTCAGGGGGAAAACAACCACTTGAATAATTTAAGGAAAATAAGTATATAACTCAGAGAGAAAAAAATATTATTTTCCGTTTTTTAATTATAATAATTACAAACATTCTCTGTCCCCGTTTCTCGAAAATTTTTCACATCCCCCCTCTCCAACCCCATTGGAGCGGGAATCAAGGACATGACAATTTACTATCCCTATTTGGTAGTGATTTGTCGACTAAAGTCACAAAGTAGACTTCATTTAGAGAACACTTTCAAGTAGCAGTTGTGACCCTTCCCGTAAACCAAAACATGAGTTCACACATGATCCGATTTCTTTGTGTACAAACTTACACACATGGCTAATAAAATGCTAAACAAAAACAAAAAGAGTGATTTCCCTAATTTGATCATATCCAAAAGAAAATACTAACGACCCATCCATGAAGCTATACTTGTTCATGATCAGCAAGTAACAGAGGTAGAATCTAAGTATGGGCGGGGCATGCAGCGACGATGGTGGGAGAGGATATATGGATAGATAGATGAGATGTCATTATCTAAAACCACACGATTCATGAACACCATAATTGGTCCAGTCGATCTAACATGGAAACTGGGAAGCTAGATAGCTAGCTAGCTTGCACGCATGGGGATGATGAGACGAAGCTATCAAGCTAGCTATCTCGGCCTCCTATACGTACACATTATTTATGTGAAATAATAAATGTGTTCCATAATGAGTACCACCTAGAAAATGGGTTTTTAATTTAATCCATTTCACTTTCTAGACAACTTTGTATTGCGTACAATGTATTTTGTTTCCTGCCGTAAGTTCCTAGATTGTGTTCCCATTTTTGTCAACTCTGCCAAGTTATTACCACACAACTTAACTATTTCAGATCTCGAATTTTTCTATTTGGATTTTATAGATACGTGAGTAGATTTTTTCCACTCATTTTTCTTTAGTTATAACCTTCCATCTTCCTAAATAGTACTCCGGAATAATTTATTAGAAAAAATATTCAAATTAGCCACCAATTCAGAAAAAGAAAAAAAAAAACTGTAATTTGATTCTTGAACTGTCCAAAAATTATGTAATTCGTCCAAAATTGACATGTTTCTTCGATTATGGTTAACGCGTCGATCGTCTTATTTAAAAATTATTTTAAAACCATTTTAATAGTTTTAACTTTAAAAAAAAAAAATCTTCGTCTCCGGGCCAAAGAAGAGTTTTTCTTTGTCCCCAAGCCGAAGACGAAGAGTTTTCTTCATCTCCGACCAGAGATCTCTGTCTCCAGGGCAGAGAGGAAGAGATTTCTTCATCTATGGCTGGGAGACAGAAGTTTATTTTATTTTATTTTATTTATAATTATTTTAAATTTTTTAATAAGATGATCATCACGATAACCTAGAGACCATGTCAATTTTAGTCAAATTGTATAATTTTAGATATTTTAATAACCTAATTGTAATTTTTAAGTTGGATAGCCCAATTACATTTTGCATGTAGATCATTAACTAATGTGAATCTTTTTTCCTAATTTATTTTCTTTATAATGCTCCATATACATTTTGATATAGTGTTAGGAGTGATATTTAACATCACTCAAACATGAATATGTTTTTTTCCATTTTCAACCATGATAGCATTAATGGATAATAAAGTGTATGTAGTAGAATGTAAAAATGATGTATTTATTATTAATACTAGTAGTTCAAGTATAGAGTTCCTTAGTACAAAGTTGGCTCGGAAGCCTCCAAGGATGATAAAATATCTTAGGAAGTAAAAAATTATAATCTCCACTAGTTAACTAGTGATGGTCTTTATTTACTATGGCAAAGTAAAGAGTTCAATTTCATTACATCATCAACAAGTTTAACATGATCAGAGTGTAATTGGTGGGTCAAGTTAATCTAATACGTGTTCAATATTGAAATGATATTTAAAATAGTTATAGTGGAATTGACCTATCCTCCAATAATGTTGGATCTTGGTGACTAGTTTTTGACCTTAATTAGGGGGCGATAAATAACCTTATTTGACCAAATTTCATCCAAAATGTTATCACTTTTACAAAATGTCACATTTCTTCATATAAAGACATTTTAAACATTATGAATTAAATTTGATTTAGCTGAACAAGTTGAGGAATAAAAAATGATCAATTTAATAGTTAATAATTAAAAGTGAAAAGGTCAATATAGTTAATGAACGAAAAGTAATATTAACTCTACATTTTGAAGTTGAATATAGATGAGGTGACAAAGGGAGGTAATGGCATTGTTAGCAATTTCATAATTAGGTGGCGTTATAGCGAATTATCCTTTCGATCTATTCAAGAGTCTATATTATTAGAAGTTTATTGGTGAGAGATAAGTGTGATGATCAATTCATATATTTTGAGAATAATAAGTGTGCATGATATATGCATTTCTTCAAGCGAGTGCTAGCTCCAATAAAAAATTGAGGAAGAGAATATAGAGATAGAGTGTACAGAAATGTATAAAAAGATGAATTATTATTCTAGTTATCATTTACAGTACATGGAACCTATTATTTATAGATTATATTCCTAAGATCTAACTAATTTTAATGTTCCACTAATTTTAATAATATAATATATAATTCTTATTATAATGAATGTTTCTCTAATTCTAATAATATTATAATTTCAATAGTTAATTATTCTCAATCTTATAAGCATATGATTTTTTACGCTTCAAAAAACTTGTCCTTGATGTGTAGGTGCAAACATGAACATAGCCACAATTCAGTGATACTGTTTTGTTGGGTCAGCATAGATAACTCGTGCAATAGTTGTTTCTTGTAGCATAATTCCTTCTACCATGTAATACCTTGTCTTGGAACATACATTTTGTGGACCGGCCACTTTTGCCATAGGCCAGGGTGGCATCGTTTTCCCTATACAGTAGTGGTTGTAAAAAAAAAAAAAAAAAAAAGATTCTTGAAAGAACGAGAGATTCTTGAGTGACATGTTTAAACTTTTATCCATGATTGGTTGCTCAAAATTGTCATTGGAAACGGTAATCTTAACTATCAGAATATATATATCATGATCTACAAGCTCTTCAACAACTGATGGAGTATCAAGATCTACTGATTCATCAACAATTGGTGAAATATTATGATTTATTGACTTCTCAATAATTGGTGGTTCCGTGGTATATCTAAATTGTTTGCTGCTTTTATCGGGGTGAACTTTGTGACGAAAGAGCAACGAGATAAAAACAACTTTTAATCAACAATTGAAAAAGATTAAGAGAGGCAAATTTTGAATACCTCAAGAGATTAGTTCCAAATGATGAAGGTTTACATGCCTCTTTTTTTTTTTTTTTAACCCGTTACTTTTTAATATTATACTTGATTTATGATGTACCCCAATCAAAAAATTATGAGTAGATTTTGCATTAGACATGTAATAATTTTATTAAAAATAAATGTATAATACTTTTTTATCGACTAAAAAAAAGTATTACATTTTAACTAAAAAATATTACATGTCTCATTGAGTCGATATTACATCAGACTTATTCAAAAATAATTGGATGTATAAACACAAATTATACAATTGGTCTAATTAACTGCACTCTAACAAGTGAATTAAAATTAAAATTAAAATGAAAATTAGCAGATCTAGTATATGAAACACCCAAATCTCTGAGTGAATCTTTTGGTCAGTCTTTTATGCATGCATTTGCATACTGTTCTCCATTAATAAAATAGAAAAGCAATAAAAGAATGGTATCATCATGATATTAGGCACTAATTAAAATGTAAAAAAGGATTAATTAATGTAAATGGAATTGAAGATGAGATTATGTAAGTGGGTAGGAAGATTGGTTTGGTAGAGTTCTGGTAAAATAAGGTTTGTATGCTTTTAAGGGTACTGCAAGATCGGTCGACGACGACCACCCACTCCCCACCAAAAAATATTCCGACCACCACCGCTGCTCCGCCACGTGCCCACTAACGTTGCTTTCTTGCCTGCCAGCCAGCCTGCTGCTTAATTGGTTTGTTGAACCCCCCTTAATTAATCGCCAGATATTGGGTCACTAACTTTAATAATTTCATACGGACTATATATGCTATTGTTAGATTATGGCAGTGTACATCACAACAAAATGTTTTTTTTTTTTTTTCCTAATAAAATTATTTGACCCCCCAAAAAAAATATTTTTAACAAAATTGATCATCTGAATTAATAAAAAAAGATCT
Source organism: Ipomoea nil (assembly GCF_001879475.1). Taxonomy (NCBI): domain Eukaryota; kingdom Viridiplantae; phylum Streptophyta; class Magnoliopsida; order Solanales; family Convolvulaceae; genus Ipomoea; species Ipomoea nil. The sequence continues at coordinate 2,591,671 of NW_017617116.1, forward strand.
ATAATGTAATAATCAAATAAAAATCTAATACAATAATGCATGTTGAATATTATGAACGTAACAATTTTTTTTATTTTATAGAAGAATGTGGTATGAATGTATTTAACGAGAATTATTTGAAACATTGTTTTACAATTTATGAAGAAAGGGATTTGAAAACACAAAAAAAAATATTTAAAAAAATTGCAAATGAAAATATACATAAATATTCACCAATAATCATTATCGCTGCCAACCTATTTGTCTATTTAGTATTTACTCTACCTATTTACTTCAACAACCACCCCACTACTATTGTACCACGTTTCATTCACAGAAGGAATTTTGAGAATATATAGAAATCCTATTTCATTAAAATTAAAATTGAATAGGTAAGAAATAAATTAAGAATTTAATTCAATTGTTTGGTTCATAAAATTAATATATTCAAAACTTATATTCTAGTGTTTATAGTAACTATGTACTCATTTATAGTAATTAACTAAATAAGCACTATTTGGGATTTTAATAAAAAAAATTAAAACAAAAAAAAAAACAAAAAACAAATCAAAAGATGACAATTTGACAAGTTGTAGCTTAACTTAAGTTGGTAAGTGTAGAATTTTAAAGAATATTCTGACCGTAGTTAATTATTATTATTATTATTCTGTATAATAATTCTCTTTGCAACACGCTTTTGTTTGGTACATACCATAATCACGTGGTAAGAGGGATTTTAGAAACATTTATGTACAGTTCCCCATATTAAAAAAATTATAGGGACACTGCTGGAAATTATAGAATTTCTAACCACCTAAAAGTGATCTTAAATCAAGTTGAAAATAAAAAGTGGTCGGAAATAGCAATAAAAGTTTTTTTCGGATACCAAAAGTGGTCGAAACAAGGCTTTCGATTTGATTTAAGATCACTTTTAGGTGATCGAAAATTCCATAATTTCCAGTAGTGTGACACCCATGTAATTTCCCCAAACTTTTACGAGACTTATCGAGAGAACTAGTATTTTATATGTGCTATGCTCATAAATATATGCACAATGTTAATATTCTTGTTAAAATTTTAATTATATATAAAATATATTTTTTAAAATAATAGTATATAATTTTTTTAAATTCATAATTGTAGATCAGAGTTCATATTATATTAAAAGTATAATTGATCATTTGAGTAATAATTATAGAATGATTAATATTATTAAAGTTAGAATTTTAGATATGTTAAATTACTAAATATAATTATGATAACATTTAATTAAAATCTAAATGAAATTAAACGTATTTTTTTTATATTACTCCAATATATAATCTCTACATATATACACTATTACCATTGAAGATATAGTAAAATATATTGTGTATTATATGCATGAGCATGGTAATAATAATGGAAAAAGATAATAGAAATTATAACGGTAGAATATTTTTGTCCAAAAAATTTTTATAGTACAACTCTAATACCACAATGTATTTTTTAAAAAAAATTAACAAAAAAAAAGGACATAAATAAGAATATATCCTGGATTGAGACTTACTCCGTATTATGTTTTTAGATATACAGGAAAGAATTACTTTAACTAATTATTATTATGGAAAAAAAAAAAGAGATTATAGAATTACTTTATTTAATGAAATCTTCACGTGGATATAATCCACTTTTAATAAGATCTTTAAGGTTGCAAAATAGATTATTACGTCACTTACAAACAAATATTCGTATCACTTTTTATACTTTTGTGATAAAAATGTGGAATTGTTCATCCCAAACGTCTCCACTCCTGTCAGACAATTTGTAGATGGGTAAATTATGATGACTCAATTAATTAACAGAAATTAGACTTTTATTCATTGTGCACAACCTTCATTACTTTAAAAGATTGCTCCATACTACCGCTGATGAAATTCAATCATTACCCTGGTCTCTTGTGACAAATTTTATATCTGTGACGAATTGAGCCACCCATGTCACCTCTATGATATTTTTCATACTCATTTAGTCATTTGGAAGTGTGTGAAAAGGAAAATTGGCCTGCATGGGTAGCTCAACTGGTCATAGAGGTAAAACTTTGGAATAATGACCAGGGATCAAGTCTCCCCAGCGGCAGTGAGGGGGGCTCCTTGTGCGCAGTGAGCACTGGTCTAGCCTCTGTGGTTCATGTTCATTGAGTCACCATGATGTCTGTCGGGCCGGGGTGTGCCGGGGTGTGGGGTGCCCTTAGGTTGGGGTTCAGCCTTTGGAATAGTGAAAAGGAAAATTGTCATTTTTCAATTCCCCTTAAATTATGAATTGACAATACGTGTCAATTAAATGTCATAAAAAATTATATAGTAATTAAAAAAAAAAGTGTCCAATAATTGCAATAAAATAATAACAATAAAAATTAAGAGGTCATTTTAAAAAATGAAGGGAAAATGGCACTTTTTCCCCCTATGTTATATACTTATAGCACTTTTTTCCCCTCAATTATTTAAGTGGCTCTTTTTTCCTCTGAAATGTTAAATGGACATATTTACCCTTAAAATAAATATTTCATTTATTTTTATTCTCCAATAAATTATTACTATAATTTGGTTCAAACCAGATACTATTGTAACCAAACCAAAATATTCCAATTATAATTTATAATCAAAACGCGATATTTAGAGTTTATTAAAATCGCGAACTGGAATGGCCGGTTCATGTTCCGAACTGAAAAAATAAAATACATTTATTGTTGAATTTAAACTATTTTAAAATAAAAAATAAAATTTTAAAATAAAGACGGTTCAAAATCACGAACGGGATCCGGAACCGCCGGTTCATGATCCAGTTTTTTTTTTTATTCTTAAATTTAATAAATTGAAATCCAAATATTGGGTTCTAGATCTGAATCATAACTGAAAACTTTTAATTCGATTGCTATAGTGTCTGGTTCAGTTCGAACCGAACCGTGGTAATCGCTACATATACGCAATAATTTGTTGGAGAAGTAAAATAAATAAAATGTTTACTTTAAGGGTAGAAATGTCAATTTAATATATTAGGGGGGAAAACCACCACTTTTAAAATAATTGAGGGGGCTAATGTGCTTACATAAATAATTGAGGGGGAAAAAGTGCTATAAGTATATAACATAGGGGGGAAAAGTGCCATTTTCCCAAAAATGAATATATAAATGGACATGTAATTATGTTGTGCTATTTTAACTTCCTAATAAAGATTATATTTTGAATGCACTTATTGCTTATGAAAGTTTTTTAAAGCAAATTTTATTTATAATTTCTGAATATTGTGACATTGTCATATTTAATATTATTTTTTTAATTTTGCATTATTATATCATTGACTTTTATTTGTTAGACAGAATTAGTCTTACATTTAATTAAATTTGTGTAACATACTAACATGTAATTTTATCATTCAAGTCTCTTGTCTTAACATATAATTTCTAAATTTTACCACGTTCAAACATTAATAATAATAATAATAATAATAATAATAATAATAATAATAATAATAATAATAATAATAATATACAAGTTCATTTACTTACAAACCACCCCCTAGCCCTAGGAGATTGGAGTTGGATATATGCATGTAGGCTGTTGCAACAACAAGTTTGGTAATTGACATGTTGTGTGCCTGGCTTGTCGGGCAATTACTTCACCACAAAATATTTGATAACTAAAATTTATTTTATAAGTAAATAATTCATTTTAAAAGACAATAATTTTATGATGCATAGATTTTTTAAGTACCTTTTTTTTTTTTTTTTTGGACATATTGATTGAAAATGTGATGGATAAAACTTGTGATATTTTTACTTGAAAGCACATATATATTTATATCATAGGTTATAAGGTTTTTGATAATGTATTATTTACATTGTGCATAAACTTCTTGATAATACTTGTCGTCGATCTTTAATATTATATGTCTTATAAATTATATAATATTATTGTTGGTTTTGTTTGTGTTGGTTCAATATAAACGCAAGATCATAGGTTTGAGTCTCATCCCAATCAAGGATGTTGGCATACTCATGTCGAGCAGATATTAAAAAAATATTTACTTTCACATCATTGAACTAATATCTAATTATTTTACATAAGCAGGATGTCTATACACATTCAAATTTCATTTTAGAATCTGTATGAACACAGATTTTATAATTGCATTTTAAAGTAAATTATTGAAAATTATAAAATAAATCTTATTTGAAAAAAATGACGCACATCACTTTAGGAATTTTGAATGCCAATTTTAAATTAGATTTTAGTGAAAAATTACGTCCATAAATGTATTCCTCCTTCAAGAATGATACTCCGTATATATTATCTAAAATATTTTAGTAATAATTTTAAAACATCACTTCAATCAAATTATTGAAAGGGATTTTTTCCAAATTACGAAGCAATATTATCGATAGACTAAAATAATAAATTGAAGACGGCTCGAGGTATCAAATTAAATGCTGTCCACTAACAACTGATAAAAATAAAGAATATAATTCCTAAACAATATTCTTAGTATATTTATATTAATATATATTGTTGACCAGACGATATCCAAAGAAAATGATCAAAAGCCACGATCTTGAGTTGATATCATAGTGGTAAACATGTCCAACCTCCAAAATAATATTATCATATTATTAGTTTATACGATTACCTAGGTTTTATACCATGTTCAAACATTAATTTTGTCTAATAATAATAATAATAATAATAATAATAATATACATTTTCTTATTAGTAACCACTCCCTGGGAGATGTAAGCAGTAGCTCCAGCAAGTTGGGTAGCAATTGACATGTCGTGTGTCTGGCTTGTCGGATAATTAGTTCACCAAATACTAAATATTTGATAAGTAAAATTTATTTCACACAAATAATGCACTACTTTAAACGTGTGATATTTTATCGAATCACATATTTATATTGTTAGATTACTAATTTTTATAATGTATTATTTACATTGTGTATGAATTTCTTGATTTTTTTTTCAGGCATTAATAATATGGTAACCTTTATCTGAATTAGGTGGATGGGTTGACCTCAATAATGTAGTGTTACGAATACATGCATGCATGTACAAATATACCATTTTATAACCTATAAAAATGTGCCATGATGTGTGAACTAATATCGAACAATGAGATGGTCATTTCGCTTTCTTATGTGCTATTATTCCTTAATGTGGTGGGACAAAAGCATATGAAAACTATGTGGTTTGTACAATGCACCATAGAAAGTGCTCAATGCATCTCATAATTCAAAACTTTATATCCATTCTCATATATATGCACTTGGTAAATTTCATTTTTGTGTAATGATTTGCAAATCACACAGGAAATGCAAATTCATTTGTGCAATAGGTTCGACCAAAAAGATCAAGTGTTAGCAATAATCAAACTTATGATCTTCTGATACAAGACATGATCCACTCGATCACCCTTTTCGGGGCACATACATCTCACTTTATCAAGATTTTGAATGACAAAATGAAATTAGGTTTTAGCGAAAAGTTATGTCCATACACGTATTATATTCCACGTTCAAGAATGAAAGAAAAAATCTTATTTTTTATTTTTAAAAATTCAGCTAAATATAATTTTTCTGATCCTGCAGGCACCTGATCTGCTTGCTAAAATTATCCATAAAATTAAAGTGCACCATTGTTGAGAGCAACATGCACGATTCATGGAGGATATATAGAAATGAATGGCATTATATTGTGGTGAGGGGTCAGATTTGAGTTGATCATATCTCTCTGATCTGCCTTTGTCACCCAGTGTTCATCTTCTTTCGCAGGTTCAGAGGCCAAAAATCCTATTTTGGGAATCCCATTTTGTCATGTATGGTCCCAAAATCAAACACCTGATACCACATAACCCCAATAATCTTTTCTATACACAAAATCATATAACAAAAAGTTATTGCTACTTTCACATCGGCATGTGTTGGTGGTCTTGTGATATTGATAGATTTAAAAAAAAAAAAAAAAAAAAGATTTCATTCCGATCATGGAGTATAACGTGACACAAAATGTATTACTTAGAGATTCTTATAATTTTTTGTGAAGTTATGTTCTCTCAGAATCTCTTTTAATTAGTTTGGTAAATAAGATATATTGCGACAACCCAGCTAAGTTAATCAGACCGTTTGTCTGGTAACCATAATATTTCAAGTTTAACTCCCCGTGTGAGTTATTTATTGATTTTCTTAATTTGAATCAGTCAGATATAGACAATCTAGATTAAGCTTATACGGCGACTTTCGCTCAAAGCTCATTTTTAGCTTTTTGGTAAATCAAAGGAATAATAATATATGCAATGTTATATGTTACTAAACATTTGGTGATGAGACAATAGAAAGATTCTTATCCAAACGCCGTAACAGTGGATTTGTGCTGACTTTTAGGAGTCGCAAGTTTCAAAAGTAAAATTAGGCACCTAAGATTCCTGTAATTGAAAGTTTTTATGTTATGTATAATTATTGGATACTTATTATGCCTAATTTCAATGGGATTGGGAATCGGTTTTTTTTTTTTGTTAGAAACAAGAAATTAATGTCAAGAGACTAATTATATATATATATATATATATATATATATATATATATATATATATATTTTAGTACTATCGTCTTTATTACAAAATATTATCTGTTTAATACAGTTTTTTCATCAGTTGTAATTCAAAGAATCAATACCTCACCACCGAATTCGATAATGTGACATTTCATTAAGGAGAGCCATAGAGATGCCAATTGAGCACAATGTACTTGGCAAGAGACTGATTATATGATAGAGAATTAAATTTGATAAAGGTTTTATTCGGGTGTAATATAATAAATTTAATATTTTATTTAATCAACTTTTATAAATTATTGCCAATGAACTTGTGCTCTAATGACATGAAGTGGCTTTCTTAAATGAGGAGTTATGAGTATGAGCTCTAGTGGGGGCGACAATAGCTCAAAAAAAAGTTAAAGCTTAGGGATATTTTTAAAGTAAAAATATATTTTTACAAAATGGTAACTTGAAATGCTATTAAGAAAAACATTTCAAAAGTTTTTTTTTTTTTTTTTTTTTTTTTTTAACTCTAACCGCTACTAGAAAAAAGTTACGGAGTAATTACCAAACACTTGGGGTATAACTTTTTGACCAAGTCAAATAACTAAACTTAATCAAACAATTAAAATTAAGGTAACACTTGTGTGAGACCGTCTCACATGTCTCAATCTGTGAGACAGGTCAAATCTTTGATTAATGATGTCAAAGGTTTAGCTCATTAATCAAAGATCCGACTTGTCTCTCGCAAGTTTTTACCTTAAAATTAACACGAAAAGCTTATAATGGTAAAAATCATTAAAGTTAAGGTCAAAAGTGATGAAATTTATTTGTAAATAACTATAATTTAAAAAAACACCAAAGTTGGTAACTAAATCTGATATTAACTGTCTGCAAAATTATAATTTAGAAGCCAGTTTCATGCTCCAATAAAAGCATGCAATTTCACCAAATGTTTGGTTGTAATATCACATGCGAAGAATTGCTCAATCCCACACACACCACCTTCCATCATTCTAATATTCTTCGGTAACTATTTAAATTCTGTTTGATATGATATAATTATAGTCATCCTCGTCGGATATGACTATAAACTAATAACAAATTACTTATATCAAATAAAAACGAACTCTTAACACTTTATCCGTGAAATTTAAACACATAACTTGAAAGGGGTGAACCTAGTGAGAAACAACAAAGAAGATGAATAGACGAGAGAGCTAAATGTGAGAAACATTAGATAAATGAATGTATTATAGCAAATTAAAACAACATCTAACCTCCTAGTATAGCTTGCTTGTTTTAATTTGGTAAACGACACATTATTTAACTGTTAATTGTAAATGGGGTGAGAGTTGTTGAAATCACATGGCCTGCACGAGCAGTGTGGCAGTCACTAAAAGGGCAATCTTTTGGTACCCACATTCCCAACTAAACCATCAACCCTAACACTAAACCAAAAACCAATAATTCCAACTGGCAAAAAATAAACCCACCCTCTTTCTAGATTAGACTTGTGCTGCGGTCAAGTGTGGTTGTTTTGGTAAAAAGATAGATCGGCTGAATGGTAAATCAGAATGAGAATCTTACTGTTTGGCCTGCACGATCTTAGCTCAATGGTTCAGTGGGCAGTATTTGAAAGAAGAGACCAAGGTTGAATTTTGACGGCGGCAATGTGAGAATTATGTTTAAAGTAGACAGATTCATTGTGCGTACCGGTATTTGGCCCTGTGCGCTGAACCCCATTGAGTCACCCTGATTTACATCCTCTCAAATGCTCTGTCAAGCCGGAGTATATGGGCCCTTAGAGTTGGAGAATCATCCTTTTGGGAGAAGAATTTGACTGTTTGCAGTAAGTTTCCTTTTCCTCGGGCCAAATATTGGTACGTACGAAAGATCTGTCCACTTTGAACATAATCATACACTGTCTATCGAATTTTAAATTTTGATCTCTTCTCTCAAATACTGTCTACTGAACCAGAAGAGCTTCAAAAATTAAGGTCTTATTTAATAATCTATAAGAGAGAGGTCCAGCAGGGAGTGACACAGACCCATGCTTAGTATCTCAGCATACAGACACAATAAGATCCTAACAAAAGAGAAGATGGTCAAAAAGAGAAGACACTGTGCTATATAGAGGGGAGGGGACCCACTCCACCACTCCTAAACCAGGTAGGCGAGAGGGGGACTACTGCCCTCTGACATTGACTTATGTGTGTAATGACAGGATTGCCCCTCCAATTCCTGTGGATTCACATCTCTGCCACCCATTCTGGGTCTTTGCCACGTGGAGGATGATGGTTTCATTCATTGTGCTTTGATAATGATGATGAAACTCAGGGAGAGGACCACAAATACAATCAGCTCCAAATCAAACAAAATTTTACAATATAGTTTTGACTTTCCACAATATATATATATATATATTTTCTGTACAATAGTAAAACTTGTTTTTTTTTTTAACTGCATCATTATTTACAGTGTTTCTTGAAATGTATGAAAAAAGGAAAGAAAAAAAGGGAGAGTGGGCTAAACAGTGAAAAGAGAGAATGGGGCAGTTAAATAAAGCAGATATAAATAAGCTTTCTCCCCTTTTCATGTATGTATTGATAAACAACTCTTCATCTTCCCCAATGTCCTTTAACTGCATCATAAAAGTATGTAAAGCAAAAACCCAGTTTTGTACATGTGACAGAGAGAGAGAGATGAGTCAAGAAAACATTCATTCATTCACTTTCTTATAAACAAATGTTCAAAAAATTTGCATCATTGCATAATCTCTGTTCAACCTTTTCCCTATCACCTGTACATTTCATTATTCAATCATTCTGGGAATTACCTTCTTCTCATCTTTCCCTATACCTATCTTTCACCTTCCTTGCTTACCACCAAAAAAAAAAAAAAAAAAAAAAACTCATAACTCAATCTTCTTCCCCCCCTCCAAGAATTTACAAGTAACTTAGTCTTCCATCAGTGGCTGAGGAACAAAATTCAGCCCTGACAACAGTTATCACCAATGGACTGGTATTGTGGAATCGAGATTCAGTTCAGAATCTTTTCGTCTGTTTGTTACCTGTCTTCGATGAAGATTCTCCCGATGAAATCACGAAACCTTCTAGAGTAGAGCTTTGGGTCGACAGCGGAGATGGAGGTTGGATCGGCTTGTAAGGATTTGTATGCATGCTCCAATTTCTTGGTGATATCGTAGTCTTGTAGAATATCGATGATCCCAAAGTATAGGATTACCTCGTTGGTTTCGCCACTATAGGAAGGTGGCAAACTATAGAAGCCACCCGGGGAGGAGTACTGATCAAAATCACTCTTTCGAGCCAGTGGCTCTGCCCGAGCAGGCATGTTTGCACCTAACCGGATCATGGGTTTCCTAAAATAGATCCAAACACGTAAATCAGGAACATAACTAGTCCGGGCAGGAGTGAAATAAGACAACAAAGCCAAAATTTTGACTAGATTGGGGTTAGTAACTAAACATACCGGCCAGCAAGAATCATGTCCATGTTCTGCAGTTCGGCTTCGAGGAATCTACAGCCACGCATATACTTTTCATTTTGATATGAATCGCTCTTTCCTGAAAAGAAACCATATCCATTTCAATACTTGTTACCCGTAATGGAAGCCTAGTCAATCTGGTTAAAGAATTAATGGATGGGAGGATAAGTACCTGTCCGCAATAGAAATGGTGACAACCCCATTTTGTCACCAGCATTATCTTCACGGAAGTGGATGCCAACAAGAAGGCTATAATCCATTATTCTCTCCGACTCCAAAAACTCACAATCTCGTTCGATTTGTCTGGACAAAAACAAGAAAATTAGACAAACGCAATCATAATAAAAACCAAGAACTACCAACTGAAGAAGGCAATAGTTGCATACTAACTTGATTAGTTCTTGGTACCAGTTTTGCTGGAGCCGAAAGACATAATTGAGGTCAAGGTCTTTAAGGGTGGTGGTTTCATCAATCTCTCCCTCGGGTTTACACGTTGTGCGGCCATGAGACGAGCCTTTCAGGTCAAACCGTCTGTGAATTCGGTATTCCGAGCAGAACAAGTTGCCCATCACAATAAACCGTGTCTAAAACCAATCAAATTATACGATAAATTAAAATCAATTACACTAATACAATTATACAGAAGGAGCTAAATTTTCATTTCCAACTCGATCACATACCTTCACACCCCCAACCGGTTTGACACAATGGACGCCATAAAACTTCGTTACGAGGGAATTTTCGTATCGACAAATATGCTGATAGTAACTATGTAGCATTCTAAGAAGCACCTGAGAAAACACATTACAATAAAATTTCAAAACCAAAGTCAAAGTATAATAAACAAGTTCACAGCTAGATGTATAAAATCCAATCCACCAGGAAACAGCAAGAACCTGGGGACCCCTGTCATCAAGATCATCAAGAATAAGTCAAAGAAGTAGGCAACTTACCTTGACTTCTGATTTTTTTACAGTTTTGATCATGAATCTATCGTCCTGAGTCAAATAAAAGAAACTTCCGCTCTTCCCGGGAGATGAAAGCTCTCTTAGTGCATCATTCCCACAAATCGCCAGCATATAATCTGCAGGATCCACCTGGAATTTCTCCCTCAAATGCCTGGTATCATATGATATATATCACAATTACAACTAAATTACACTATGAACTACAATTATATATAATTGGAAAGAAAATTAATACCTAAACACCAAGGGGCAATAATCTTTCCACCAGAACTCCCCAGTCTGGTGGGGAGGGGTGATCTTAGAGCCTTGTGAAGGAAACCTAGTCCAGAACTTCTCCTTGGGATCAAAATCGTTGACTTTAAGGTCTCTCAATATAGAAGCATGTTTTCCGACAGAATACCTAAACAAATGTTACCAAGAAACGTGAAAATGAGTTAAAAGGAAAACATTAAAGATACAACATTTCAGAAATCGAAGAAACATTACCTGATGCCCAACTGGAGATTAAGCATCAAATCATAATTCTTGTGGCCTTTCGATATGGTCTGCCCCGGCTTCTTTACTTCGCCATTAAAGCAACACGGGTGGCTTCTGAAGGGGCGGGTTCCGTACCCGTCCATCGGTGATCCGTCGCGGTAAATCATGGAGGCCTCGGCGGTGTCAATTATATCGCAGGTTATATCGCCGGCTTCGCCGTCGGACTCCCATATGCAAATCCTGGGGAAAATCTTCTCCGACGAAGTCAATCTGCCGCCGTCCATTGAAGTCCTCTTCTTCCCCATAACTGCTCCGCAACTCTCTTCCGCCATTAATGGCGCGGCAAGCTTGGGGCCGAATAACCCGCCGCCTAAACCCTCTTCTTTGAAATTAATGTCGAGATTGTCTTTCTTAACTGGCCTGGAGTTCTGGGCAGGGTAAAAAGTACCATTCAAGACCTGACTGTTTGGGTGCTGGGTTTTGTTGTCTTTACTCCAGCAGCCAATGTAGCAGCTCCCGTCCGGCCAAGTGAAAACGCCGTGGCCTTTGGGGACGCCGGTTTCCCAATTCCCGTCGTAACGGTTCCCATTTGCCCAAATCAAAACTCCCCGGCCGTGAATCATTCCGGTCTTCCATTCGCCGGCGTACTCGTTCCCGTTCTTCCACATATACCTCCCTTGCCCGTCCTGTAAATTCCTCTTCCAATGCCCTTCATAGTAGTCGCCATTGCTGTAGTTTTTCTGCCCAAACCCGTGTTTCCGATCCGCAGACCAGGCGCCTTTGTACATGTCCCCGTCGGAGCCTATGAAGGTGCCGGTACCCTCCATCCGACCCGACTTGAATTCCCCCTGGAAGGTGGCCCCCGACGGCCACGAAAATTTCCCTTTCCCGGAGGCCTTCCCTCGCTTCCACTCCCCTTCGTACATGCACCCATCCGTCCAAAGATACTTCCCGGATCCGTGAGGCGCGTTGCCGGAGAAGTCCCCGATATACAGATCCCCGTTGGGGAGGTGCTTTTCTACCACGGCCTCCACAGTAGCAACGGTGATGGCACCAGTAGTCGGAGTGACTCTCCGGGAGGCGGCCTGAGATTTGCTCCGAGGAATAATAATAACAGAACTCGACATCGTACTGGCGGTAGTAACATCTAGAACCTTCCCTCTCTCCTCCTCCTCCTCGCCATCTCCCTTCTTCGTGGTGGGCATATCATCCGTCGTTAACATCATCAATCCCAGAAACAAAACAACAACCTTTATCTACTCTCGCTATGGAAGCAATAGTACCAGCGGTGGCTCGCGGCGGCGTAAATGGCAGCGCAATATCAACTACCCCCGGAAACGAAAATGGGTATTGCAGTTGACAACCCAGGGTTTCACCTCCGGGAGCATATCCGGCGGCTTTTCTTTCTTTTCCTTCCCTTTCCTTATATAATCCGCCAACCCTTTCTCTCTCTAAAGCAAAACACTCTGAAATAGAGAGAGGGACGGAGGGTATCGGGATTATTGAGAGAAGACGAATCCTTAGAAAACAGAGAGAATAGAGAGAGTCACAAGAAAGACAGAGAGAGAGAGAGAGAGAGAGAAAACGAGCCAGGAGGAACGTAAAGAAGTAGTAGAAGCAGAGGGGTCGTGGTAGAGAGAGAAAATACTGTAAAAAAAAACATAAAAATGTAAAGTAGAGAGAGAAAGGAAATAGAAACAAAACGTGTTTGTGTGTGACAGGGAAAGAGAAAGGGGAAGAGGGAAGGGGACTATATTGAAACAAAAATTAATTTTTCATTTCCAATTAATCTCACAATTTCCCCATATTTTACGTAATTACCACTCCACCATCTTCCTCTTCTTCTTCTTTTTTTTTGATATTTTTCATATATATGTTAGACTAATTTGTGTTCCAACACAAATACCTTATAAAAAAAATTTGCTTAAATTATTTCCTTTTAAAAACTAAAGTAATGTATTCAAGATTTTTATAAAACTTTAATTACTTTAAAGACCCTAAAATTTATTGATATTCAAAAACTTATTAACTTTCATCGACTTTACTAAATTAGGATTCTTGTAGACTTGTCCTTCACAAATATAAATAGTTGAAATCCAACATTCCAACTCCAAACTTTTCAACATTCTCTACAGACATTTTTTCATGTCAAATTTTACGGTATGTTTCATAAATTTCATACATATTATATTTTTATTTTTATCTTTTTATTTTACCCATATTTATACAAAAAAAAAAATTATTTAAAATTGTTGTTGTGAACATCAACAAAATTTTACTGCGGTTCGTAGCAAAAAAAAAAATTGTTGTGATGTTTACAACAACAATTTATGTTGCAGCAAATCGCAACAAAATCGAATTGTTGTTTGCAATAATAATAAAATTTTATATATAATTGAGTTTTTTATTTTATGTAATCATTTAGTAAAATTGATAGCTATTGTCTTTACTTATAACACACTATATTTTTGTGACAATTAATTTTTAAAATTTTTCATTATTTTCTTTACATTCCTGAAATAATAATAAAATAACAAATAAAAAATTTAAAAGGCTTGCAGATAGCAAGCTTGCAAGCCACATATAAGCTAACAAAATAAAACAAAAAGAAAATAAAAATCGATATTACCTTTCACATCATATTGAAAAGTTTTCACTTACTAGGATGAGAATAGCCTAAGTTTCAAATATTCTATGAAAATTTGGAAAAAATTTACGAAAATCATTTAAAATACATCACTTTAAAGTTTTAAAAACATATAAAAATTAAAAATCATGATCTAATACACCCCTATAAGTAAGTATATTTTTGTATTTCAATAGTCACAAATTTAATTCAAAAATCCATCACTTTAGTTTTAAAAACATATACTTACTTAATTACGCATTTCTAATTTGTCATATACATATTTATTGTAGAATATTATTAAGTATTAGTACAAATAATATATGGTATAATAAAAGAGATTAGACATATTTATATTCAATATGATTAGTTTCGTGAGATTCTCTTTAAAAGTATAATATAAATTTTACTAAGCATAATGATTTAACTTATATAAATAGGGAGATAATCAAATGAAAACATTTCTATATATAAAAAGTGAGCATTAATCTTAGTCATCTATCAAGATTTATCAATGATTACATATTTTTGTAATAAAAATATCGGATCAAATTAATAATTTTTATTTTTTTTACATATATCAAATTAATAATTATTGAAAACTAAAATTTCAATATTTATAAAAAGAATCTCATAATTTTTTTCCCTGGTATTCTAGCTATCATTACCTGCTAATCAACTAAGATTGATGGATCATATCAATACTCACTTTTTATGTGAAAGCATTTTCTTACCTAAATTCTCCTCTCTCTCTCTCTCTCTCTCTCTCTCTCTATATATATATATATATATATATATATATATATATATATATATATATATATATAAAAGATTGTTAGAAATTAATGAATAGATAAATGTTAGTGTAGTTATAAAAAAAATTAAAGATTTTACTAAACGTAAAATGTTAAGTAATAATGACAAATAAAATGAATAATATTAGTATTTTTTTTTTAATGATATGATCAAACGTAGAAAATACTATTTCTGGTTAAAAAGTCTTGCACACCACATGAGACTTTATCTATATTCTTTTGTCTATTGACAATATTTTCGACTGAAAATAAACATCCGATCTTATGTCTTTGACCGATTTTTTAGTGGGTAGCCTGCCAATCGAGCTGAACTGCATATCATAGTTCAAAAGATGCGTTTTTTCATTGCCATCTTCGTCGCACAGAATAAGTGCCACATAAGAGCCATGACTAGATTTTAAACATTAAAATTTAGGTAAGAGATTCAAAGTATGGCATAATATTAATGACACCGTGAAGTTATTAACAAATTATTATCTTTGTACACATTAAAATGAGGTAGAGTGTTAAATAGCTCCATCTACTATTTGCAAGTACGTGATCAATTAATCTATTGTTTTAAAATAATATCTAATTGGTCTCATTTGCTTTTAAAATTATGTTCGTTTAGCATTTTCTCCATGTTTCCACCAGGTAATCCTTCCATGTTGTCATGGAATTTAAATACAAATAATTTGATGACTTGTTTCATTGTTGACTTATTCAAACCCAGACAAAACCACTACACTCTCCCTCTTCATCCTCACCACCATCATCGCGGCTGCCAATCTGAAAACTAAAAATTGTTTCATGCCTCCCACTTGTTACTTGTATGCCCAAGTAATCCCACAATATCTTTAGCATAGGGTTGCTGAAAATTTCTATGGTTGTATGATATTTATATGCCTATTACCATGTCCTTTCATGCTTTGCTGTAGAGCTCACTCGTGTCCCTCTTAAAACTCCTCGCTGCTCAGATGTAGAACTTATTCATCGCCTTGCGCTCCTCCTTGTCACAATATGGAGTTTCATTTCTCTTGTTTGCTTCAGCTACCTCGGTTGGGTGTGCACCAACTCTAAAATGTCCTATAATCTATGAGGTGTTTGAAACCATTTTTGCTAGGAAACTTTGAACTAGCTAGGCAGTCAATGAGCGCATCTATTTTGTTCATTTTGGATATGCAAAGTGTTGATAGTGCTATCACTCACCAACCTTTCACGATCACACAATGGAAAGCCTGAATGGTAGTGCAGAGAAGCTATTGGTTTTGTTTTCAGATCGACAGCCGTAATGACAGTGGTGGGGATGAGGAGATAGAGAGTAGTGATTTTCTCTTAGGTTTGAATGAGTCAACAATGAAACAAGTTATCAAATTAGTTTTATTTAAATTTCACGTCAGCATTATGCAAGGGTTACCTGATGGAAACCTGGAGAAAATGCTATGCGAACACAATTTTAAAATATGGTCAATTAGATTTTATTTTAGAATAAGGGGTTAATTGAGCACTTGCGGGTGATAAATTTGGGCTATTTGACACATATGCTTTAAAATAATTATAGTTAAATAATTTAAGAAATAATAATAATAATTATTATTATTATAATTATATTATTATAAATGATTATAAATATTATAAGTTATAGAAATAATATTATATTGAAATGAATAATTATTTTTATTTATATTGTGGAAATAAACTCAAGCTCTATGTAGCGCTCAAATTAAAAATGTCAAGGCAATTTCCACATGGAATCAAACATGAAATCGTGTGGTACCAAACTAACTATTCGACTAACTTGAGTGGGGTAATAACAAAACTTTTTTTACTTTTGGCAAATGAAAAATTCAAAAAAGGGGAAAATATGAAAAAAGCATCATTGCCAAAATCCGTGTAGGTGCCAAAACCATTTTTATGGTATTGTTCATTTATAGCATAAAAATTTGACAATGTCCAATACCAGATTGTGTTTCATGGTTGATGCCATTTCATTTGTGAAATTATCAGCAAAAAGTTAATGGGGGAAGAATTTCAATGTATAAAAGTATGGGGGACTGCACAGATAATTTCCCAAATTCCTAGGGAATGTCACTACATACCGTATATTCGTAAAGCTTTCATTAATTATGGCCTAACATATTTTTCATTCTTATATGCTATGTACCTTATTCTCTCCTCCATTTTAGATAATATCGAATAAAATTTTTATAATGCAATTTTGCACCATACTAATTACGATATGTATAACTAAATTGTTTTTTGACATTATAAAATTTTTCTTTCAAAAAAAATAAAAAATAAAATAAAAATTTTCTTGTTAATTATTATTTGTAATTAAATGTTTACATTAAATTTTGCAATAAAAAAATATGTAGTGTTACTTTTAAAATATTTGAAGAGATTAAGAATTGAATTTGCATACTTAAAGACGTAAAGTGGTCCTACCAAAAAAAAAAAAAAAACGTAAAGTGGTAGCCTATATATATATGAATATAATCGTAAACCATATTAGTAATACCTCGGTACTATGACACAATAAAAAAGTTTCAAGGAATCAATTTGCTTATAAGGAAAACAACATTTTTGATTGGCTAATTGTAAATAAATAATGAATTTAATTAGTTCTTTTAATTATACATGTCTTCATATTTTGGTCATCTATGGTGTCGATCGGCTTATTAGAGATTGAATTGACTATTTTCTCACAATTATACAATTAAAATTTTGAGTAAGAATAAGTAAGATAATCAAGCTATAGGTACATTTATAATGCAAATTCCCATAGCTTCAAGCAAACCTTGTGATGAAATCTCTGGAATTGTGAAATTTACGGTCAAGAGTTGCTATAGGTATTAGGTACCTAGTGGGTGATCACACTTAATCCGATCACCCCACATGGACTAAATTGTGGAATTTCAAAGTTCCTCCGAAAAATAAATATTTCTTTTGGAAAGCATGTATGAATAGTCTGCCCACGGTTGATAATCTGATTGTCAAATTAAACACGTTTCATGTTCCCTATATGTCAATTGTGCACTGCCTGAAAGAAATCTCTTTCACATGCATCTTCGTTAGCTGTGGAATTGCCCGTCGTTGCTGGAATATGGTGGGGGGAATCAGGTCAGTCAACTCTAAATGTTTCACCGAGTGGATATAGTAATAGTCAGTTTGATGAAGGAGCTTGATGTATTTTTAATGACACTTTGTTGGAACATATAGAATGCTTGAAATGAAATGGTGTGGAATCATAGAATTCTCTCGAACCAAGTTATTTTGATCAAGCTATATATCCCAATGAGGAGGAAAATTGTGAGTCGTCAAATCAGTCCTTGATTTCCACCCTTGTATGCACACTCCGCACACAATCGGTTTTCATCACCTCTATAATAATTTTTTCGAATCCCCACCCAACCACAAGAACAGGACTACTAGGGTGACCTTTGAACGATTTGGCTAAGTTCCGTGGGCAGTTGATAGTATTTTTATCTTATTAAAAAGTTGAAAAGAAGAAAACAAAAGTGATTTATATTAGTACATAATTAGCAGAAAAATTTAAGTTTTAAATCTAATTCTCAACAAATATAGTCCGAGGATGAATGGTTAACGGCGGAATAGGAGTGGTAAAATGCAACGTTAATTGGGGATTATATGAATTGATGCCGATAAATATGGTTATATGGACATGAATTTTGGGGAAAACTAAAAGTTAGGGCAACAGAAACAGGAGAATCTGGGCATCTTTTTCCTATCGTGACGTGACGGAATCGCCTAGGAAGTGCGCAACTACCCAAACGGGATCCCAATTTTCCCTCCTCCTTGCTACTTTCCAACTTTTTAAATTACCTTCGCTTTTCACCTTATTTCTTATTTTTGCACCTTTATAACATTAGCAAAATTTGCATTTTGATCTTTTTGTTATACTCATGGCATAAATTAAATCATTAAATTATATGCATGATCATTTTTAACCTTAAGTTATACATGAAGTGATGATTTTAGTCTATTAATTTGTCACATAATAATGTAGTAGATTTGATCCTTCAAAGAGTAAAATCACCACTATATACATAATTTAGAGGTTAAAGATATTCACACATATACATGGTTGCAGTAGGCGCTAGGCGCTAGTTGGGCGCCCGGACAGCGCCTAGGCGGAATCTAGGCGGCGCTAGGCGGGCTCCAAAAAAAACAGTGGTAGACTTGCAGTTTGACAATTTTAATGAGGTTGTTTTCAACATTTAATCAAATAACACATCCAAATAAATGAATTAATGATAATTCATAAGTCATAACATCAAAACAATGGTTTAAAAAAAAAAAACATTAAAACAATATTAAAAATTAAAAGTACTCAACTCAAATATGAAGGACTCAAATACTTCAATCATCCAAATATTCAAAGTATCAAACTAGTCTACGAGTGTATATATATATATATATATATATATATATATATATATATATATATGCGCGCTCGCACACACACACACACACATATATATATATAATAATAAAAAATAGGTCGAGCCGATCGGGTTAACTCAACCGAAATGGACGAATTAACTCGACTAACTTAGACGCTAGGCGGACGCCTAGGCGGCCGGTAACCTAGGCGGGCGCCTAGCACCTAGGCTAGGCCTAAGCGGGGGCCTAGAAGGGCGCCTAAACCGATTTTTACAACCCTGCACGTATAACTCATGGACTAAGTCTGTACTATTAGTATTACTGGATGACAAAAAATGCAATTTTCTATTAACAATATTAATAATAACATTTTAATCATTTATTTATAATTTTAAGGAATAAGGTTCAAATTGGCCACTGAACGTAACCTGAAAATGCAATTAAGCCACTGAACGAAAAAAAGTGTAATTAGGCCACTGAACACTCCAAAAATGTGCAATTTCACCTGATAGCAGGTTACCCTCAATTTTAGCAGGTTATCTGCTCACGTGACAGCTGAGTTGACATTTTTAATAAATTTTAATTAATTTTTAATAAATTTTAATAATAACTTTTTATTAATTTTTTTTTAAAAAATAAAAACGACTTTATTTTATTTTTATTTAATTTTTTCCAATTTTTTTTATAAAATTTATTATTAAAATTAATTATTAAAAATTATTTAAAAATTATTAAAAATGCCAACTAAGCTGCCACGTAAGCAGGTAACCTGCTAAAATTGATGATAACCTGCTATCCGGTAAAATTGCATACGTTTGGAGAGTTCAGTGGCCTAATTGCACATTTTTTGAGTGTTCAATGGCCTAATTGCACTTTTTTTTTTTTCGTTCAGTGGCATAATTGCATTTTCAGGTTATGTTCAGTGGCCAATTTCAACCTTATTCCTAATTTTAATTTCAAGTTGTTAGTTCAAATTTACTAGACTTAGATTCACAGACTTAACAACCGTAAAACGATATATGATGGATGTACCATACTATATTACTATATTTGAAAAACATGTGATCGGAAACTAATTTTATTTCCAAATTTTATTTATTCTAAATAAGTGTTAAATTGTCAAGCACATTGTGCTCAGATGGTACCTTTATGGCTCCCTCTGAGGAAAGGTCACATGATCAAAATAGTTTGAGAAAGTATAGAACAAGAGTTAAACTCTGTTTGCATGGTTAGGTAAATAATAATACAAAAATATTTTTTCCTACCAAAAAAAAATACAAAAATATTTTTTATTTGCACTCACCCTGTGCACGAGAACACTTCTTTTTTCAATGTAGGACAAAGGCTACTTACAAGTCTTTCTACATTTCTTTTCTAACTTAAATGTGTATACTTTGAGAATCAATTTCTCATTCCCATATAAAAGAGATATAAATCACACTAAAAAGACCTAATACAACGGACTCCACTAAGAAAATGTTGGTAAAAATAAAATGTGTCACCTTTTAATACGAGAATCATACCTCACCTACTCAGTCACTTATTTCCAAGCTATAAATCATTATTAGTATAGTAGTAGTAGTATTATTTGTTAAAACGCGTACAGAATAATATTCCTTGTAAATCACATGAGATATCGTTTTATTTAGGTAATTGATTGATTTGTTGCCATTATTATAACAATAATTTAGCTTACCCCGGATCATTTGTATATATTTCTGACGCATTATTTTCTTTACACACAAACGAATGAACACATCTTTGGAGATATTATTATTTAATTATTAGACAGATGGCGTAACGATTATTATATGTTAATTTGTGCATAAAATGTTATGAATTATATATTTTGGAAAAAAAAAAAAATGTTCTCAAGTCGTTGTAACTCCATTATCTATCATTATTGTAAGTGTTATTATTTGTGTAAATATAATAATTATTCAAATTCATGTAGCTGAATAAAAACCATAAGCCATCAATAACAAGAACAAAATCAAATTAATATTTTTTGAATGAAAATTTTAAATTTATTACGTGAATGTATGTCTTATAATATATGCAATTACTATTCATATTGTATATTGACTTGTTTGCTCTTATTAAGGTATTACCATATTTATAAATTTGAACTTCAAATTAAGGGTTCCTTATTGGCTCATCGCTCATATCCTAAAAATTAATATTCACAACAAAATTACATTTACACCATCCAGTTGCTATCAAAACAAAGTCGATCTCTTAACTTATTTCGGTTGAGTGACCAATTGAGTTGTGCCACAAAGCACATCATAGTTAAATATTTATAAGTTTTAATAAAGTATGGCATATCAACAAATTATACTCCGTATCATATAAATTGAAGGAAAATGCTAGTTATCCCTCCTAAATTATATTTCTCCTAATATTTTATATGTCCATGATGTGACTTTTATTTATTAGGTGTCATGAATTGACTGACCCTACCAACTTCTAATTAAATACTAAATATGATCTAATTAGATGTTGCCAGATTAGGAAGATAAAATGGGAAGAAACTTTTTAGAAGGGATACCTAGCATTACTCTAAGTTGAATCATTCACATGTAACATGTAAAATTAACTAAAATTTAAATATATTGACCAAAATAAACAAAATATAAAAATACAAATACTCAATACTCTGGCAGTTTGGCGTACTATAGATGCTAATTTAATCTAAATTTAGAAACTCAAACTCAAACTCATATAAATAAATTGGATCAACCTGTTAATGGTACCAGGACTATGTGGTCCAATGGTACCCGGGTTGGACTTTTATTTGGAAGGTTGTAAGTTCGAGCCTCAGTGGAGGCGTTATTAGCTCTTTGTGTTTCAGTAGGTTGAGAAAGTATATGAACAGATACTACAATCTAATAGAGCTAGTAGCATTCAAAAAAAAAATAAATAAATAAATTGGATCAACCTGTTAATTAAATGAGAGATAATTAAGTGCACATTTATTACTATCTTATTTAAAGGATTGTATTAGGCCGGCTACATGATATAGCTGAGTGAAATTAACCATAGTCCCATATAGGCGATACGATATTGCGTCTAAGACTTTATTTAACACACTAAGTATCCGTTTGGAAATAAAAATAAAAAATAAAAAAATTAAACAATAATTTATGAAAAATAATTTTTTTAAAATGACTTATTTTCTAGAAAATAATTTAATATTGTAATATTTGACTGAAGGTTCAAAAATTATCTTTTTTTCTGTTTAGTTAAAAGTTAAGAAATTGTATTTTTTTCTGTTTGGCTCATTTTTTCTGAAAAATGAACATATTATTTGTTATAAAATACTAATACTAATACTAATAATAATAATAATAGTAATAATAATATAATAAGGGATGGTGGTGGTGGTAATAATGATCTGAAAACTAAATTGAAAAGATATGAGAGAAGATAAATACGGAAAAATAAAGAATCTAAAAAATGTCTTGCGATTAAAAATTTAGGAAGATATTTTCTGTCAAATTGTTCTTTTTTTCGTTGACCAGAATGAATATTTTTCTTTTGACTTTATTTTCCTTAAATATCCAAATATGAGAAAATCCAGAAAATGACTTTTGAAAGTCGGAAGTAAGTTTTCGAGTTTTCAAACATACCCTAAATTTAAAATAGAAGTTGAAATCGGTTAATATAAGTGATTAACTGATTAAAGTTAAAAGTATTTAGTGATATATAGAGAGAGATAGATAAAATGACATTTTTGTATATGTTATAAAAAATTTGTGGCTGTGAAAAGGAATAGACAACCCATTGGTAAACTAATGTGTTTTTTCTCATCTTTTGAAGGAAAATATTTATTTAAGTTATTTTTTAGTTTTTATAAATTTTCAAAGAATTTTTTTGACATATGGATTGAAGGAAAGTTTAAAAAACCAACTATGTGAACTAGAGACCATAATGTAAATTTTTATATGAAAGCTGGAGGTAGGATGAGAAAGTATGATTTTAATGAGAAATTGTTAAATGGTGTAATTTGTAAATTAATAAAGTTATTAACTAAAAAAAAAAATTGAAATTGAGAACTTTAATTTTCTTAGCATATTAAAAATAAAATTATTTTCTAATTTTTTTTTATTTGTCAATTACCAAACACAAATAAAAATTTAATTGTATGTTCATAAACGAGATTTCCCAAGCAAAGCGTGCTCTAGTTTCAAACAAAGAAGTTTGGCCGCAATGTGGTGTAGTTGAAGAAGAAATAGATTTCTTTAGCTTCATTTTTCCCATGAATGATTGTGTGTTGTAACTAACCCTATAAGAAATACCCCTTTTGGCATAATTCGTATTCATTTTAAAGTTTTTATATAGCAAGCAAGATATTCTAATATGATATTGAGTTTGAATATTAGTGATCATAACCTTCTTGTTTACCTTTTTGACCCATTGAGAAGCCAACGTCCACAACGGTCTATGCTACGTACTTTAGATGATTTACACGCTAGACTCTTTTCGAAACTAGCTACTAACTAGTCCTTTCCTGCCACGCACCGGCCTCTCAATGAGAATATCAAATGATACGCTACCTAAGCTACGCCAGTAACTCCATCACACTAATCCATGAACAAAATGTGTAATCAACATGTCAGTGAATTAATTTATAAATATCTACAATCTAAATACATTAATATAAATATCCATTCATCTTGTGATGAAGTGTCATTTGAATTAATTTGCAAATTTTTATGATTTAAATTAGGTTTAATTATTTATTATTAGAGCATTTCATTGGGATTTTATTTTATGTTGGATTTGCATTCATAATTGCTAATTAATGTGCACAACTTAATTAAGGGGAAATCAATATTTTTGTCTACACACTTTAGAGCACTTGATTTCAACATCTAGGTTTCCTTTCTTACTTGCTATGCTAATGTAGTTGGTAAACTTTTGTCGTAAAAGCAAGGTGGTAGTTAAAACCTCATAAACTCATAACCTATATTTAAAGAAGAAGCTAAAGCATTTTGATAGCCCACAAGAAAGATGAACAAATGGTAAACTAATTGAGGCATAATACTTTGCAAATGTTAATGCATTTAAGAATTTGAATACTTTTTAGTAGATGAAATTAGAGTTTTAAGTGAATAAATAATTACTAGGAACAAACTCAATTTAAATGTACTTCTATTATTTGTCTAACTAGTATTTGCACCCGTGCGATGCACGGAATGGATTTGTTGTAATATATTGAGAATATATTAAGGGATATATAATTATTTAAATTAGAACATCAAATATTATATAGTACAATTAAAGATATGATTTGGATCGTTTATATATTTTAATATTATCATTGCTTGAATTTGTGCACATAATTGCTCAAATGAATAGCTAATATCTAGATGTACGCATGCGGTGCTATAACTTTGAAGATTTTATTTATCATTTTTTAGTATTTTCATAAATTAGACAAATATGCTCGTTCTCTAACAACTCAGTTATAGAAATGAATTGCTATCATTATTCATTTGTATGGAAGATATATATATATATATATATATATATATATATATATATATATATATATATATATATATATATATATATATATATATATATTTGTCTAGATATATAACAATTTTTTTCATTTAAAAAAAAATAATATCACTGATTATATTTACACATTATTGAAACCTCTTTGTAGACGACATTGATAGTGGCAACACAATCTTGTTCATCTTCGTCTAGAGCTAACACCTTCACTCCATCAAGACGGGTTACTTGGGTGAAAATATATAATGGTAAAATATCACTCAATTAGTTATCTTTTTATATTTTCAGACAATTAGTAATATTAGATTCATTTTCAGACAATTTTTTTTTTAAATTTTCAATCAATTAGTTAATTAGAATATCTAATGCAGTGATATTTTTACCTAATTTTCGTTCCATTTTTATTTGATGATGTAGATATTATTATTGAAATATTTCTATTCCATTTTTAATTTACCTTTACTATTGTTTAAAATATGCATTTACTATTGATAATGTATAATATTATTATTAAAATATTTTTCTCTAATTTTTAATTTTCATTACATTTTTAATTAAAATGCAATGATCTGACCATTTTTTTAGTCAATTATGGATCTTTTTTTTTTATTTGCAATCAATTATCAATATTCATTTCCTTTTATATTTTCAGTCAATTAGTAATATTAGATTCATTTTCAGTCAATTATTGTTTTTTTTATTTTCAGTCAATTAGTCAATTAAAATATAGATGCAGTGATATTTTTACCTAATTTCAGTTCCATTTTAATTTGAAGATTTAGAATATTATTAATGAAATATTTTCGTTCCATTTTTAATTTACCATTACTATTTTTTTTAAAATATGTCTTTACTATTTGATTATGTAAAATATTATTATTGAAATATTTCCTTTCCATTTTTAATTTTTCTTTACTTCTCTCAAAACAAAAACAAAAACAAAGAAACAAAAAAAAAATCAAAAAAAAAAAAAAAGACTTTGGACTTCTCAATACTTGTCCACATTGATGAGCAAGCAATTATGTTTGAAAGATGAGATCAAGAGCTCCTTTTTTCAAACATTTTCAATGTGAGATCAAGAGCTCCTTTTTTCAAACATTTTCAATGTGAGATCAAAATGATCCCACATCATTTACAAAGGCTCGTCTTTTTTTTTTTAATTTTAATTTTATTTTGTATATCGTTCTGTTTGGATTATTATTATTATTATTATTATTATTATTATTATTATTATTATTATTATTATTATTATTATTATTATTTGATTATTGAAAAATTCGTCATTTTAACAAATTATCTTTAATCAAAATACCAAAAATATTATTTAATAACTCAGTAATTTGCTCCAAACTGCTAAAAACTAAAACAATACATACATTTTGGGTTTATCTTTCCA
Source organism: Ipomoea nil (assembly GCF_001879475.1). Lineage (NCBI taxonomy): Eukaryota > Viridiplantae > Streptophyta > Magnoliopsida > Solanales > Convolvulaceae > Ipomoea > Ipomoea nil. The sequence goes on from NW_017617116.1 coordinate 2,617,913, forward strand.
AACCCCCACTAATAATAAATAAATAAATAATACATAATAAATAATAAATAATAAATAAATAAATAAATAAACAATACATAATAAATAAAAAAAATTAAAATAAGAAGACAAAACTAAAGTTTCTTAAATAATAACATTTTGACTTCTCAATACTTGTCACATTGATGGGCAAACAATTATGTTTGTACCTCTCAAGAGCTCCTCTTTTCAAGCATTTTCACTATGTGCATAATTATAGAACTATATATTCATAATTTTTGAACTTTATATATTCATAATTATGAACAATTTAAACCTTTGGAATTTTCAATGCTTGCCCACGTTGAGGAGCGTTGCTCCTCTTATATAGAGGAGCTCAAAAGCTCATCTTTCCAAACATTTTCAATGTGAGATCAAAATGATCCAACATCATTTACAAATGGGAGCACGTGGCTCCTTTTTGTCTTCTTCTTTTTTTTTTTTTTAATTTTTATTTTATTTTGTTTATCGTTTTGTTTTTATTATTATTATTATTATTATTATTAGTGATAAATACGCTAAAATTTTAACAAATTCGTCATTTTAACTTTAATCAAAACACTAAAAAAAAATTATATAATAACTTAATAATTTGCTCCAAACTGCTAAAAATTAATACAACACATACATTTCGGGTTAATCTTTCACAACCCCCACTAATAATAAATAAATAAATAATATATAAATAAAAAGACAAAGTAAAGGCTTCTTAAATAAGAACATTTTCACTTCTCAATACTGGCCCACATTGTTGGGCAAGCAATTATGTTTGTAAAAGGGGCAATGCTCCTCTTATATGGAGGAGCTCTCTCTTTTCAAACATTTTCAATGTGGGATCAAAATGATCACACATCATTTATAAAGGGAGCCCGTGACTCCACTTTGTTTTTTTTTTTTTTAACTTAATTTTATTTTGTATATAGTTTTGTTTGGATTATTATTATTGTTGTTGTTGTTGTTGGTGGTGGTGTGGTGGTTATTATTGTAATTTGATTATTTGGCAAATTCATCAAAATTTTAAGAAATTTATGTGTTTAACATTTTATATTTAATCAAAACACCAAAAATATTATTTAATAACTTAGCAATTTGCTCGAAATTGCTAAAAACTAAAGCAACTCATATACATTTTGGACTTCTCAATATTTGCCCGCATTGATGGGCAAACAATTATGTTTGTAAGGGGAGCTCAATAGCTCATTTTCCAAACATTTTCAATGTGAAATGAAAATAATCCAACATCATTTACAAAGGGGAGCCCGTGGCTCCCTTTTGTCTTCTTTTTTAAAAAAAAAAAAAAGAAATTAAATTTTATTTTGTATATAGTTTTGTTTGCTATTTATAGCTTGTTGTTTGTGTTAATTAATTAAAAAAAAAAACCTTTGGACTTCTCAATACTTGCCCACATTGATGGACAAACAATTATGTTTGTAAGAGAATCATTGCTCCTCTTATATAGAGAAACTCTCTCTTTTGAAACATTTTCAATGCGGGATCAAAATGATCCCACATCATTTACAAAAGGAGCCCGTGACTCCCCTCTGTCATTTTTTTTTTTAAATTTAATTTTATTTTGTATATAGTTTTGTTTGGATGATTATTATTATTATTATTATTATTATTATTATTATTATTATTATTATTATTATTATTATTATTATTATTATTATTATTATTATTATTATTATTATTTTTGTTGTTGTTGTTGTTGTTGTAATTTGATTATTTGGTAAATTTGCCAAAATTTTAAGAAATTCGTCTGTTTAATATTTTATATTTAATCAAAACACCAAAAATATTATTTAATAACTTAGCAATTTGCTCGAAATTGCTAAAAACTAAAACAACTCATATACATTTTGGATTAATCTTTCCCAAACCCCCTAATAAATTAAAATAAATAAATAAAGAAAAAAACTAAAATAAGGAGTCATTAAGATAATGTTTCTTAAATAAGAGTCTTTTTGACACGTTGGGCTTCAATAGGTTGAGAAACTTTATATGAACATATACTACATGTAACAGGGTCAATTGAATAGTTATGCTGTGGAACCGTGTCCACCTTGCAAGGTGGACACATTTTTATGTTAATAATTACTTAACTATATGTTCATAATTATAAAGCTAAATATTCATAATCTTTGAACATCATATTCATAATTATTGAATTACATATTCATAATTACAGAATTCTATGTTCATAGTTACTGAATTATATATTCATAATTATAAATATATATATACATAATTTTTGAACTTCATATTCACAATTATTGAATCTCTATATTCATAATTACATAATTATATGTTCATAATTATGTTCACAACACTATGTTCATACTTATAAAACTATATATTCATAATTTTTGAACTATATATTCATAATTATGAACAATTTTAGAATCATGCCCACCTAGCAAGGAGGACACGATTCCACAGCATAATTTGACGGGTCAATAGTACTAAAAAAAAAAAAAAAAAGTCTTTGGACTTCTCAATACTTGCCCACATTGATGGGCAAACAATTATATATGTTTGTAAGAAGAGCAATGCTCCTCTTATATAGAGGAGTTCAAGAGTTCTTCTTTTCAAACATTTTCAATGTGGGATCAAAATGAGCCCACATCATTTACAAAGGGGTCACCTTTGTCTTCTTCTTATTTTATTTTTTTTTAAATTTTAATTTTATTTTGTATATAGTTCTGTTTGGATTATTATTATTATTATTATTATTATTAATTTAATTTAATTTAATTTTATTATTATTACATTATTACATAAGATTTTTATTATACTTGAACAATAATATTATCAATTATATTATAGAATATAATACCATACATAATATTACCAATTAATAAATTTTATTTTATTTTCATTTGACATTTACTTACCAAATAATCTTTACTACAAAAGTTTGGGCGAGAAAATGAAATAGGATGATTTTTTTTATATATAAATAATAATAATAATAATAATAATAATAATAATAATAATAATATATAATAATAATATATAATATATATATATATTAATTATTACCATAATACCTAATTTATAATTCAGACTTTAAAATTATTATTATGATTTATTATTGTTGTTGTTGTTATTATTATTATTAACATTAACATTAACATTACCGTTTTATAAATTCTGTGTAATTTATATATGCACTATGCATAAATTCTAAATTTTCTAGTATAATAATATCGTCTTCTCATATATATATGAAATATTATTAATTCTATAAAATAAATAAATAAATAAATAAATAAATAAATAAATAAATATATATATATATATATATATATATATATATATATATATAATGGATGATATTACAGAAATGCCCTTAAATTTTGAGGGAGACAGTTTGTCAAGAAAGATTTTAATTTTAATTATATATAGATATAGATATAGATTTCATTAATTATACTAATTATAATTACCAAATATTGTGGCAATTACCATAATAATTTCATTAATTATATTATATTAATATTAATTATAATATTTGTTCTCTTCCAATATTTAAGTACATAACCATAAAGCTACCATAATAATTACACAAAAAGAATGAAAGAAAAATTATGAGAATAATTACCTTTAATAAAAATTAAGAAATTATATTAAAAATTAATTATATATTAAGGTAAGTATAATTCATTTTGTGCCAATAATATTATACATTAAGTATAAAAATATATATGTATATAAATTACCATAATAATTACATCGAAAAAGGTGACAATACATAATTATTAGGCAATAATATTAATAATTACATAGTAATTATTAAGGCAAGTATAATTGATTTTGTACTAATAATAACATACATTACGTATGTATGTATGTGTATATATATATATATATATATATATATATATATATATATATATATATATATATATATATATATACTTTTAATTCTATTTTAATAAGCATTGTTTGTGTATATATTTTAATAAAATATTCATTATGAAGGGGATATAATTTAAAAAGTAAATTATTAATTAGATTACCTAATATAATTTTCCTACTAATTGATTCTATGCTACTATGTATAATTTATATATTTGAAATTTTTTTAAAGCTAAATACCTATGAATTGTCTTAATAATTAATTAGATAATTTTTAGTCAATCAATAGTTAATAGTACTATTATTTTAATTTTTTTTAAATAAGATATAATATTATTAAACCAAAATAATTAAAAATAATGTGTACAATTTATTTTTTTTAGAAAACCAAAGGAATTTTCATTTCCTTCTTGAAAATAATGTGTACATATTACCAAAGATTTTATAATAGTAATTTTTATTGCCTAATAGAATTTGTCAATTATTAAACATTGTTTATGGTAATTATTGTATGACATTTGATACTAAAATTATTAGGTAGAATTTTTATAATTAAGGTATAATATTACTCTTGATAAAATTGCCACATTGGCAAAATCTATTACTGCGTTATACACATTAAAAAAAAAATCATATTTGTCCAAAAATGCAGTGAGATTTCAATCTTAAAGTAAAACATATCATTAGAAAAGAAAGAACCACAATATTTGAGCACAAATCAGCACTTAGTACACTAAATATGTAATTCGTTCCACAATTCCGTTTCTTTGTATGGTTTAGGTACTTTTTTTATTCATTATATTGAAATCAAATTTATTTAAAATAATGTGTCCTCAATATAAAATAAATTATACTTGTCTGAATAATTATTTATTAATATAAATTTACAATTATAAATTTGTATAACAAAAAACATATAAACTTCTGGTTAAAAAAAAAAAAAAAACAAAAGTCTCTCAATTTCCTTTTTCTCTTTACTCACTATCACATTCTCACTCTCTCTAGAAAATGACTAAGTAGGATGAGAAAAGGCATTCATCTACAACGTCCTCACACCTCAATTCGATTTAGCTTTTGCTTGATTGCTCTTTTGCCCAGCGAACCACATAAACCCTTAACGCTGTTTGTTAAAAAAAACATAGAAACTTGAATGACATGTACAAATCTCGAAGTCAACATACTAACTCTAAATTTCAAAAAATATTACAAAATTATCAAAATTACCGTCTTTATCATCCTCGATCGCATCTCTACAATCTTCCATAAAAACTAAACCAATAGAGTTATGTTACAAATGCTCTTCCTCCTCAATTTCCTTTTGTTGAAGTAGAGCCTCCTTAAGTATCTTCAAACTCATACCAGACGATATAAACTGCAAAACATATTGAAGTACGTGAGAATATAGTTAGAAAAATGTAGAAAATTCATACAAAAAGAAAGCAGAGAGATGAGTATGAGATTCTTTGATTGAAGAAGCCCTTGTATTTATAGGTAGAAAATACTAATTCAAAAGGAAAGTATAATAATTTATTTATTTAAGGGAAAGTATAATAATTTATTTATTTAAGGTAATAACATTATTATTATTATTATTATTATTATTATTATTATTTATTATTATTATTATTTATTTATTTAATTTCCATTTGACATTTACTTACCAAATAAGTTTTACTACAAAAATTTTGGGGGGAAAATTTGTTAGGAGGATTTTACTTTTATATATATATATAGATATAGATATAGATTACATAAACAAACACTCATAATTTAAGTAATTATGTATAACAAAGAAATATTCCTTTTTCAATAGCGGTTAATCTGCTATGAAAGATATTTTAATTAGGTGAAATCACTATTTTGGTTCTTTAATTGTTTTTCAACTGTCAATGTAGTTCATAGTTTTCAATTTAACTAATTTAATTTTCGAATTGTTTAAAACTTCGTCAATTAAACCCTTCAAGAATTAAATTGATAGAATTTTAAAAATGAGGAAATCACCATTTTGGTCTATCCCAAGATTTAATTGACGAAATTTTAAACAATTCGATGATCAAGTTAGTTGAAATTGAAAACTATAAACAACATTGACAGCTGAGAACCAATTGAGGGACCAAAATGATAATATTATCAATATTTTATCATCTTAAGTTAATTTATTGAAAATTAATGATTATGCACTTATAAAGTAATTTGTCTAGTCACATAAGATATCATGACTTATAATAACTATAGAATGGTTGCACTTATTACTCAAGATGAGTATGTTAGTATTACTAAACCCATATAAGTATGAGCAAGTTAGATTACCTTCTAAGATGAGTAGATCAAGATGAAATTCTTTAATGCTATTGTAACACATAATCCTCATTTTGATACATAATAATTTATGCAATTATATACAACAAGAAAGTATTCCTCTCTTCTAGCAATGAAGCTTCTGACCATAAAAGATATATTCTACGCATTTTAAGTTAAGTTGTCAAAAAATAATAATTATGCATAAAATAATTTGTATAGTCACCATAAAGATCATGACATATAATAGTACGTTGTCGAGCAACTGCATTTATTACCTAGATTACCAACCATAGATAAATATGATCAGGCTAAATTACTTTCAGAAATAAGTAGATCAAGATGAAATTCATTAATATTCTTATGACACGTAGTCCTCATACTGACATGTAATAAGTTGTGTGATTATATATAACAAGTATTCCCTAGCTTCTTGTAGCAACCATGTCATATAAATTTTAATCATATCAAATTTTCAAGTTAAGTTATCAAAAAGTAATGATTACGCACTTAAAAAGTAACTTTTTTTTTCTAGTCCCTCTACTGATATGTCATATAGTAACGGTCAAACGATTACATTTAATATCCTAATGAGTATGTCAAGATTACCAACTCTAGATAAATATGAATATGTTAGATTAGCTTTGGTATAAATCGATGAATATAAAAATATAATCTTCTTCTTTAATATTTTTGTGACATATAATTTTCAGTTTGATACTCGATAAGACATTATCTCAATACGAACATAAAAATGTTATTTACATATTAAATTAATTTCAAATAAATAATTATGAATTGAAATAGACAAATAACTTGTGTTAAGAAGAAATGGATAAGATTTGAGTGTTTTTAGGCAAGGCATTAGAAAGCCGGAAGAGTTGGGGCAAACAAGAAAGGCAAAGTAGTGTGGCATCCATTATGGATCCGGTCAACGATAAAATAATATTGTTTTACTATTTCTGTTTTTTTATTTTGTGTATTTTTCTTTAAACAGTAAAATAATACTATTATTTTTTTGGCTTGAATAAATAAATAGTACGATAATTATAGGTATATCAAGAGTTGTGTAAAGCATTCCTCGGAATAGGGTAGGGGCTAGGGTTAACAGGCTACCAACCAAATGTAAAGAAAAAAAAAATTATTTATTGGATTTTTCGTTATAATTTAATTATTATTTAAGGTAATGAGCATTGGAAATGGTGGTGCATCATGAAGGGTAGAAAGGGAAGCATAGGTGGACCCACTTTTTAGGGGGATTGTGGGTCCCCTTTGTGGCCCACTCAACACCCCTAGTGGGTTGCCCGGTTGGAGTCCCATGAGGCCATGACAATAACCCAAATATGGATTCTTGGACAAGACCTGGCTCTTATCTCTCCATTAGTCATTTTCTTCTTCAATCATCATTCACAATTTTTAACAAATTAAATTCAAATCTTGATATGTTTATATATTCACACATTAAACTCAAATTTTGAAATACAGACATCCTCCAAATAAGTAGGAAAAATCTACAACTTGAGCAACTTAGTAAGTCAGTAGGTTGTGATTAAAGATATATGATCAAATTTTGACACAGTCAGTTACAGTGTAAGGGTTATACTTAATATGGTGGGTCATCTTACTTATAAGAGATCGCTGAGATCATCGTGATTTGTCCTCCAGCGATCTTGTTGGGCGAGGGTACTGATTATTCAACTGTAATAGCCAACCGGCAATCGGTCCCCTTTGCCACTAAAGGTATTCTCAACGGGAGATATTTTTCATTAGGCAAAACTCCTGCTGGCTGCGTGCATCCAGCAGGTTGCGTAATGAAAAGTGATAAATAATTTTTGTTATTTATTTATTTTTTAAAGAAACATGAATATTAAGTTGATGTGAGAAAAAAGAAAATCTACATAAATTGTAAATGTCTTGAGATTAGTAAGGATTCAATTTATAAACAAAAGTTTACGTGCATTGTCTCATTGCATTCTCTATAATATTTTAGTGAAATTATAAACATTAGAGCCATTGCATGTTTAAATTTAGAGACTTGAGATTTTTTGTATAAACATTTGAATTTATCTTTTGAAAAAAAAAAACCATGTAATTACACTTGTTAGATAGTAACAATATACCATATTAATACTTAGATTAAAATACATCATATCATTGTATCTTGTCAATGATATTAAAGTGATAATATGTTTGGTTAGTTTCTACCAATGAAATTATTAAAAAATCATTAATAAAATATGTTGCTAACCCCACTATGATTATTATCATTCTTAACATATGATGACAATGACTAAATATCCTTTGACGCCACAAAATCGCACCAAATAGTGTATATTTATGTTTTCATCAAATTAATCATTGTCAAAGTGATCATTTTTTAAGAGAAAACCTTACCAATTAAAACTCCATATATTCATAACTACTTTTTCAATCTACTAAAACATAAAGAGTCAATTCCGTCTTCACTGGGGATCCAACTCATTACCTCCTGTTTGGAAGAGCCACTTCATGTGGCTAGACAACAAGGTCATTGACGATTTCATTTTCTCTCTCCCTCTCTATTTTTTGGTCTAACCTAAATTTTTTTCCAATCAAAGTAAAGTAGGATTCAACACACCGAGACTAATCTTATTTGTATTGTGTATAACTTTAAAGGATGCCAAAACACTCCCACCCAAAACTTTTAGTTAAGTTGGAAGAGACATGTGTCATCTTATTCACACCCATGTATATAGTCATTTTCTCTTTATATCTTTAGTACTCTATTTTCACATGAAATATATGCAATCTAACGTAAATCTATGACATTTGGAATAAATAAAAGAACAATATGGTGTCACATCTTTACTTGATAAATCTACTTTTTAATAAATCATTTTATGATGTTTTACTATTCAATTGATTTTTTTTTTTTGTTGTATTTGATTATTAAATTATTATTGTTATTTTAACTTATAATACTATCGGTCAATTCATTATCAAGCAACTAATAAATAAATAAAGATGGTTAGACCAAAAAAATAAATAAAGATAACACCAGCTATTAGAAAAACCTGTAGTCTAATCTTGGGGATTTTGTGCTTGGCTATTAGAGCGACATGTGTCCTCCATTTAGTATTGGATTTAATTAATGCAATTATAAATAATAGAGAATACCATCAAATAATATCATATATAGGATGATAACAAAGTCATATATGTAGACATGCATATGCCCCATTAATTTGAGGAGAAATTATGAGAGTAATACAATAATTAAACAATTATTGAAATACTTACTTAACATAACCAAATAAACTAATTGATTGTGGAAATATATCTAAGTCTATAGCCTATTGAGAAATGACTCACATAGCTCCATCATGGCTTTGCTTATATGAAGCCTCAAAGAAACAAATTAAAACCAACCCTTTTCCAATGAGTTGATGATCTTGAATACCAGTAGTCTTACCTAAGATTTTTAAATTGCTTCTAACCAATAAAAATTTCTAATTAATTATTTATCATTTTAAAGTAATTCTATAAAGTGTATTGCACAAATTAAACTATCGAAATACAGCCAAGATATATATTATTTTACAAGAGTTTATTAAATTAACTGGTTTGATATGATGAGATCAGATTATGTCTCGGCCATCCAAACTCTGATGACTTATAATGAGACAATTAAAGCTATAATTTATTTGAATTAAAACTCACCTTCTAAGAAAAGAGATCTAAGTTGCTTAAACAATATTTTATGAGTTTAAATCCGTGTGTATACAAAAACACTTGAATATAATACAAATATTCGTTAAAAAAACACTTATCATATGAATAGAGTAAAAAGAATAAATATTTCGATCTCTCAAAGGAAGAAAATGGTTAATAGAATAAGATACTAATTTACTCCATTTTCCTTCTTATCCAAAAAGCAAAGAATAAATGTTCCCATCCTATTTATTACTTTCCCCATTCATGCATTTCCTTTTGGAAAAATGACATTTTCCCCCTGAGTTATATACCTATAGCATATTTTTCCCCTAAATTATTGAAGTGTCTGTTTTTCTCCGTGAAATGTTAAATGGACATATTTACGCTTAAACTAAATATTTAATTTATTTTTTTTCTCCAACAAATTATGACCATAATTTGGTTCAAACCAAACAAACACTATAGCAACCAAACCGAAATATTCCAATTACAATTTAGAATCGAAATTCGATATTTAGAGTTTATTAAAATCGTGAACCGGAACGGACGGTTCATGTTCCAAATTGAAAAAATAAAATACATTTATTATTGAATTTAGACTATTTTAAAATAAAAAATAAAATTTTAAAATAAAGACGGTTCAAAATCGCGAATCGGATCCGGAACTGCCGGTTCACGGTTCAAGATTCAATTTTTTTGATACATAATTTTAATAAATTGACATTTAAATATTGGGTTCTAGATCTGAATTATAACCAGAAACTATTCATCCCTACGTATACGCAATAATTTGTTGGAGTAGTAAAATAAATAAAATGTTTACTCTAAGGGTATAAATGTCAATTTAATATATTAGGGGGAAAAAGCACCACTTTTAGAATAATTAAAGGGACTAATATGCTTACCTAAATAATTGAGGGGGAAAAAGTGCTATAAGTATATAATTCAGGGATAAAAAGTGTCATTTTCCCTTTTCCTTTCCTCATTTTATAGTTTCAACCATCAAAACATACTATTAAGGTATGTTGAACCTGCTTAATTCATACGCGAAAATCTTAATTGGCAATAACATTATAGTAAAATAATACAAGGAGGGGACAAAGAATGTATACGTCACTAGCTACTAAAATATAATATGTGTTTTGGGTATGCCTTATGAAATAGTATTTCTGTTGTATCAACGAACCAAACATGGTATTGTTTGCAAAGTAATTGCTCAACTCCAAAAACAAAAAATATGTATTAGTGCACATCTTCGGATAATGGCGATGAGTTTTCCTTAGCTTGTCATCCAAATATAGGTGTGTTTTTGTTAAATATTTGTATTTCTACTTTTGAGCTTATTTACTTGGAATTTTTGTTACATTTCTCTCATAAAATTATCTTACCTAGCTCTTAGCGTCATTATATTGTTATATTATTTTTCTAACAACCAGTCTAACAATACTACATAACAGGAATGCAACTACAACTAATCATATACAAAAATGTCAGCCACAGATATCCTTAACATCAACTAACATCCTAACTCACACCCAATGGATACAATACATTTTTTTTTGAATTATTATGAAAACAACGTGCAATCACTACTTGATGATACACACGGAGTAAATTCCGCTCCTATGTAATAGGAGCACTTTTTATAAATTTTTTAAAGTCTAACACATGATGCTGAGTGAGTCATGAGACAAACATTGGAGGAAATTAAATTTCAAATGAAAAAAAAACATTTATATTTACTTATCCTTTCCACTTTAATTATATATTTGTTATTTATATGTTCAACTCAACTAAATTTGACTTAATTTTAAGTTTGAATATATATATATATATATATATATATATATATATATATATATATATATATATATATATATATATATGTATGTATATATATATATATACAACTACAAAATAAGTATAAATCATTCATTTCAAAAACTACAAAACTAACATTTTAAAGAAATATGATTTAATACATTGGTCAAGATTGTATTTGCATGATTATGGACTAGTATGGAGCAAAGTTTGATATTTTTAAAGATCAATAGTGAGAATACAATATATTTTATTTTTTGTTAAATTACGAGGTGTCTTAGCTTGAGTATGTCCTAACTATAGAAGTCATTTTTAAGTTACTACATACTCGTATACTAACCTTCGTCCGTATCGAACCAACTTAATTAAAGGGTAAAGTGGTGATCATATTAGTATTTTCATACAAGAGGAAGGTTTAATTTTAAACTCTCGACTTCTTTTAAGGGATTACAATATATTTTATTAGTGACGAGGGAAGTCTATTCCCATTTGCCCCAAGGGGAACAAAACCCATAGAATTAATTAGGCAGATGGTGAGATGGATGTAGTTAAAGTCATTGAATTAACTAAATAGAGTGGGAGGCCATATTGCCAACTCAATCTGGATAGCAATGGGTGAAGAGGATGCATGCATGGTAGCCCTCGTGGAAGTAAACATGGCCAATTAAGTTTCCATTAATGGCTCTTTATTTGCTCTTACGTACTGCTAATTCATCTTCTCGCCTACTATACTCACTGCTGGGGAAATTGCATTAATGTCTAAATTAAATGCCCCCTCCCCACCCAACACCTACAACTATTCATCTTTTAATCTTCAAGTTAGAATTATATACATCAAGTTGAAAATATATATTGGACTAGCAACCAGTTTTAATTTGCGGCCAAAGTTTAAACTATATATATATATATATATATATATATATATATATATATATATATATATATATATATATATATATATATATATATATATATATATATATATATCAAGGACGGTTGGTTTGTTCGAATAAAAGTGATTCTTTGATGATTATTAGTAACATATAAAGTCTGCACATATATACTTTTACTTGCTCGGAGTGAGTAGAGAGATTTTAAGGTGTGACTTGATATACATTATCAAATATATATACAGAGAAAGTGAGAAGTTAATATCTGTAAAGATTGGATGATAACACATCATGATCATTTTCGTTTAGCTAGTTTACAATTCTTTGAAAGGTTACCAAAGGGCTTTGCTTGGCCCCCTTTTTTTTTTTTTGCATTTGTATCCCCCCGCGCCCTCCCCCCGTCCCCACCCCCCCCCCCCCCCCCCACACACACACACACACACACACACACACACACACATATATATATATATATATATATATATATATATATATATATAATCTTATCTAAGTGTTAATAATATAATTTTGAAGGCATAATTCTTGACATTGGATTGTATATATATTTATTATTTCAAGAACAGGATGTTTAAAATTTATGACTTATTGTAGTTATAAGCTAGGGTCATTAATGCCCCCTACTTTTTAATCATGCATGTCAACTAATAACTACATGGTTAATATTTCTTCTCCCCTTGGGATCTAGAATTGAAGAGGGGAGAAGAAATATTAACCATGAAGTTATTGGTTAATGCATGGTTAAAAAGTAGGGGGCATTAATGACCCTAGCTTAACTACATGGTTAATATTTGAATAGCCTATTTGTGGGCATCTAGACAAAAGATTTATTATGACAGTAATTCAATATGGATTAGTATTTAGGCAATGTAACTAAGTAAGACTTGAACCCTAAAATCTAAAGGTCAAGAATCCACCTTTTAAGTTTTAATCATTTGGACAGGTAGTCATTGAAACAATAATTTATCATAATAATAATGAAATTATACAATTTACTTTAAGTTATATTAATTCCAATATAAAACATCACCATGCCATTGTTAATTTCTCTTGTGTGGTTGGAGAGACTTTAGTGTTGATGAAGGTTTAATTTATAATTTCTCAGAACAAATAATAATAATATATATCATTAATTAATTAATTAATGACATACAATTCAAGAAATACGGTATATAAATTATGTTAGTAAATCATATTTAATTAAAATATTCCAAAGGTATACGGTATACCAACAAGAATTAAATAGGTAATTATAATGGGAATGTCAACGTTACCTCAACAAAAACAAGGCAGCGGTAGCATTGTGCCAGCAGGAAAGAATGTATGCTTTGCAAATTAAATTAAGGGAATATATTTTACATTATATTCGTTTATATGCCCAAAGCCCATAGTTTATGTATTACTGAGTACAAATTAATGCATAATCACTACAAGAAAAATGCACATAGACAATGGTTAATAACCGTTGTCGTTTGTCCACCAATCTTAGTCGTCGTCAAGCATTTAATAATATGTCTGAATTAATGAACGAAAAAATAGAAAATGTGCGCAAAGCTAGAGCAGCAAACATGATTTGAACATATGACTTCCAAGGTAAAACACTATAGAAACACATTTCTAAAATTTGAGGTCCTGTGCTGGTGCACAGCTTGCATAGCCCAAAATTCGGCCCTGATAATAAATAACACATGAAAATTTCCGTACACTTAAAATATTAAAGATGATATAATATACTAAACATTAGTTTATAATAAGTAGAAAGTGACTCATGATTTTGTCAACTTAAAGACGTGGTTAGGTGTAATTATGTAACTCAATTCCACGTACCCCCTTTGAAAACTAAGCACATTATCTAACTTAATTGTTTAACACTAAAAATTTCCAAACTATTTGATTAGCATAGGATCACTATATTATAAATTTATAATACACATGAAATGATGATCAACCTAGTTAGGTCAAATGATAATGTTATTTCGTCTTATCTTGAATTGTTTCTATATTAAAAGTAAAAATCCAAATAATAAAAGTAAATAAAAATCCAAATAAAATATTGTATCAGTTACGGATTTAAATTTTGTAAAAGTTAATTGTGCCATGTTTCTCATTAAGAATTGAAAGATATGCTTTGTGCCTTCGTTTCAATTAAAAATTTAAAATAATAGTAAATTACAATTTTATATTTTGTATACGTTCAATATGCCACCTCACACGTGTGGTTTGAATATCTTTTGATGGACCAATTAAGACAAATTATATCATACATCTCGGAATCCACCTTGTAAGGTGTACGATGATACATATTTATTTTAGTATGTCTATTATATATATATTTTTTTTTATTACAAAAAAAAGGAGATACCCATACAATCTATGCCTACACTGAGGCTTGAAACCTAGACCTCCCACATAGGGGAGCAATCCAATACCAGTGGACCACAAGCCACCAGTAGTATGTCTATTATATTTAGATGAATCTATAACATACTAAAAATGTATTTACAATATATAAAAAAAATAAACATTTTAAGAGTTCATCTTACTCTGTGAATCCTGATTTATGATATAAGCATTGGTCAACTGATACACAGACATATTTTGGTGCCAATTTAAATAATTTGTTTTGTATCAATTACAATTTTAAATTGATAATGATATTATAACTTATATGCTATTTTTTAAAACTAAACATTTCATGTGACACCTATTCGTTAGGATTCTTCTTGTCATTATATATATGTATTTAAAAATTATAGAATTATTTGTAAATTTTAATATTTTAGGTTATTTGATTGACCATATTACATATAATTCCAGGGAAAAAAATACTAAATTATTTGTAATGTTATTATTTAAAGTTTAAATATAACGGAATGGGAAAAGAACAAAGGTGTGGTGCCAAATGGTCTCTTTAGAAGCGTGACGTGAAGGGATCTGAGTTGGCAATTTGGAGGGAAGTGGGCCCATAATGGTTCCAGCTGCCGTGTGAAGGATAGGCCCCATTCGCAAGTCGTAATTCAAGACTCTGATTTGGCTTAAGAACAATCACAGTAGTATAATTTTTTCAAGAATTTTTAAGAGCCAAGTATGAGAGAAAATAAGGGGTGAAAAAAAGAAAATATAAAAATACGGAAGCTTATTACAAAAGAAAAATAATGAAAAATATTGTCCTTATTACGAGCACGCGACCGTTGGGTGTGCTTTTGTGAGTAGCACGTGCAAATTTTCTTTTTATTTTCTTCTTTTCTTGGGTTTCACAAAAAACTATATTTATTGCAAATTTATTTCCATCTCTCATCTCTCCTCTCTATTTCATATCATCACTTTTCTCATCCATATCTTATAAAAAATCCACAAAAAATTACTATGGGCATCCCCAATAGGGGAATTTTACATGGTTTTAACAAGTGTGAGTGTATATGTGGAGGAGAGAAAAGGAAGAGGGAGAATATGTTGGGGTGTTGCAGGAGAACCTTGATTTTTTCAGAATTGTGGGTCCCGCTAAAACAAAAAACAGCTGCCTCAAGGTATCCCAAATAGGGGTTTTTGCATAGATTTTGGAACAGTGAACACTTTAATGCTTAATTTTTAACAAATGTAGAGGTTGATTTTTGTGAGGTTTTTCTTTCTTTCTTTTTTCCTGCAAATATAGATTTTTATTGAGACCCACTTGCAGAGCTAAAAAGTGGAAAAGCAGTCGCAGGTGCGCGCCAAGCGCACATGCTGCGCCTAGTTGGCGCGTACACTGCACGCGCCAGCTGGGTGCGTGAAACAGTGATTTGTTATTTTTTTTTAATTTTTTTTCGATGTCAGGTTTTTTTTGTTTTTTTTGTTTTTTGCTTTTTGCTTTTTTCTCTTCCCTCTACCCTATCTCTTCTACATGACTATGACAAAAACCAACTTAAAAACCTTACTATTGAGGGTGCTCTCGCTGCAGCATGAGCTACACAACGCCCGGTCAGGCGCGTGTACTACACGACCCATTGGGCGAGTTAAACTTAAGTTTTTTTTTTTTTTAAAAAAAAAAAAACTATTTTTCAGATATTGGTTTTTTTTTTCCTTTTTCTTTTGCCCTCCCATCTTCTATTTTCTAGTCACACTTGTAAAAATTTCTCAAAAACTACAACTATTGAGAATGCTCTAATGGGCTTGCTAGGACATGCCAGCGGACCCCATTTACCTATCCAATGGGAGACCGCCACCTAATTCTTCTACGTGGTAACTAGTCACTCCGCCAACGGCTATGTCACTCCATGCGCAACCCAATCTACACCTCTACGCGTATGTCACGGAGAGAACGAGTACCCTTGTTGTCGTCATGCTGACCAAATTTTTCCACTTCAATTTGAAAATAAAATCATAAATAATTTGCCTTTTAATTAATTAACAATTATATTTTTGAGGAAAATATATTTATACTTTACAATCTTTTAGGCTCATAAAATAATACAAGAGTTTGTGTTGCTATCAAAAAGTTTAAAATAAACTCAAACAATAAAATTTCTTTTAATATATAAAAATTTCAATTAAAAAACTCTTGATCTTAAGTTTAAACTATTAAAATCCTTTATGTTTAAGTTGGTGACTTTTGAAAGTGAAAATCAATCATAAATTATTTTGAACAAATAGAATAATCATATGAATAAACTAATTCATCACGTTTTATGTTTTTTTTTTCTAATTAAAATAAGAAAAAAAAAAGAGAGAAAAATGTTAAACAAAGATCTAGAGAAGAAAAGTAAGCGGTTCAGAGCATAAAAAAAGAGCATGTGAGAAACAACACTTAGGTACTAAATAGACAGATGAAAGTGGGAGGAAAAGAGACATAATTGTTTTTCGAATGGCAGCCGAACTCCAGAAAAGGGGATAAAGAAGGAAATGTCAACAGACAATTAATATATTCTTCACTGTCTTTCTTCAAATACATATTTATCTATTTATACATGATAATAAAACTACTCACCACCTTAAAGTGCATGTAACTACCTAAGAAAGTGGTCACCTCATGCACTACTACTACTACTATAATAATAATAATAATAATAATAATAATAATAATAATAATAATAATAATAATAATAATAATAATAATAATAATAATAATAATAATAATAATAATAATAATAATAATAATAATAATATTAATATTAATATTAATATTAATATTAATTGCAGCAACATTACATCATGGGTGTATCACACCCATTGCCCGACCCGACCCGTTTCAATTTTATTTCGTTTTCAGCACTACATTTTTGTCCACCAATTTAACAACACTAAAGTGACTAAACTATCAAACCAATACAACAATTTGCCTCGTTAAGTTGGTTAAGATATTGATGATGATTTTGACTAATTATTTCCAACATTTTGGCGCAATTCAACCATAAACAATTCACCAAACACGGACAACTAGTAATCTAGTACCCCATATTTCTTTTCTAAAATATAATTTAAACACAAATTATTTTATAAGATAATACTACACTTCTATTTTTTTTTTAGTTTTATTTTTATTACTTATTAATGTGCGTAACAAGTTTAGATTGATTCAGATAAATGGATTAGTTTTTTTTCCCCTTTTATTCTTCCAATATATCACCACTTGTGAGGAGTCCTCTCATTTTTTTTTTTTTAGATAGTTAATTTTGAGTCTATATCTTAACCCTGGCCCTTTTCTAGTAAATCTCATTTTCCAATTTTTTTGGACCCAACTGCCATATAGTGTGATGATATCTCGATTACTATTTTAAATGGAGACTTAAATTCTTGGACCGAAAATGTTTGAGAAAGTATAAAATATATAATACCTTATAAAAAATTATGAGTATGACCAGAAAAATTCACAACTAATATCTTATCTGAAGGTGTGCATTGGGTCTAATGCGAAAAGTAGTGAGATTGTACTAACATAAATCTCATTTTTTTGAATGACGAGAAAAACTTGTAAGTTTACACTTGATAAACTCTACTTCTATATAATAGTTATACGTGACTAATGCGAAAGGTAGCGGGTTCGTATAGTAGTAACATAAATCTCATTTTTCAATTCTCTACTACTCGAAAGTATGCACGATGTAAACTCTCATTCTCATGTATAATAGTTGCCCAACTACATGGGAGATAGGTAAATTGTACTAGAAAGACTATGCATATAGACTTGACCAAAAAAATATTAATCAGAACTAAACTTGTGAAATTCAGTTACAAGAATCATACTTCACTTCACTTAACTACTTGGCCCTGTTTGGTAAAAAATAGGCCTATAGGCCAATTTTGTCTTATTTGACCACTATTAATTGTTTGATTTAGTTAAAATATCAATATAAGTGTTTGGTTAATTAGCTTTTTGCAACTTCAAAATGCTAAAATTCAAAAAGCTACTCTAACCAACTTTTTCAATTAGCTTTTTCAGGAAAAAAAAAATTATACCAAACAACTATCAGCTAATTTACCAAACACTTTTCTACAACAACTAATGTTAACACAATCAGCTATCAGTTAACAGTCATTTACCAATCAGGGCCAAAACTCATTTTCTTAATAGGAATGAAGGATTACCTTGGCATATACCAAAAATCCTGAAGTGTAGGTGAAAATGGGATTAGACAGATTGATGGATTGAAGCTAAATCTCTAACAAGAGTTAGAATAACAGCACCCCATTATATATGCCATACATGACGAAGAAGATAAGAAAAGAATTGAAGGCCTCAGCTCATAGCTGAGGGTTTGAATTGGGTCACTCTTCTGGGAACTAAAAAAACATAAAAAGCTGAAACAACAAACGTAACGAAAGAAAGAACATAATATAGTGGGAACACACAAAAAAAAAAAAAAAAAAACAGTCAATTTGGTAATCAGATCCAAATACGAAAGTTTTGAAGTGTGATGTGTGATGTATGGTGCATGGGGTTGGGTTAACGTTATCTAATCTTAATGTAAAGCAGATCGATGTCCATCTATCATCAATCTAATCTAATCTAATATATATATAATCGAATCTAATCTAATCTCTTCTCTGCAAATTTACGTACGGACATACAATACATTCGTAGTACTTATGCTATACCCATTGGAAAAGGAATTGTATTGCCAACACTATAATCATTGTACTTATCACCATTTATGCAATGCTTTTATTTTCATCTCTTCCAATAATATATGTTTTAACTTTTAAGCAGGGTTGTTTTTGTACTATGAATCAATAATAATGGGAAGGTTTTGAACCTTAACCACTTTCAATAAGTTAATTTTTAAAAGAGTTAATTCCATTTTTTATTCTTCTTCTCCCAAAAGGTTGAATTTCCAATCCCAAGAGCCCCTCATACCCCGGTCCCACAGAGCATTTGGGAGGATGTAAGTCACGGTGACCCAATGATAGTCCACTTTAAGGTTTTTTTTTTTTTTTTTTATCATAACATCTACTTTTGATCAATGTATTATTGTGACATGACCATTTTTTATCTTTTATTAACAAAACAATTTAAATATTGATAAATACAAGGGTATTTCGGTTTTCAATTATGAATTTTTTTATAAAAAAAAGATAGACATAAAAATATAGTGGGTCAGCCTACTTTGTATTAAAAAAAAAAGATCGAAATGTATTTGTATTTAACGACATTTCAACGATTTTGTTAACAGACAACTAAAAATGATCATGCCACAATAATACTAAGACCAAATGATGATGTTCTAATAAAAAGAACTAAAAGTAAACCGTAACTTATAAATCTTGGACCAAATGGAATTAACTCTTTTTAAAAGTAATGAAGTTCGATATAAGTTGTTAAAATGTTTATGGCGACTCAAAATAAGGTTTAACTTGTCTTACTTTAATTAACATGTATACGAGTCAAATTTGTGATATAAATTGATTTGGATTGGATAATTCGGGTTAGACTCTCCAGGAATGAGGTTGTTAGGGTTATGCCTTCTACATTTTGGTGCAAATACCCCTTTTGATGTCATTATGTACTTTTAAGGAAAAAAAAAAAAAAAAAGGCAATTTCAGAAAGAATCATACTTATGAGAATTGCAAACATATAATGTAACAATTATAAGTGAAATCATTTATATGTAAATGTGCAATCAAAATTAAGATTTTATAAGTGCATTACACAATTACACATATCAAGGATTGCACTATGAACACTTTAAATTTGAAATATTTTATCAAATTATCAGTATATTATTTTTCTTATTTTACATTCCTTTGATCAACACATACTGAGAATCAATTTAATCTACGATTTTTACCTGGAAAAAAGTTCTCATTTGATATTTTCCTATACATATAGAATTATTAATATATGGCAGTTAAGTAAGCATAACATCTAATTTTGTCTGACGTATTTGAAATCGTCCAAAAGTCAAGCAACGCATTAATTTGTCAGTTATAGCGAAGAATTGGAGTGCTATTTGTTAATTGTAGTACAAGCAACGTGAATGGCTTTGGCAATTGGCATACAGAAATGGGGAATGTGGCCCATTTTAGTAGACAAAGAATGACCTACACCAACCCATGTGTAGCCCAACTATATTTTTCTCAATCTTCAATGTTGTTATACCACAATTATTATATCGTGCACAGGGCGCACAATAATCTCTTATTTCGTAGGTACATAATTGTATAATAGAATACATATAAATTCTTAATATAATACATATAAATTTTTAGAGCACACAATACATTGTACACCCTGATACACGATATAATTTGCCGTTATACCATGGACTAGGGTCCACCTTGCAATGTGGATCCAACTATAGTATTTGAAAGTTAATATTGTGTATTCGTATTTCATAGTATATAAATTGTAAACATTTAGTATGTAAATTATGAACATTTGAACTGAAGTTCACCTTGTAAGGTGGACCCGTGTCCACGGTATAATTTGCAGTGGTGGCAAGGGCTGTTAAAAAATAAATAAATAAATAAATAAAAATATGAAGACACTTCAAATAAGAAATGAGTAGGTAACAAGTAACATCCTACATTTCCCTTTAAAATGACAATATGCAATTCATCTGTAAAAGTATATGGTGTTAGAATATCAAATATTAAACTTTTGCAACTTCCATACAGATCCTAATATGCATAGAATACCACCAGTCTTTCCTCATCAGAAGATTACATAATTTTCAACAATACATTCTATGGTTAATGGTGGGGGCTATAAATAATGTGCCAACCAGCAACTTTCGTTTGCTCAGACGATCCCACAAGGCACAACCCAAAGCAAGTCAAACAAAACCACAGTGGACCTACTGTCCAAAATCATGAAGCTAAGAACAAACAAGTGAACAACTTCATCTATCTACATCACCGCTTTACTTGCCTCCGAACGTTGCCAACTGTACTCGTAGTTTGAGACATAGTTTTGACAATTCGAAGAGTAACTCGCACTGTTGACTTGTCGTTGATTCCGACTGCTTTGATGGTCTGGGGTCAGCTAGCAATTGTTGGAGTTGTGAACATAACACCAGTGCATCTTGATCATGTTGGCATGATTTCATGAGCAACTGGACTAATTTACAACTTTGCTCTTGTGGGAAAGATGGTTGAGTTGGAATGGGCGGAACTAAAAAAGGGTGTTGGAGTAGCTGTGGAATCCTCCATCTTTCATTTCTGTCCCATGCAAGACAATTCTTCATAAGATCAAGGAGCCATGGGTTGGAAACTGGTTCAAATGTTATTTCATGGTTCGGATCTGTTATAACCTTAAATTTTGCCCAGAATGTTCTGTGTTCTGAAAATGGTGTCCGACCATAAACCATTTGGTAAAGGATGCAACCAAGTGACCAAATGTCTGATGGACGACCACATTTTATGATGTTCCCATTTGCATCTGTCTCGTTGCACAAAAATGCTTCGGGAGACATGTAACTTAAAGTGCCCACCTGCACATATATTAACATGCAATAAGAAATATGGGCAGTAGACATGCATGATATCATTGACTAAGCTCCGGCTTCTATCTTAAATAAGCCAATCCTAAATATCACCAAAAAGGTTAAAGTAACTGCAGAATGACCGCCAAGGACCTTGTGGTCCAATCGCACCAAGTTGTTCCCTCATAGGGGAGGTTGTGGGTTCGAGCCTCAGTGGAGGCGATATTGGCTCTTTGTGCTTTATTTGGTTGAGAAAGTAGTTATGAACAGATACTACATTGTAATAGAGTCAATAGTATTCAAAAAAAAAAAAAAAAAACTGCAGAATGACCTGTGCATCCCTCTGAATGTTTGTGGTGTCACTCATTATAGCCTTGGCGATGCCAAAATCAATCAACTTCAGTGAACCTCTCACAAGCAGGAAGTTAGCTGGCTTTAGGTCTGAGTGCACAATCCGTTCTTCATGTATAGTGTTCACGGCAAGAAGTATTTGCTGCAACATGTTATAAAAGTATGAGTACATTTTAGATCTTTCCCATTACAGAAATAGAGGCTTACATGAGCCAATAGACTCGATAATAAAATGACCAGTCTTTCCTTGGTTATTAGATAGAAGGTCAAGCGGTATTGCCTTTATATCTCCAAAGGAAAGTTCTCCAAATTATTACCAACATGAGAAAAAGTGAGGGGAGTATAACAAGGAACTAATGATCATAGTAAATGAGCAACTGAATAACTGCAATATTAGAAAACAAAAGACTCTTACTTAGCTGGAATATACTACAATAGAAAACATAAATGGCTTTAACAAAATTTAAATCATAAACAGCTGACCACAATTAGCTACCATGTAAAGCAAAACGCCAAAAAGGGAGAGACATTAATATTGTTAAGAGTCCCACATTGATAAAATAAGAGAGAACATATGGGTTCATAAGGCCATGGGTTAGACTAGCTACCAGGTTGGCCCAATCTTAGTTTCTAACATATATTACAACCAAATGTCCTACATTGGGAATGCCCAACCAACTCCCCAATGTGCATATTGCACATTGGAGCTTATGTGGCATCCCAATGTCCTACCTTCAGTACATTGGGAATGCCTTTAAAGGGAGACATTAGTGTTTATGTCAGAAAAAAAGTTGTCTAATTTTGTTTCTCAAAGGTCAAGACAATTTAATTTTGACCAATGCTTTAAGACATATTTCTTTAACATTTAGAGTTGAATTATTGAAATAAGTAGTATTTATTAGCAGTTTCTTAATATCTTATTTTTAATTTTCAAAGGGTAAACTTAAAGAGTATCAAAATTTAAAATGGAAAATGACCAAGAAAACAGTAAACATGACCATCAAAATGGTATGAAGAAAGTAGTATATATGGTTGGAAAAGAACCTGCCAGTAAAATCTTAGCCAGTTTTCATCAATGGTTGCATTACAGTCATCTAGCTCCCTCCATTTCTGGGACAGCATGTGAGCCAAATCAATTTCTCCATATTCAAGAACCATGTATATAAAGCCATCTTCTTTGACCCTGCCGTCTTTATTACTCATGGAACCATTCATGACTTCCTGAAGCAAGTTCTTGTCTGTCACCTAAAAATTAGGGAAAGAATTCAGTAGCTATCTGAAGTACATAGCTATCTAAATTTGTAGCTTTCTAAAGCACTAAACCAGACCAAGCACTGAGAACAGATATGGAAGTGGCAAGTGGGGAGTCTTCTGCTCAGGACCTAGCACTTTGCATAGTGAAAGTCCACAGACAATGATATTGATGTCAAACCATTAAGTAAAGTAATCAAGCACACTTGTTACATGGCAGAACATTAGTTAAGACATCACAGTTTCTCTTGGCTAAGTTTACTAGATACTCTATTTCAGTCAGGTATAGAATGAAACTTGCTCTATTTTAATATATGTATACATAAAAACATTGGAATGTAGAGATAGTTCATTTTAATAACCCTAAGCTGACATATATGTGTTTTTGTATTTGGAAATTTCCGAAAAACAAGAAAAATGTGTTTTCAAATTCATTTGTTAAGTTGGAAAAATGGAAAACAATGCTAAAAAAAAAACATATTTTAAGTTTTCCATTTTTCCAGAGAAATGGAAAACCTTTCCAGTTACTAAACATTTGCCCCTCTGATGGTGAACTAAGTTGAGCCTTCTTGGTCCATGGTCAAGAGCTCAACCTCAATCCTTATTCTCTTGTATTCTTCAAATAATATGCACAAGTTAGGTACAAACACATGCTACAAACACAAGTTAGGTACAAACACATGCAACATTCTTCAAATAATATGCACAATTTAGGCATAAACACTTATATACTTAGTTTTGCTTAATCTTCTATTCTTCCAATAGCAGCTAATTTGAAAATTATCTTAGAGAAGCTTATGTCTCCCCAGCTATACAGATCCCTCCCACCCTACCCCTCAAAACCTAATAATAATAATAATAATAATAATAATAATAATAATAATAATAATAATAATAATAATAATAATAATAATAATAATAATAATAATAATAATAATAATAATAATAATAATAATAATTATTATTATTATTATTATTATTATTATTATTATTATTATTATTATTATTATTATTATTATTATTATTATTATTATTATTATTATAGAGAGAGAGAGAGAAAATTATGTCTTCCCACCTAAAAAAATAAAAAGAATGGCAAAAAAATAATATAAAACACTATCAGGCCTCACCATAAAAGCCTATCACATCAAAAAGTTTTTTAAGAGAATTAATCTAATTGGACAAGTGGACAATAGTTTACATTTACCTAGATACAAAAGAAAATTGACATAATAAATAACCCAATTATATATTTTGCGCATGAATCCAAAACAGCAATTGTATTTCTATTTGCTGATGGTCATGCTTTCTAATAACAGTCATAGTATTTTATTGTGAATTAATTTATTAAGATATTAAGCTCTGAATAGTATATGTGTAGGCATACTAATGTTTCTAAATTTATTCAATTATTATACATTTTGGAATGCTATGTCAATATACCTTTGGCCCCCCCTTAAAAAGTTTCTAGCTCCGCCCCTAAGTCTCTCAACTTAACTTAGTTACATATGCAGCTCTTCATGTGAAAAACAAAACGAAAAACAAAACAAAACAAAAACAAACAAACAACTTGGAAAACATTTTGTGCAGAGGAATAAGCAATGTATAAGATCCAATGCACCAGAATCTATAAACATTGACTTGTAGTGCATACCTCGTAGTCAATGAGTTGAATAATGTTGTTCTTCCCCTTCAATGTCTTTAAATACTCAATTTCTTGGCAAAACCCATAAGCAGTCGCATAATCTCGACCTTTAAGCTTGATTCTTTTCAAGGCATAAATTGTGCAATCTGATGAAATGACTTTATGGACCTCACTACTTCCACCACTACCTATCTTCCCAAGCCTCTGGTAAAGCTTTCCATTAACTTTGAAAAACAGATCAGGATCATAAGTTTTTCGTCTAGATGAAGATGTGACTTTACTGCTTGCAACTTTCTCTGGTTTCTCCAATTTGGAAGGCTCTGCTTTCAAGCCCAATGATGAAACTTTTGGCAAGGCATCCTCAGATTGCATATCTGCAACATCCCCTTTGGCAGAATTTCCATCAAGAGGGGAAGGACCATTGGAGGTGTCACCCAACTTAGGTATAGTGCTATGTTGCTCCTTACTTGGGATACAACTCTTAGCTTCCAGTTCAGTTTCAGCGCTAGAGTTAGGAGCTGTAAGGGCTTCCTGACCGGCTAATGCTACATTTTCATTCTTGGATGAAGGATGCAAAAGCTGCATAAAATCTTTTTGGGGCACCAGTTCATAATTCAGTTTAGACTCTCCTATGGGTTCCGCAACTAAATGAGAATTGCCCATTTTATGCGATTGTGAACAATAGGTTGTTGAATTAAGCATGGGAGCAGAAGTAGAGTTAATCAATGTTGTTGTGATGCAAGATGACCCATTAACTGAAGATTGAGTCATTGGGTGGCTAAAATCACTTTGTAGAAAGTTACTAAATTGATGAGGCTGATCAGAGACCGCCGCAGTTCTTTTATTCAGCAAAGAAATCCCAGCCTCAGACCTTAAATTACCATCCATATCTGAATGTGGAACATTTTGATTCCTCATGTCCTGACTAACAACAGTCGGAGCCTCTATTTGGCTGCTTGTGTACCATTCAGTTCCTGTCAATGCAAGTGAATTCATATGAGACAACAAATCATCCCTTTGAGTGGCCATTTGGCCATCAGCCCCTGCATGGAGAATTTTTTTTGCATGTTACACTTGCACTTACGCTAAGCCTCTTTTGCACCACATATAATCAATACTACAAATAAATTTTCAGTTATGTCTTGGGAGATAATATTTCATCATGCATTGAAGGATATGGAATTAATTATTTGAGAATTTTTGTGTTACCCTGAGATCTGGAATTGTAATCTGTGGCATAATGGACTTTCTTCTGACCCTCAACCAGTGGAATGTCCACACTTCTTGCAACTGTGGACTCAAGTGTAATATTGCTTTGACACCCCTCAAAGGACCTAATTTGATCACGCTGAGCATTCATTGATCTAAAATCCTGTTCATGTGTATTCACAGTCGAATTCCAACCAGAAGGTGGAGTGACTAATTCATCCTCATGGGTTTCTCTGACAACAGAGGCTGTGTTCTTTGGTTGTGAAATGCAACCCTGCAGTCTGTGACTAGCCAAAATATCATCATGTGCCTTCTTCATATCACACATAGGATCTACACTTTTGGTTGAGCTGTTTGAAACTTCCCTTCGAGGAAGCAGTTGTCTCCTAGGCCTTATATTATTTGATTGTATATTGCCTGTAAGTTGCTCAAAGTTAGATGTAGTTCCAAACCAAAATAATGGGGGGAAAACCCTACTATACAGATGTTACTTGATTACTCAATTTCCAGTAACATTCTTCTTTCTTCTAGGAACAATGTTCACTCTCACTCATATACATATAGCCAAAAAAAAATTTAATCTGAAGTGAGGTTTCTGAGTATAATATTTTTAATGAAAAAAACGTTCCACGGATCCAGGAATTAATGCCATAAGAAATCTACTCTCTTTGGACACAGTACAAACTTCGAGCATACTGTACAAATTCCCAATTTCTTTATTAAAAAAAAATAGAGAAAAAGAAACAGGAAAATCAAAAGTTTCTCAGCTCAGCAAAAAAATAGAAAATCAAAACCCCCCAAATAATTATCCCGGAGCCCTATAAATCTAATCATCTCAGTTGAAAATCAATTACATACCGTAAGAAGTGTCAGTAGTCTTACCTAGAGGCCGGTGGCGCTTGAAGGCGGCCTGAACGTCGCGGAGAAAGTCCGGCGGCGACGAGGAGGAGGAGGAGTAGGAGGAGCGAGTGACGTTGGCGGAGTCAGGGTTTATCGGACGGACAGGAACGCCGCTGGTAGCCGCTGCCGGTGGGACCGGGAGGTTAGCTTCCCTTTCCATGGCTTTTCATCTTATTAGTTTATTCACATCTCTCTGCAGACAAAGCTAATCGAATCTGAATCTGAAGAAGAAGAAGAAGAGAGAGAGAGAGGATAGCAACAGGAGAAATGTTTGAATGGCGGTGTTGGCGCTCCTCAATTCTCAAATCAGTAACAGTGGGCGCTTATGCTCCTTTTTTGTCTTTCTCAATAAAAAGCAAGAGACAGTAAGCAGTAGCCCATTTACTTATTTTGAAATTGGTATAACCTATAGTTATTGTGTGAATCGGGGTCCACACATAAATGACATTGTTTCGTGTAATTTTTTCACATGTCCTACTATAATATACGGAGTATATTTTTATAATTTATTCTAAAACATAATATACGTTATTTTAACTCATAACATATATTATCTTATCTTATAAGTTGCATTATTTTAACACATAAAGTACAATATTATAACATATAAAATACATTATTGTATCACATAATGTACATTTTTCTAACACATAACGTACATTATTCTAACTCAAAATGTACATTATTCTAACCCATAAAACTAAACGACATCATTTTGGACCGTGCTCCACACATAACCCATACGCCGTAAACAAAATAATAGGGAAAATTCTTTAAAAAAAAAAAAAAAAAAAAGACTAACGCTTTTGACCCCTTAATTGTTTTACTTTTGAAAATTTAGCACATATCAATTTATTTGAACAAATTTAATCTTTTAATTGTCTATACTATATCACATTTGATCCCTGATGTTATATAATTAAAAAAAATACTAATGTTTTCATGAGGGTTGTATTTGTCCATTCCTTTCAACCATTCAACTTTCGTCTCCTTCTCCTTCTCCTTACCTGCTTTTGCCAAAATTATGAGGAAGACTGTTTGGAGAAAGGCAATAGTGCAACCCACTATTAATGCATAAGGGATTTGTTGTTTCTCACACTTAACTTTTCCATTTCCTCTTTTAATCTCAGTAACAATCGGAGATCCATACACAATTATTTTAAAATTTGATGAAAGAATTGGTAACCCATTTTTTTTTTTTAATATAAGGTGATAAATCTTTATTAACACCATTACTTAGTATAGCCATAAACATGAGTATAAATCTATCATCAGCTAGACTTGCAATCAACCTTCTCTTCCAAGATTCCATCTTCCTAATGAAATGAATAATACTCCCTTTATCCCTAATTATACAAAAATTGATCCTCATAATCACTACATAAATTATCAGCTCAAATGTTTAGTAATCTAGTTATCTTGTGCTCTTGGAGGTATACCAATTCCAATTCTTATGCTTGCACCCACTATCTTCATATCTTCAACATAATGGATGCCAAAGGCGAGAAGGGATGCGACGGCGATGGAAGCGGTGGCACCAATAAAGAGTGATGCAACGAAAAAAACTTTGACTGACATGAGATTAGAACTGTCGACATAGCCTTTTCTAAAAGCAGATGTTAGTGTTTTAATTGCTCCAAAAAATCTCAACATATAATTGGCAATATTATTATGGCAAACTAAGATAGGGTTAGCTTGGTGTCGGTTTGTTTTACAGAAGACTGATTGATCAGATACAACAACAGGCGTACTGACACTGAAGATCTGTTTTAGGAAGATGTTTCCTTTTCACTGAACGCGGTATAAGAAGTCAGCTTTGGAAAGAATATCAGCGGATCGGTCTTGGAAAGGTATGGACCGAATCTTTAAGATTACATCCTTCACATATCGTACTACCATCTACAATCAAAGATATTTTTGGAGAGTGTTCTTGCTATGGAAGTATAAGTACCCTCATTCGGTCATGAATTAGGGTTACGTTTTTTGAGAAAAAAGAAACACTTCTAACTATACAGAAGATCACATCTTTGATTATCATGTCTCTTCTCAAGACAATTTGTTCTTGGTGATTATGATGAAGAACTTGAGAAGAGATATCGTTGCTTAAACGAAAGGACGCTAAGATCACACCGTTGTGGGAACAACATTGGACTACGTCACTTAAGTGGACTGCATCAGATTTAGCTCTCCAAGTGAAGGGACTTCATTGGACTTCTGTATGCACGGCTCTCCAACTTCAACAATCCATTAAACCTGTGTAGACTGGGTACGTACCTTGTGTGGGGCACTTGGGTGAGATTATTGTTTCTCAACCGTTGTACATTGGATTATGAGTTAGTGGATTGGACACCTCTGTGATCGTCCCCCAAATGTAGATACACACTGTATCGAACTGGGTAAACATCTTGTGTGTTGTTTTTGCTGTCTGCCTTAGTTTACTCTTTCTGCAAACAAATCAGTGATCTATCTATCTGACTGACATCATCGTTGAATCTGTCAGTCTAATCCATCAGTCATTTAACCCCATTAATATCCTTAAAGTGAGGAAATGCAAAATTACAGCAGAGATTCCCAATTCTAGTTGCCTGGTCTGCGTTATCGAAGTTGAAGCTTGTCGAAGTGACAAGATGGAGTCGAGGTCGAGGCCTACTTGGTCAGATGAGAAGATTGATTTCAAATTTAGTTACCAAAAGATAGATGTTACAATACTAAAGATGTTATGAAACGTAAACCTCTCATAACTAATAAACTAGTCTAAGTCAAACAATCTAACACCACACAATTATTAACCTATTACAATAATGAAATAATAATAAGAATAATAACATTATTAACACACCCCCTCAAGCACAAGGTGGGTGTAAAACTACGTTGAGGTTGTCCCGAAGAGCTGCAAAGCGTGGTCCTGACAGCGGTTTGGTGAAGATATTTGCAAGCTGATCCTTGGTAGACACAAAGTTAACGACGAAACCCCCGGAGGCAAATTTGTCCTGAACGAAGTGGTAGTCAATTTCAACGTGCTTTGTCCTGGCATGAAAGACCGGATTGGCGCAAAGATATGTAGCGCCGAGATTGTAGCACCACAGTGTAGAGGCTCTCCGGAATGCAACCCCAGCTCATGGAGTAGCGAAACCACCCAAGTTACCTCTGTCGAAACATTAGCCAAAGCCTTATATTCAGTCTCGGTTAAAGAACGTGCAATAGTGCGCTATTTCTGAGAGAGCCAAGAGATGACCTAATTATTTTCTCAGGTTACCTTCCGTGATCAATTTTGGCCCTTATTCCCTTTACTTTTCAAGTCTAAAACCCTCAACAAATAACTGCCAAGTCCCAATTGCGTGCGGGGTATTGGGAAATGTTAACTCCCCGATCACACTTTGCAGAGACTCCTTTTGCCAGAAGTGGCAATGCTGAAATTCTTACAACGGAGATTCATCCCTCGCGTTCCCTCCACACCCTCATACTACTTTCCGCACTCCTTTACTCAATCGCACGGTTCCAGTCACCGGCGGCGGCTGCACCATCTTCTCTGCCGTCCGGTGCCGCCGTCTTCTTTTGCTAGTGCTCCGCAATTTCTACCGCCGTTCCATGGAATTTCTTCCCCACGTTCTTTCTCCACTCGCGAGTCCGACTCCGCCGCAGGCTGTCCGCTCAAGGATGACAGCTTGACGGCTGCTCAACCCTTTGCGCGGCCAGACCCGTTTCTTGGCGGCGATGTGGATAGTAGCGGGAATATTGAAGATTTGTTTCTTCCCGTTAGCAAGATGATTTCGTTGGTAGATGGCTACCACGACCTCTCCGGGCTCCCTTGGTGAGTAGCAAAATGGACACTGCTTTAATTTTTGTCTTTTCAGTTTTAACCTTTTAAGTTCCCTAATCAAATTCCTCTTATTGTATTGTTATAAGAAATCTCTCGAAACTATAAACCATGTCTCATCATGACTCACAGAGGTTTTTTTTGCCTCAATTCATTTGTCTTGAATGGAAAATTGCCTGGAGATTTCCTCAGACTTTCTTTAATTTTTGAAATGTTTTAGCTATAATAAGATGTAATATGCCTTTATTTTATTTTATAAATACATTTTAGTACTTTACTTTTAGGGACTTTGGTATTGCATTTAGTCAGTAGTTATTTGATTTTGTAGGTGGGCGGTTATTGCTTCTGGGACATTGGCAATGAGGCTCGCATTATTTCCTTTTATAATATTGCTAATCCGCAAGATGACAAGGATTGGAGAGATACTTCCCAATTGTGAGGCTTTTTTCTCTATTATGATTGATCTTCATTCTTAATTATTTAGAACAAAATGCTCCTAAGGCAGGAGCAAGTGATTGGTGGGCTGTTTTACTTGCTTAGCTCTTATTGTTCAAAGGGAAAGACAAAAAAATGCAAAAGCTTGCAACTTTATAAATATTACTTCATAGACGTTGCTTTCGATTAACTGACTATGCTTAGGGTCTCTTGCAACATAATGGTAAAGAAATGAAAGTAAGGCAATGGTTTCACATGATTTTTTTCTCCATTCTTCAAGTGCCCTCTCCATTTGCACCCCCCAAGGCAGGAAAGAGTTACAAAGACCAAATTAAACTAATGTTGAGAAAGAGACGAGGAAGAACTTTCAAAGACCGACTTATAATCTTCCTGAAAGAGAAACGAGAAGCTGATTGCCCTTCATTTGTATGGTTCTTTGCAGCTATTCTCCAGGTGATATTTCTTTTACCTTAGTCTAGCATATTTTTTTCTCTTAGGTGATTGATTAATGAACCCGTTCTCTTAAGGCATAGTTGAGCTATTAATTGTTTATGGAATTATTTTCATTTTGTGTCTATATATTTATTTATCTACTTGAGAAACAAAAAACTTAGCAAATACTGTGAAGTATGGCTTAAAAGTAAATGCTTTTCGTCTGCTATTTCCATTGCAACATATTTAAATATTGTGAAATTTAAATACTTTGCGAGTCTGGCTGCTATTGCAACTAGCTATGGATTTGGAGATATACTTCTGATTAACATTATTTATCTGAACACCTAGATTTCTTGGACCAGATGACAAGGTATATAATATGATTCTTATGTTTTCTCACCTCAAAATGAAAAGAAATATGTATTAAGATTTAAGGAAGATAAATATGTTTTTACCTTTGAATTATGATCAGTTTGCAGAAAGTTGTTTTTGTTCACAATGATGATACTTTTGGATAACCAACAAATTCTAAGGCTATGTTTGCAAGCTTATAGCTTATTTAAAGCTATTAGCTCTGTTTGTAAATAGAGAAGAGATTAATTTCAGCTCTTGTTTTGAAATGCTATCCCCAATAGCGTTTCAAGAAATAAGCTTTGGGTTATTTTTTGTTCCTACTAATAACCTTGTGATTTTACAACAATGACACCCTTAGTCTGTCCCTCATTAAAATCTAATCTTTCTTGATACATTCTTGAAATAAAAAATTATCTTAAATTTTAGGTTTTTTAATTAAAAAAAGATTTTTATATAAATATTTTCAAAAGAAATAACATTACTTTTTTTTTTTTTTTAATGTAAAACATTTTGGAGCTGTGTGTATGTGTATATATATAGTGAATAAATACCATATAATACTAGTTATTTAGAATTATGAATTATGAATTAAAAATTATAATACCTTAAAAATAGATTGTTTAAATAGACTTTATTTTTCAAAAGCTAAGATAATGTATACTGGTTCATCATTGGATTGGTCATTCTTTTAAAAATAAAATTAACATATATAAAGATACCTTTTTATGTCTTTTACATATATTAGTTTATTCAACGACTAATTTTACCAAACATTTTTAAAACGATCAACTTTCAGCTTTTCAGCTTTTAGTTAGCTTTGCAGGCTTTCAACTAGGTATACTAAACAAAGCCTAAATGGGGATAAAAGGTGAGGAGGAATGGAAAGAGGTGACAATTATTTTGTCACTCTTGGATGTGGGGAAGGAAGGTTTCATCACATATAAACACGAGATCTGTAGAAAAACACATTAAATAGGAGGAGTTCAATAAAATATGAATTCTAAAGTATCTTCAGATGTTTGAGTTTGGGCTGGAGGTTTCCTTAAGTATGAAGTGTGGAACAGGATCAAAAGAAATACAATTGCTATGAGGGAAAGAGGGAAGTATATCTTGAATCTCAGTGTAGATGTTTTGTGCTTTGGAATTATTTTTATTGGATATAGTTTTATTTATTTATTGTAATTGCTTTTGTACTTTTATTCAACCTCCCTCAATGCAATTTGGTGAAATATACAATTAAGAAAAGAGAGAGACTTGAAGTTTAATGGTTTATGATTTTCTTTGAACAATCTGCAGCTAGCATTTTGATCAAAATTATGAAGCAGATTTATTCTTTTCCATCTGTAGTTGTAGTTACTTACTTACTTTATCATGTAGTGTTTCTGTACAGTGTTAATAATCTTTTTAAAAATGTTTTCTGCACTTAGTGTTTGGAGAAAAAGGTTGTTTTTCTTTTTAGTTTTTACCCTTTGTCATTTACACAAACCACCCTGGATGTTTGCTTTGGTTAATATCTTATGCAAACTGATTTTTCTATATGTAGTTAAGTGGTTAGCTTTATGGTTGAGAACTTGTATATTATTTGTCTTTGGTGTTGTTAGGAGTTAATAATTGAAAACTGTAATTACATCAAATATTTGACATATGATTGCATCCCCTCCTCCTTCTCCCTCTATAATTAGTTTGGACCAAACATTTATCACATATATTTTATCACTTTATTTTTTCAATATTCATGCACGCACACCAAGTAATACGTGTACAATTTATATCTACTCATATTAATTAATTAATACATATAGAATATGTATGTAAACATATTCAGTCAAAAAGTTTATGAACTTCTGTGTTTGGCAGGTGCCCTACTTTCTACTATGGCTCACAACTGTAAGAAGAATGTCACTTGATCATCATGATGGGTTTGATTGTGTAAGGCACGCTTATGTATATATGCATTGCTTGAGTAGATCTATGAATTATTGCGTATAGTCATATACTTCGCTGCCTTTTAAGTTCTATATTATAGTAGAAGTTATGCTTTAAATTCTGAAGCTTTTTGAAGTTTACATGTTACCTTTTGAGCAAATACTAATGGCTCAATATTCAACCTCTGCAGCAGCTTTTAGCTGTTGCTGTAGTCATTATTTAATCTGTTCTGGGCTGCTGTCTAGGTAGTTTCAGTTAGATGTTAGTTGACACTTGAAAGCTTGTCTTTTTGGTCTGGTAATGTTTTTCTTATGTCAGTTTTGAAACTTGTACAGGGAGGAATTCTATGGTTTCAGAATTTGTCGGAACTCCCAAATGGTACTTTAGGCTCCATCCTTCCTTTACTGGCTGCAGGCTTGTATTTTGCAAATGTTAAGGTATTTGTTGTTTTCTCCCACAATATGTCCACGACAATATTTAGAAATGAAATTTTAGTAACAGAATATTTAGAAAGTGATTTCAAAGTTCAATGGGCCAGTTAAGTAATTTGCAAACTTAACTGAATGGGTTCTTATTTTATTTTATATTTTTTTCTTTTGGCTTTGGTTTCTTCTGCTAGTTTGGGTTTACCTTGTTTGAATATATCTTTTGATGTCACTTGAATCTACCTTTTTCAGGTTTCCTATCAGAAGTCATCCATTCAAAAAATGAGCGAATTTGCCAAGGTCAACATATAATATTAACTTTTTTTTTTTTTTTTGGGGGGGGGGGGGGTGGGGGGTGGGGATTGCTATAGCTATGTATGCTAGTTGTGTATTTCTTGTGATTTTCTCCCAGTAAATTGCACAATTCCAATCTAATAATCGATTTCAGTTATTTGTCTAATTTTTGGAAGTATAGATAAACAAAGTATAGGCTGAATTCAATTCTACTGAAAATTAGATGTGCACTTAGAGAACATGAGATGTATCTATTAATTTTTGAAGTTTATTTAAACTTTTGAATTCAATCCTACAGAAAGCGAGCTGTGCAGTTGTAGAACTTGAGATGCATCCATTACTCCATCCCGTTTAATGTGTCTGGTAATTAACAAGGGTGGATACAAGCTGGCTGATTATTATTCAATTTTGTATGGATTATTAGCAAATAAAATTTACATATAATATATTTAAAACTGCATTAAAGGTTTTATTAAACACAGTCAGATTTAGAAATTATAAGAAAAAAAAAAAAAAGAACGAAAGAAGAGTTGGTTCGTTTTTCAGATAGCAAACATTACAGGTGAAATGGGATGGAGTGATATTATTCTTTCGTGGTAAATTGGGATGACATACTTACAAATCTATGCCTTGACACAGTGGTACAAGTTACATTTGGAAGTTATGACACTGCCAACAATGTTCATAGCATTCCATATTCCTCAGGTATCTATACATTCTTTCTCTATTTCTTATTGTCTTTGTTATTATTAATTCATTTGCTTGCGATTGGAATTCCCCCCTCCCCCACTACCCCAATGGCTGCTTGTGTTGTTGGCATGAAAAATGGAGTAAACTGTAAGCATAGGTTATGGGGGTAGGAGCAACTTAACCAACTTTTATGTGGATACTATGAGGGAAAGGGATAGAAAAGTTAATACCGATCATGATAGTTTTTTTTTTTTTTTTTAAAGATTTGAATTTGTATCAACTGTCTTGAATCTGCTATCAATTTCTTCATCCTATTGTTCCAGTGCTACCTAAGATCTTGAAATGACCCATTGTCTGACCTTTGATGGACTTGTATATGCTCTTTAAAGTCACAATGCAAGCTCTTGCCTTCTGATTTTTTTATTTTTTTTAAAATTATTTATTTATTTATTTTATTTCACCCCTCCAAATATTTTCATTGCTTCCTTCTCAAAATTATATTTTTATTGCTTCTCTTCCATGGGTTAGACACTCTGAATTTCACATGACAATGAAGTTTATTTCAGAAACTTCCAGTTTTAACTCATCTTGCATCAAAGCTGTCAACGGTTGAAGATTCTTTATGACAGCACTGTTCTTTCATCATTCCTTACCACGACATTAGACAGCTGTATTATCACCCAATGGAGCCACCAAGGCTTCTGCCTCTTCCAAGTTCTGGTAGAAAATAAATGTGGAGAAGAAATTGTGGCATAAACATGATTTCAAAAAAATAGTTTTCAAAGAGCAAATGTAAAAAGGAAAAAAACATGATTATTTTCCAATATCTAGTTATCTACTAGAAGTATGATGCCAATTTCAACTAGAAAAATAGATAGATAATATATAAAGAAAAAAAGAAAAACCTATGAAAAGATTGCTTGACCTAATTTTCTAAAATTATTTTGTTAACCATGGCATTGTAGGTTCGCAGAGATCACTGTACTGCCTTATTCACCTATAACTTAATTTTGACTACTGAAGAATTTTCTTAATGTTGTAATAAAAAAGTGGAAATTTTGGATTCAAGTGTTCAGTCCCAGTAAACTAATGCTTATTGAACTGCTAGAATGCTTAAAATATTAATTCTTGCTTGAGTTGGTCTATATGAAGCCATTATTTTTAACCATGATAGTTGCTGATTTCTTGATCATGCATAAGGCTACCTACTGTTTGCACACCTATATTTGCCAATGAATACAAATCATTGTTGCTAGCTATGAATTAGAATTAATAGAACATAACACTTGGCACATTTTCCATGTTTTGTGTTTGGTTTAGCATGCACTAACATTAAAACTGGGGTAAAGATTCTAATTGCAGTATTAATGTTAGGATTGTCAAATAATCCCAATATGGGGCTTCTTTCAGGCATCATTATATGCAGGGAAGTGAAAATGAGAATATGGAAGAAAAATATACAGTATCTGATATGTAACTATCTGAAGTACATTTTTCTCTGACGTATTTTTTGCCTTCTGTTCTTTAAAAAGATGCTGAGATGGTGAACTTTTGTACAGAGCTCATGTATTTGCTTTCTCTTTTGCAGGGGAGTTTAATATGTTGGGTTACGAATAGTTCATTTAGTCTTATTCAGGTATCTCTCATCTCTCATCTATGTATCACATATTCACATGGAAATAATTTCCCTTAAACTTCAAACATTGATCGAAACCTTGAGTCCTTGATTGAACTGAGGAAATTTTTTCCTTTGGTGCTACATCATCCTTAATTTTCATTCACAATGCCTCAATCCCCTATACTTTGCAACACTGGAGAAAAGTGAATGGAAGTTACGTATCTCTTAGTTTATGGCTACTTATTTAACAATTCAACCCTTTCCCCTTGCCATGCTCTCCCTTTATAGGAGCAAGGCATTCAATTCCATGCATTTAAAGACTCAGTTTCCCATCTCCTTATGGTCCTTG
Source organism: Ipomoea nil (assembly GCF_001879475.1). NCBI lineage: Eukaryota > Viridiplantae > Streptophyta > Magnoliopsida > Solanales > Convolvulaceae > Ipomoea > Ipomoea nil. Next base: position 2,656,107 of record NW_017617116.1, read on the forward strand.
ATGCCGGTCATGCAGCACATATTACTTAAACTAAATAATCCCAATTTAGTTAAGTGTCCGCCATATGGAGTTTAAATCTATATATTTAGCTATATTTCACACTAACGAGTTTTGAACTTCTTTAATTAACATGCCTTTCTTAACAATATCTATCTGGATATATTTAGGACTTGTACTAAACCATCTCTTTTCTATCTAAGAAGGCCTTCTACTTCCATATTATTGTTCTTCAAACCTGGGAATTCATAGACTTGTACTAAACCATCTACAAAATCCTGGTCATTAGATTTGACAATTTTATACTGGCTGTCAACATACTGCCATGCTCCTTGCGTCTGGGCTTTAAACTGTTGAAGTTAGGAACAATTTGTTTAGTATCTTTTCATGTATTGGTAACTGAATTCCTTTTATCTCTTTTTTTTACATTTTGATGTACAGCAAATAGCTTTAAGGAATCCATATGTTTGCAGAAAATTGGGTATACCTGACAGGGATGCTTCTGCATTAGCTGCAAAAGATAAAGATAACTCTACGGTGTGGGAAATGTATCTGCCAAGTGAGCTGCGTGAGATAGTTGCCCAGAATATATCATCTTCAGAAATGGTTAAAGTAAGTAGCTGTTCCTCTGCTCCATGGTTTGCACCCCCCCCCCCCCCCCCCCCCTCCCCCTCCTCCCACTTTTTTTTTTTTTTTTTTTTTTTTTTTTTTTTTTTCTTATTCAAATTTTAAGATTGGGAATTTAAACAGATTTCAACCAAACTCTTAGCAGAGGGTGAGAAAGATGTGGCTCTTCCACTACTGCGGTAACTTATATTTCTGAATATTGGTTTGGGCTTTATTCTGTTCATATTTTCACCATTTTGATGGCTGTAATGCATTTGTAAACATAAATTACAGACTTACTATTCATAAGGATCCCGAGAACATTAGAGCACTGGCTGTTTTGGGGCAGGCACTGTTGCATTATGGTTACTTAGTGGAAGCAACTGAATATTTAGAGCATGCTATATCCAAGGTTTGAAATTAATGCTATATCGTTAGTGTTCAGTTGTGCTTGTGAAATTTATATGCAAGTTTTTTCTCTTCTCCCGACCAAGTATTGAATTTTCTGCAAAATGTATTCAGCTGCTTCGAAATGGTAATCCAACGGGAGGTGACGACGTTGACCTTTTGATCCTATCATCTGAATGGGCAGGTGTAGCTTATATGCGGCAGGTAATGACAATCTCAGTATTTGACTCTGACTTCATCATTGAGTTAAAAATATGAACTGGTTCATATTAGAGACGTTAAATGGTGACTACCATACATTGATCAAAGAAATTTTTAAAAGCCGGAATGTTTTTGTGCTGCTGTTATATTGTTGGGAAAAGGGTCAAATAGGCGCATAAACTTTATACGAAAAGTCAATTAGGCCTTTGAACTTTTGTAGAGTGCAATTAAACACATGAACTCATCATTTTAGTGCATCTCACGCCTTCAGCAGGTTAACCACCCGGTAACCTTCGGTAAAAGCCTGTGGCAGCTGACTTTTCAATATTATTAATATTTGGTTTGCCACGTAAGCAAAGTAAACCGGGTGGTTAACCGGCTGAAGGGGTGAGATGCACTGAAATGGTGAGTTCAATTGCACTTTTTGAAAGTTGAAAGGCTTAATTGACTTTTCGTGTAAAGTTCATGGACCTATTTGACCCTTTTTCCTATATTGTTTAAACCTCCAATTCTAGTGTTATGGCATAATTATAAATAGGTTTTCTTGACTTGACACCATCCCATTCTTGTTTGCTCCTACATAAAGGGGTGTTTGGTAAATAGTTGTTAGCCGATTGGGTTAGTGGGTGTGACTAGTTGATAGCATTGGCTGACGGTAGCAAAATATTTGGTAAAATAGCTATTAGCTGATAGTTGATTACATGCAAAATGACTTTCTCAAAAAGCTTATTGAAAAAGCTGTTTTGAGTAGCTTTTTGAATTTTATGAACCTGGTTACCAAACAGAGCCAAAATCTCTTGTATATGAAAAGCTGAGTGTTTGAATTTGCAGCAAGGTATAAACCTGGTTTTACAACATAATTTCCTTTGTTTTTTCAGGGGAAATTTGACGAGGGTATGACACACCTTAAAAGAATAGCTACGATGAAGGAGCCCGAGGATCCAAATTCGAAAGCCAATTACTACGAGGGTTTGGTAGTATTCTCGAGGTATAGTTACATCAACGACTCATCATATCTTCAAGTGCAACAGAGTTTTGATAAATGAATACTGTAATTATCATTTAATCGAGGAGAAATCTGGGTTCTAAACCCACAAATGCTGTGTTTATAAAGGAAGTAATTTACTTTCAAAAAAGAAAAAATAAAGGAAGTAATTTGATTTGATATGATGATGATGTTGCAGTGGTTTGTGCAATGTGGGGCGTAAAGCTGAAGCTGCCAATTATTTGCGCATGGCAGCCGCTTATGATGATTCGTATAAAAGATTCCTAGAAGAATGCGAAGAGGATCTGTGTACAAAAGAAGATGAATTTGTCGACGACCTTGTCAATAGCCGGAGAGTTCATTATTGAGTTACCGTGATTTATATCCCCTCCCAAATGTTCTGTCGACTGGGAGTGACGGTTCTTGGGATTGAGGATTCAACATTTAGGGAGAAAGAAAGATTTTTTAATACCGTTTTTACGTGTATAATAGTAGCATAGGGAAACGTTACAATGCCAAAAAAGTGGTACATAAAAATGTCTTATTTCAAAAAATAGAAAGTAATGTATTTTGTTTTATTTATTTTCCTTTTTAATTTACTGCCCCGACAAAATTGTCACATGGATGTTTTCCTTATGAATCTTTGGGGCACAATTTGAAGAAGAAAAATGCTACAGTAAAAAAGTTGAGCTTTTTTTTTTACCGTTGATTTGAGAACTGTAATTGCGAAGCTAGTTAAAGTGGGAAGCTTTAATTTATTTTTGTGTAGTAATAGTGCTATGATTTTGAGACAAGGAACCAAATCAGCTTTTCTCCGTACCAAGCAATTTACAGCATTATTATATCACACAATTTTAGAAAACTAACATTATCTTGTCCGCAAAATGGTGAAATTCTCTTAACCTGACTCGACAGAATAGTGAGGGCAAATTATAAAGATTGGTGTATGATGTTCACAATGAGCCTATTCAATGCCCTAACATGATGGTGAAAGGATAAATTACGAGAATAAATGCATGGTGCTCAAAAGGATCTTACCCAGTGCCCCACACTCGACCTGACAAGATAGTGAATTGGTAAATCAGGAGGACCAGTACCTAGTGCTCACAAGGAGTTCATTACATTATGTGTAACTTCCACACTGCAGTTGTTAGGGTTTGACCCTGTGTTATTGCCTACAATCTATTATTTAAGAATCAATTGAACTGTCCGTGCGGGTGATAGATATATATATCATTATCTAAAACACTATCCAATTGTGACCTGTTTGTATGTATTGTATGAAAAAAGTTGTATACTAAAAATATTGTTGTGTGAGGTACATCATGCCGACAAATTTGTGAGAAAGTTTGGTGTGAGAGATTAGAGTCGCTTTCTAGTTTGTAGTATGTTATCAAGTTTGAACCCAGTTATCCCGTGGTTGATATGACATCTATTATAGGACTAATAATAATGGTTGTGTTGATTATATCCATAATTAAACCCAAATGGTACGTGATGATTGTATCAGTTTCCTACATTCCAAATAACAGAAGGGCCAACCCATGTGGTGTTGGATTTCCAAATCTTGATTCATGAACCAATAACATTCAATTCATACATTCCTATTCCTACAAAATAATAATAATACTATCTTAAAATAATAATAATAATAATAATAATAATATCTGACATGCCAATATTTATAGGGTATTCATGTTTCACAGTTTTTTTTTTTTTTTTTTTTTGGGAGATATTTTGGTCGATTTCCGAACAAGTCAAATAAATGAATAAATTTTCAGAAATTATTATTTTTAGATTAAATAGACCTTTAGTTTTTTTTTTTGGACTAATTAATGTTGTGACGAAAGTATATTACTTTAGAGTATATAATTATCATTTTTCTATTAGTAAACTGATACAGTGAATAGATTTGGCACGCAGCGCTAAAATTCAGGATCCATCTATACACCTTTGCCTCTTTTAGTTCACTCACTCTCTTCACCTCATTTCACCTCTCTTTTTGGTTCAATTTTTTTGGACCACAAGAAGTTTTAGATAGACTTTAACTATAAAAGATTATTTTAAACTAGTACTATATTGGCCGTGTTTGATAATATAATTAGCTTATCAATCAATTTTGACTTATTTGATCACTATTAGCTGTTTAACTTGGTTAAACAATAATATGAGGGTTTGATTAATTAGTTTTTGGTAATAGATTATTGCTCAAAAATGCTAAAATTTAAAGAAAGTCATTTTTCATGTAATCAATTATTAGCTAACAAGTTAATTTACCCAACACTTTTTTACAATTAGCTAATGTTATCAAGTAGTTAAATCCACTAACTCAATCATCAGTTAATTCCTGTTCAGACTTATCCAATTAAGGGGTAAAGTGGTGATCGTATTGATTTTTTCATACAAGAGAGAATTTTGAAATCCCCACCCCTCTTAAAGTATGAGAGTACATGGCCGCTCATACCAACCTGGTTAAATTTTTTTATTTATCTCCTCAATCAAAACCTAAAGAAAGATTATATTTATTTCTCAGTCCCATAAAAATCTGTGTTATATAACACACTACACCACCATTCAGATCTCTGATCTCTTCTTCTTCTTCCATGAAGAAATGGCCATAAACAAGAACTGCAAAAAGAACCCAAAACCCCAGACAAGATCTCACCATCTTCACAAGCCACACTCATGGGCAGTGGTGAGAAGCCTCTTCACCTGCAAACACCTGCAACCACACTTGGAGCAGCAGCCAAAGGAGCAGAGACACAGAAAGCCAAAACAGAAGCCCCCCCAAACCCTTGAAGAAATCAGCAAGGTGCGCAAGAAGATGGGGCCTCAACACCCTTCTAATTCTTCTTCTTCTTCCCCAACCTCCCCTTCCTCCATTGTTGGATCTCTCAGAGGCATGCCCTTCAGAAAGCTGTCTGGGTGCTATGAGTGCAGGATGGTGGTTGACCCTGTTCTTGGCCTCACCAGAGACCCTTCTCTCAGAACCACCGTCTGTTCTTGCCCTGTTTGTGGTCAGATCTTCATGAAACCTGACACCTTGGAGCTCCATCAGGCTGTCAGACATGCTGGTAATTAATCTTTTCTCTTTTTCATTCTGGGCTAAAGCCTAAGTTGATAGTGGATGGCACATTAATGGTTATATGCTCAACACGCCCCTCACCTGTGCGGTGGGCTCCAAGCAACACGTAGACCGTAGTCGCTACAAACCCATAACATTTTGTCTGACTTGATACCAAATTGAAACATGTACCCAGTAAAAACCTAAGCTGATAGTTGGATTGCATGACTATATGCTCAACAACTACAAGAGTAGCTTTTTGTTTCTTTTTTTCTCAAATTTCTAGCCAAAATGTTATCTTGATTGCTTGGAGGTGAGTGTTAGTTTCAATGGCTTTAATTATCTGGAATGACAGTGTCAGAACTGGGAGTAGAAGACACGAGCAGGAACGTTGTGGAGATCATATTCCAATCCAGCTGGCTCAAGAAACACAACCCAATCTGCACTATCGACAGAATCCTTAAAGTCCACAACACACCCAAAGTAATCTCGAGGTTTGAGGAGTACAGGGACGCCATTAAAGCAAAAGCCAACAAGCTTCCCAAAAAGCACCCACGTTGCGTGGCAGATGGGAATGAGCTCCTGAGGTTCCATTCCACCACCTTTATGTGTTCTCTGGGCTTAAATGGCTCTTCCAATCTCTGCAATTCAATCCCCAGTTGCAACGTGTGTGGGATCATCAAGAACGGGTTCAAGGGCGCCGGAGATATCGCCGGAAAAGGTATTCTGACGACGGCGACGAGTTGGAAGGCGCATGTTAGTAGTGGTGCTGCGGCGGATGAGGAGAAGAGGGCGATGTTGGTTTGCCGGGTGATCGCGGGGCGGGTGAAGAAGAGCTTGCAGGGGAGTTTGGAGGAGTATGACTCGGTGACTGGAGGCGCCGGCGCCGGCGCCGGAGGTTATGGTGATTTGGAAGAATTGTATGTGTTTAATCCTAAGGCTGTTTTGCCATGTTTCGTTGTAATTTATAGAGGGTTTTAGTACCTAGTATTCTGTTCTTATTAAATTTGTAATTATATTAAAATTATATTTATTACTCTCTAGTATTTAAAAAAAAAAAAAATCTTGTGACAAAAGTTGGAATTGTCCACGTCAAACATCCCTACATCATGTCCTGGACGATCAATTAAGCTATTCATGCGGGCAATTTTTTTTTCTTCGTGATCTTATTAGCCTATTAGGTATCCGTCTCCCTCGTTAGTACTTAGGTTTTCATACATACTGCCTATGCACGACTATCTCATGGAATTTTTTTGGAATAAGGTATAAATTGACCACTGAATGAAAATAAAAGTACAATTAGGCCACTGAACATCCTAAATATATGCAATTTCACCTGATAACAGGTTACCATTTATTTCGTCAAGTTGCCTGTTTACGTGGATGGCGAGTTGGCATTTTAATAATAATTTTTAATAATAAAATTTAAAAATAAAAATATAAAAATAAAACGTTGGGGTGGCCCCTCCCCCTCCTCCTTCGTCTCTGGTTGGAGATGAAGAGAAGCAACCACTGACGCTTTTTATTTTTTATTTTTATTTTTAAAGTTTATTATTAAAAATTATTTAAAATGTTAACTCACCTTCCACACAAGCATGCAACTTTATGAAATGAAGGGTAATCTGCTATTAGATGAAATTGCATACATTTGGAGTGTTTAGTGACTTAATTGTATTTTTTTTTTGTTCAATGACTTAATTGCATTCTCAAGTTACGTTCAGTGGCTAATTTGAACCTTATTCTAATATTCTTTTTAGCAAAACTCGAATCCTATACTATTATGGAGTGTTTAGTTGGTATGAATTGTAATTCATTTGTAATGAAATTCAACATAGGTGAAAAATACATTATTTGGTTGGAGAGAAATGAAAAGAAAAAGTGACCTTTTTGCCATTAATGATGATAATGATGATTATTATTACATAAGGACATTTTAATCTTTATATCACTTATTTCATTTCCATCCTTAATAATTCAATTTCTCTCTATCAAATAATGTAATTTAGCTTTTAAAAAAAATAATGTAATTTAAATTACTACTTTATTCCATCTTATTCTTTTTCTTACCAAATTACAATTCAATTCTTTACACTAATTCCTCCTCCCAATCAAACGTCCTGTTATTGAGGTAAGATTTTAACGTGTTTGATCGAGTCAAATGAGTTAACTCGCAAATTTTGTAGTAAACTTTAGCAGTTCTATGTAGATCTACATTCTAGGGCCCAGAGACAAAGGAATGGGAGTTCGACAGCAACGTTTTGTATCTCTTAGGATTTAAAGGGTGGGATTTCATATGAACAAAATTGTTGGGAGGTTGATTTGGACTACTCGTTGCCTCATCCATCGTTAGACATCATCCGTGACTTGTTTAATTATTAGAATTGAAGTTGAGCGATATATATATATATATATATATATATATATATATATATATATATATATATATATATATATATAGAAAAACGCTCATATGTGGTCATGTCATTAGGTGTGGTCGTGTGGTTGTATCTGTGTCGTTGAATCAGTTTAATCTAAAGGCAGTGGTAATTCTGAGAATTTTCGCGCGTTTTAGTAAGTGGGGGTGTTATGGTAATTACAGTGACCATTTATAGCGGGCGGGTTCCAGAATACACCAATAGTGTTGACAACATACACCAATAGTGCAATAAAACACACCACAGTGAAACACACCAATGGTGTATTCCCGTGTTATGCTAATTACAGTGGCCATTTATAGCGATCGGGTTCCAGAATACACCAACAGTGTTGACAACATGCACCAATAGTGTAATAAAACACACAACAATGTGATTTTCCTTATTCCGGTGTTTTATGACAAGTTTACCCTTATAGTTCGCTGGGTAGTAGAATGTGCGCGAAAATACTGGAAAAAATCTTGATTAATATGATTCATTAGATCTATCTAATCTAATGGTCTATAATTGACCATATGACCACACCTAACAACATGGCCACATGTGATCACTCCTCTATATATATATATATATATATATATATATATATATATATATATATATAGAAGAAGCATGGGCATGCGTGGATCAGCCTACGTTGTTAGTTTCCAAATACCTAATAACAATTTCGGTGCTTCATTTCAAAAAAAAAAAAAAAAATGCAAATTTGATAGTGTGGGTTTCATTTTAAATTTGTTTATTTTGTGATAATTCTCTCTATTATATTTAAAAGGAATAAGGTTCAAATTGGCCACTAAACGTAATACGAAAATGTAATTAGGCCACTGAACGGAGAAAAAGTGCAATTAGGCCACTGAACACACAAAAAATGTGCAATTTCACCTGGTACCAGGTTACCCTCAATTTTAGCAGATTATCTGCTTACGTGGCAGCTGAGTTGACATTTTTAATAATTTTTTAATAATTTTTAATAAATTTTAATAATAATTTTTTATATATAAAAAATAAAAACCACTGTTTTTTGTTATTTATTTATTTATTTTTTATTTTTTAAATTTATTATTAAAATTAATTATTAAAATTTATTAAAAATTCTTTAAAAATTATTAAAAATGCCAACTCAGCTGCCAAGTAAGCAGGTAACCTGCTAAAATTGATGGTAACCTGCTATCCGGTGAAATTGCATACGTTTGGAGAGTTCAATGGCCTAATTGCACGTTTTACAGTGTTCAGTGACCTAATTACACTTTTTTTTTCGTTCAGTGGCCTAATTTCATTTTCAGATTACGTTCAGTGGCCAATTTGAACCTTATTCATATTTAAAAATGTATATCTAACGTCATGACTTTATTATGATAGTACAGAGTATTTATTTTGTAAATATTACAAATTACAAGCCCATCATGACAGTGGGAGAACAACTGAGGCCCAAAATTAACGTCGTTATGATTTTGATTCGTATTGGCTGGGCCCTGGGCCCTGGGGGTTATCTTCCTGGATCTGGATACACACGGCCCGCTTCTGCACGGCAAATTATGCTGTGCATCCGTATGCACCATGCATGGTGCATACGGATATGGTGCATACGGATACAAAAACGACGTCGTTTTAATAAAACGCGCGTCTCCCCTTAAAAAAAAAATCAGGTTCGATTCCCAACAACAACATATGAACTAAAATTCCATAATCGATGAACTATAATTTCAGAATCTAATCTATGAACTAAAAATTCCAGAATGAATGAACTAAAATTCCATAATCTATAAACTAAAATTTCAGAATCGATAAACTACAATTCCATAATCGATGAACTATAATTCCATAATCAATGAACTATAATTCCATAATCTATGAACTAAAATTCCAGAATGAATGAACAATATAATGTTGTTGTTGGGAATCGAACCTGAATTTTTTTTTAAAAAGAAATGCACGTTTTTTAATAAAACGACGTCGTCGTATGCACCATGCATGGTGCATACGGATGCACAGCATAACTATCCCTTCTGCACCCGTAATTAATTTCTGTTTTTATTTTTATTTTTATTTTATTTATATGGAACATTTTGAAATGAAAGTTTGTCAACCTTCGACAGTGGGGCCCAAAACAGAGTGTTTTGCGGCTGCAGTTAGAAGATTCCCTCCCGCCCTCCGCTTGGCTGGGCGGCTGGCTCACAAGCTGAAGCTCTTGCGTCGTCGCCATTCCCATCGCTGCATTTAAACCTCTCACGTCCATTCATATTTTATTCTCGACTTATCTTTTTTTCACTGAATTATAACTTATTCAGTTTTGTGAAATTAGTATGGTATTTTTATTTTTATTTTTATATAAAGAGAAAAAAGAGAAAAATACCACATTATCACCGCCTCCTTCCTTCACGTCGTCCACCGCCGGATCCGCCGCAACACTGCAACAGCTTCTGCCATACTGAGCCTCATTGACGGTGATCTTACGCCCCTCTATGCTCTCTCCGTTCATCCCCTCGATCGCATCTCTCATCTCATGGATTGCTAGCTAATCTTCGAAACTCACGAATCCCAAACCTCTAGATCTCCCACTCTCGCGATAATTCATAATCTTCGATCCAGCCGGAGTATCTCCCCCAGCTGAGAGAAAGTACCACCGAAGGTGCTTTCAGATACTCGAATTTAACTACAGACATACATATTTATTGTAAGCGGTTGTCCCTTTCTCGTCTCTCTCTTTCTATACTCCGGTATCTATCAGCTTTTCTTTGTCCTTTTTCTCGTAAAGTGCATTAAATTTATTAGTTTCCAAGTTAACTAAACAATAGAGAATCATGTGGTTGGTTCTGATGTGAATCCTGGGAGCTAATCTCTCTTTTAACTGCTGCAACTTTTGCTTTAGAAATCTATTATGCTTTCTGAACTTTTGAGTTTTCTCCGATTTGCTGAAATGCTTTGTTAGTGGGGTACACAGTTTTCTTTCCATCACAAATCTTTTAGTTTGGCACTTTGCTTAGAAGGCCCACTTTCAACTTCACAGGGCCACTCTTTAGTTCTTAATGCTAAAATAATACAAACATTTTGAACATATATGGACACCTCAGCTTTGAAGGGAACAAATTTTTCTACACTATTCTCTTTTATTTCACTTTTGTCTGTTATGTTCTTCTTTTTGCTAATTTAACTTTTTTGTATCAATAAAATTTTTAATTTTAATTAAATTAGATAAAGAAAATGAGCCAAAAGAGTATATGATATTGAACATCTACAGTATTACTGCATTAGAATAAGTTACCAACTTTCTGTGCACTGTTCATGATGCATATGTACATTTTGTTGATTGAAGCTGCAGTAAATTTTCAACTGCAGCAACTGAAGATCAAGTTGCTTGAGAAAGGCAACCATGGACCAAGGGGATAATGAATCAGAGCTTAGAAGAAGTGGATCTTTTGCACGGACTAGCAGTTCCTGTTCAATGCGGAGGAATTCTCGTACCTTATCATTTTCTTTTTCACCACAGCTGGAAAATGACGATGGAAGCGAATCAGTATCAGAAGCAGGAGATATTGGGGATAGGGCACTTTGCAGCAATAGGTACAGTGGGAGTGGTAGGCTAGTTTTATCTGCTGAAAGTGCTGCAGAAAGTGGAATGGTTGTGCCCATTGCAGAGGAAGGTATCTGCTCCCATGATCCAGTTTCTAATAATAATGTTTCTCCTGTATCACCATCTATTCTGGATATTGTATCACCTGTATCTAATGATGCATTCATAAAATCTGGAGACAAAATGAATGTGAGTTGTTACCTTTTCTTTTTGTTTTTAAACACACCCGTTCTTGTAATTAGTTGGATTGATTAAAGATAACTTTATGAAACTGCATGTCCGTTTAGTTGTTCTGAAGAAGTGTGATTTGCATGCAGGATTCTGAAAAGGAGGTGCCATGGTGGTTGGAATATTTTTCAAGCCTTTTGTTTCTCGCTGTTTTTGGAATATTAGGGGTAAACCCCTACATAATTGACCTTGTTAATATGTTTATTTAAAACTGCATTTTTTCCCATTCTATGGAATCATTATTTTGTTTTGTATACTGCTGCAATCGTCCACCCTCATCATGTAGCTGCTCTGTTCCTTGCCAACTTTGAACAGCAACATTGCTACTTCCAATAGGTCCAAAAGTCTGTTGCCCTGTGAAAACTGTTGTCTTGCGATTTATAATAATTTCACTCTAATTAAATGATTATTAAATATTTTTTGGATAAGTAATTTATTAAATCTGATATAGTCTATTATTAGAAACTATAGGACACTATGTAGGAAGGCTTAATTTATTTATCCTTTCCAAATATAAAGTGGTTCAGTAACATAATAGGTTACTTGTTAGAATTTTCATTGCATAATCCTGTTTGGAGAAGAACTTGGTTTAGTAGTCTATCAAAGATGCAAGAATTGTAGGATTAATCAGTTTATGTCTTCCAGGCATTAGAATACACAACATTTTCTTGAGAACTTTACTGTTCTAATTTTCTATTTGTATGTAGTCCAGGTGGGTATATTACATTCGTACATCCAGAATTTCTAGCTTTAATGGTGGTCTGTTTGATGAATTTGCTTACTCGGTCTCTGTGTTGGTTATTTATTGTGTACACTCCAGAAGTCATCCATTCCAGTTACATATTATCTGCAGGTTTTACTAAGGTATGGTCTTCAAAAATTGTTTGGACCAGGAAATGTTGGTGCCACAAGTGATCAAAGCTATATGTATCTTGACCTTCCTTCTAATATGGTAACCTCTACGCTAACGTATCCTTTGGAAATCATATTATGTACTAATTTATTGCTTAATATAAACAAATCACTTGCATGAATAGGAAGTGTATGTTGGTATCTTTATGCATAGACAAAAAAAAAGAGTAGAGAATCTTCATTAACTGAAATTGCATACATAGTTTACTTTGAACTTGGAATCAGGGTCTAGACGTAAGACAATGTTTTACTATTCGATTGATAATATGATAACTTCTTTGCTCTTTTGTTTGTTTCATGTGTTCTCATTTATGTCTTTGTCAATTCCATAGGTTGGTTCATTTTTAATGGGTTGGTTTGGGGTGGGTTTCAAAGGAGAGATTTCCAAAATTTCAGATCAGTTGGCCATGGGATTGACAACTGGTTTTCTGGGAAGCCTGACTACTTTTAGTGGTTGGAATCAGAAGATGCTTGAACTCAGCATTGAAGGTCGATGGGTTTTTGCAGTACTTGGCATTATTATAGGTATAGAATTATTATTTTTTGAACAAAGTTGAGTTGTGTTGACATTGCTGCATCTACTAGCTTCTCTTCTTTATTCAGTTATAAGATCAAGTCAACATTGACAACCATATATCTTCTTTAATTTAGTTTCTGCTATGGTTGATGAAGCTTGTGATTCTTGCAGGCTTGTTTCTTGTAGCCTACTCCATTATTTTTGGAATTGAGACTGCAAAGGGTGTTCGATGGATTGTTAGAAAAACAGCTACGAGTAAAAATTCCAGCTCTGAAAGCTCTTGGAAGACGAACAGTTTCAAACGCCGTTTGGTAGTTTCAGTAGCATTGCTACTTATTCTTGGTGCTCTATGGAGTACATGTATAGCACTGGAGGCACATGAATTCAAAAGAGGCAACATTAAAGCCCAGCTGTGGCTGGCTTGTCTCGTTGGACCATTTGGTGTCTGGATCAGATGGTTCTTAGCACGGTTAAATGGGCGTGGTTTGGGGAAATCTGGGTTGTTGAAATGGGTACCCTTTGGAACCTTGATTGCCAATGTCTCTGCAGCCTGTGTCATGGCAGCACTAGCAACCTTGAAGAAAGCGGTAAACTTCAAATGTTGCACACACAGACACACTCTTATCATTCTTAAACGAGCGACTCAAACCCCTTCCATTTGAATTAACACGTGAACTTGAATTCACTTTCGAGGTGTGTTGTGTGATGCAGGTGAAAACCAAGGATTGTGATACGGTTGTGGCGGGAATTCAGTTTGGGCTGCTGGGTTGTCTTAGTACTGTGTCTACCTTTGTTGCTGAATTTCATGCCATGAGAGAGAGCAAATACCCATGGAGGGCATATGCATATGCCTCAGCTACAATACTTATATCTTTCATATTTGGGACTCTAGTGTACTCTGTACCAGTGTGGACAAAGGGATATAAGTAGATGATAGATGATTATTTGTAGAAATTACACAAGATAATAGAGGTAGGTAGGTAGGTAAGTAGTAGAACGGCTAACTGAAGTGCAGTTTACTGAATTTGTGGTGTTCCTTTATTGATTCCACGCCATATCCTACTCCTTGTAATCTACATTCATGCTAAATATTATGGAAGAATAATGGATTCCAAATGCTTGTGTTTGGTGTTCTTCATTTGCTGGGTGGGGTTTTGAGTGAGTTAGACTGCAAACTGCAAATGATGTGACCATATGGGATTGGAATTATTGTCAAGGAAGTATACTTCTCATCTCGATTCTCAAATAATGTTAATTCCACATATTTCTGGTCTCAAACTTGAGACTTAACTTTTTAGAAAGCAACACTGATGCCAAAAGGTCAATAGACAGCTTATAAGAAGAGTAGTCGGCTAGACGGCGAAAGTGATCCTTTCGTGGCTGAGGCTCTTGCAGCCAAGGAAGCCTTGGCATGGCTAAAAGAGCAAAACCATAGTAACATTATTCTAGAGTCTTGTAATGCTGATTATTGTCTGTCGATTGCTATAGTGACATTGGGAGTTTTAATGTGTGGCTCATGAGTTAGCTCGGGCAACCAGTTCTATGTCTGTCTCAGGAGTGTGGACTGTTATCCCACTTGCGGAGTGTGGACTATTATCCCACTTGCTTATATTTCTGATTTATTAAGTCATTAGTGGAACTTTCTGCTTTGATTTCAAAAAAATAATAGCAAAGGGCCGCAATAATTCAACCATTAAAATAAAAAAGAGCATATTTAGTATAAGTTTATCAAGGAATGGAATACAAACAAGGCCAGTGTTTTATTAGACAAATGAAATATAATAAGGAGCTGAGGGACTTCAATTCATTACTGAGGAAGCTTGTTGAGCTTGCAATAAGCATAATCCTTGTACTTTTTGGTCTTATGTTTTGGTGGATTATTCTCATCAATAAGCTTTGGAATGGGCCCAACTTCAAATTCAGGTGGTGGCTCCAAGAAGACAGGCCAGGATATTCTTGTCTTTTCCTTGTCCACTGTTGTCCTGTGGTACACACTTTTATACTTCCCATTACTCAAAATCTGCAAAAATTATAAAACACAACTTCATCAATTTCATGTTCAAATAAAGTTTGTAACTTTTACTTTCTACTTTGTTGGTAATACCATACACTTAAGTACAATCCCCAAACCATAAACTATATGTTTAAAATTTTCCAAATATTTGTAATAAACTTTAAAAACTACTACACATATATGTAATATTCTAGTGCATACAATGCAACTAGCGGAAGGACATGCAGAGTACCTCAATTTGGTCACCGATATGGATGATGAGGGCATTTGGAATATACTTAACATCGTACCAATGCTCGTCCTTGAAAACTTGGAGCCCTTGGACCTCGTTGGGTACAAGAATGGTGATTGCTGACATGTCGGTGTGGGCCACCACTCCCAAGGCCAAATCTGGTCGAGGACATGGCGGGTAATAGTTGATTTTCAGCAAGTGAATTATATCTTCACCTCCTGCCGCTTCCTTTAACTCATGAGCCTCGAGGCCAAGACCGATGGATAAGCTCCTAAACAGTCTATCCCCCACTTCAAGTAGTTTCTTCGCGTACTCCTCATTTGCTTCCCTACAATATAATGTCAATTTTTGCCACCACACAACACAAACGTTTGTACCATGTAAAAATAGGTAAAAGCATGCATGGATGAAATAAGAATATATGTATATACCTATAAGAAGGAGGGTTTTTAGGCCAGAATTTGTAGTTAACCGCAGAAGGTGGCCAAATCCTATGAAACAAGTGGTCAACCCAACCCCTCTTCCCATCCACATCTTTTTGCAAACTGGTCCCATACCCCTCAATGCTCCCGCCGGCGGGGTCCTTAGCCACCGCCTCCTTCTCCGCCTGAGGGAGCTCGAAAAACTCCTTCCCCACCCTCTGCAACTCCCGGATCACCTCGTCGGGTATGCCGTGGTTCACCACCTGAAAGATCCCCCACCCTCTGCTCGCCTCCGCTATCATCTCCACCACCTTCTCCTCCTCCGGATCGCTCATGTCGATCACCGGCACTTCAAGAACCACGCCCTGGAGGGTCGTCGCCGCCGGCTGCTCCTTCTCCGACCGGATGTACTCCGCCGGGATAGTGTCCGCCGTCATCTTTGATAGGGAATTCGCCACGGCTTGCACTCTCTCCACCTCCATTTTTTTTTACTAATTTGTTTTAGGAAGATGGAGAAGAAGAGTATCAGATCGGAGGAGATCGAATTATTTCCTTTACAATTCTAGTTTAATTTGTGTGTGGAAATGTGGAATAATTCATGCCACCTTTGCTTGGTCCCCCTTTATAGAGTGAAATAATTCTACTATATTTTAGTTATTACTTTCGTGTGCATTACTATTTCGTGTGCATTACTTTATTATTATTATAATATATGATATGTTTTATTAATTATTTGTGGATTTCGTGTGCATTATTATTATTATTATTATTATTATTATTATTATTATTATTATTATTATTATGATGTTAAAAAAAGAAGAAGAGATTTTTGTAGCGTAAGAGCTGAGTTAGTTAGGATGGGTGGTAGGAAGTTTCAAAACAACGTGTGTAACTGTGGTTCACTGGATAGCTGCTACCTACTTACTAGGAAACAGAGACTTAGGTTACGTACTTGGCCTTTAATTTGCATGCTTCACAGTTCAAACTAACCATCAAACAAACTACCAGCCACTACGTTGCCAAACACGAAAAACAACTCTAGAAGCTTTGTTATTTGCGGAATAAGTTTGGAATGGAGTAGCGTTTCCTAAAAAAGATTTATTTCTTTGTTTGTTAATACGAGTAATTTTTATTTTCAAGAACAATGTTCTTGGAAGGGGAACAGCTATTACTGGCCCCTCCCATGGTATTAAGATATTTATGATGAGTTCTCAGGAATAAGTTAATTTTCTTCAAACATGTTGTTAGTAGCTTAGAGTAGTTAGTAAGCGAACTGTTAATGTAACTGTAAAATCAGAGGTTTAAACCTTGTAAAGTGTGCGCCAGGCTTTCACTTGAATAAGAGTCGAATTCTGCATGTGACTCGGGTCGAGTCTAAATTAATCTCACATATTGTGGTGAAGATACTAAATGTCTATGAAAAAAAAAAAGAAGAAGCTATTGGTGTATGAACAAATCTATTATTTTGTATTTCATGCTATGCTTTATTGTATTAAGGAAATCTTTTAAGCATGTCCGGTCCTATCATTCTTTAGGCTCGGGGCATAATAACAAAAATGGACCCTATATGAAATTAATATATATTTTTATAATAAAAATTTAAATTAAATAAGGAAGCAATACTAATGTCAAATAACTTAAATAACATTTATAAAGAACCAATAACGCCTCCACTGAGGCTTAAACTCATAATCTTCCAAATGGAAGTCCAACCCGAATACCATTAAACCACATAGTCTTGGTTATAGACAATGACATTATTATTATAATAAATAATAAAGTAATTATTAATAAAAATTTATAAAACAAAACTTACAAGTAAGAGCATAGAATAAAATCTTAATTATTAAAAACAATAGATCAAAACATTCAAACGTGATAAAAGATATTTATAATAAAATATGAAACATAATTAATTAGATAAAATAGATTGAATAAAAAACATGTAATAAATCACACATCTTATATATTGATATCATATTTATAAATACTCTTTTTTTAGTTAGATCACTTTCAAGTTTTTCTAGATTAATTTGAATGCAATGACTCACAATAGAACTTCTAAACTACATTGACTAGATAATTAATAAAAAAAATTAAATTATCTTTTAAAATATTTCTCATAACTAAATCACAAAATATATTACATATACATAACTAATTATAAAGTTCACAAAATAGCAAATATTCTAAATATAAGTAGTAAATTAGTCGAATAATAGATTCAAAATTTGATATGAATTACAAATCAATCTATATTATAAAATCTCACTATAATTATTGAAAGACAAAAAAAATCACAAAGTTACAAATTAAATTTAAAAAACTACAAATTAGAAATAAATAAATTGTAGGAAAATGTATATAAAGGTTTGATCCCTCATGAGAATACAAATTACAAGTCCTACCAACTCAACCAAGTCAAATCTTTAGATAACAAAATTCTTAAGTTCATTTAGTAATAGTAGAGAGGGAATTTTTTTCTTAAATTCATTTACTAAATAGTAGAGAGGGAAATTTTTATGTAAAACTACGTGAGGAGGAATTGATCCCTTACCATGCAAATTAAAACCATTTGTCCTACTAACTCAGCCAACTAAGAGATCATTAAAATAAATGTATACTAAATAATTATATATACAATAAATTTATAGTATATATAACATGTAATGGTATAGGGTGGTGGGCTCCTTCCAAGCATGGGGCCCTGGACAAGGGCCCAACCTGCACTTGCCCAGGGCTAGGCCTGTCTTTAAGGCTATCTAAATAGGAGCCACTGACGATGTACAAACAAATCTATATACTCCTTTGCATGTTATAAAAAGTATTATACATAATACACGACTTACTATTATATCAATCTTACTATCTCAGCTTTGTCAAAGTAACTTGAAACCTAAAAAGATTGTGCCAAACTACCTACATCACCATGAACTTTAGCTTGCACAAGTGGAAGAGTATGCATATACATGGCTGATAATTATTCTCTTTTAATTTGGTACATAAAACAATCCATGTGTTAAGTTGACATGCCTAGCTAGAATTAGCATGCACAAGAACTCCGAGGGAACTGAAACACGGAAAAATATAAACACCTTTCAGCCATTTAATAACCACAGCCCACAATAATATAATATTAATTACCTCTTATTGATACGTTAAGTTAACCCTACAATACCTATGTGGGAGCAAATCTGTCTAGTGCTTTCATAATTGGTTGTTGTAAAGTATATTGGTTTCATCAAACTTTAATTTGCCTAATTCAAATTAAAAGGTAAAATGTATTATCAAACAACTTGCTTAATTCAAATAAGCGTTTAAGTTATTTGAAAAAAAAAAATCAAGTTAATGATAATTTGTTGAGTTGACATTCTGTATATATTATGATTTTTGATTGATATAATAATTTTGTATTTGTCGAGGAACGAGGATGAAGGTCCTCATCCATATATGGCGATAGGATGAGAAGAACTTTGTGCTCCGTCTTCGTGGACAGCCACAAGTGTCGTCACTCTTGGACAATTATGGATAGTCCAACTGCATCATGCATAGTCATGACTATCTACAAAATAGTCTTCCTTTAATTTGGACGATTATGGTGGTTGTCCCCAACCGCATCATGCATTTTTTTTTATTTGAATACAAAATTAAAATAGTACATGTGACGTTTATGTGGACAAATAAAATTATACATGAAAGTTACATCAACATAACATGCATACAATATTAACATGTAATTTATAGGTAAAAAGAGTCAATTACATTTTTTTTTTTGAGTTTAAATGTTTATATGAAGTTTTTTCTACCTTGGCAATGCAATTAAATTTTCTCAAATAATTAGAGGGTTATTTAGCTCTTCTCCCTTTTGAAATTGAACATTTAACCTAAGTATATGCAACACCGTCATTGGGAGAGTTGCCTTTTGAAAGGAGTCTTACCAAAACTCTATTGGGTTACTTTTATTCAACATAATGCAATACTAGTTTATAGGGTAAAAATAAAAGGTTAACTTTTTTTTTTTTCCCCTTTGTTTATAAAGTTCATAAATTAAAGTGTACGCATGGTAATTGGTCTAGGTACTTTAATAGCAAAATATGAAATTTATTTCGTTTAGTGCGTAATAGGCCGCAAATTATGCTGTGCAACCGTGTGCACCATGTATGGTGCATATGGTTGCAAAAATGACGTGGTTTTGACTAAAAACGCGCGTCCCATTTAAAAAAAAAAAATCAGGTTCGATTCCTGGCAATAGCATTTTTTTGTGCATAATTTGAATTATATATTTACAAATTCATAACTATATATCCACAAATTCATAACTATATATCCATAGTGAATGAATAACACAAAATCCAGAATGAAAGAACTAAATATCCACAATGAATGAACTAAATATCCATAAATTCATAACTATATATCCACAAATTCATAATTATATATTCACAAAAATGATGTTAAGGGGAATCATAACTATTTTTTTTTTTTTTAAATGAGACGTGCATTTTTAGCCAAAACGACATCGTTTTGCAACCGTGTGCACCATGCACAACATAACTATTGGTAATAGGCTCATAGCAAATACACGAGGAGTCATACCCAAATCCAAATGAATTGGACTATAAAGAACACAAAATTGAAAGCTGCCTAACACCCATAATCCATTTTGTTCAATGGTGGGTTGGGCTATATCTAAGAGTCAGAAATGGCTTAAAAAGATTAGATGGTTCCAAACTTCAAATACAAAAATGCATTATTGATTTGTACTTAACGTCGGTGGCAATTTAGATTGTTAAAAATGCATTGACCCAATCTGGTTCTCATTGTTACACTCACCCTTTTATTACTCCACTACTTGGAAGGCAAATTATACATGGATCATGATCTATCTTCTATTGTGGATCATATCATAGTTCAAAATGACATTCAAATTATGTCTTAGTTAATATATTGAGGGTGTTTGGTAAATAGCTGTTAACTGATTGGGTTAGTAGGTTTAACTAGTTGATAGCATTAGCTGATTGTTAAAAAATGTTTTACAAATTAGCTGTTAGCTGATAGCTAATTTAATGCAAAATGACTTTCTCAAAAAGCTAATCGAAAAAGCTACTTTGAGCAGTTTTTTGAATTTTACCATTTTAGAACAATAAATTGTTACAAAAAACTAATTAATCAAACACTCATATTGATTGAGAGGTTAACAATATTTTTAAATTCTAATACAAATTACATTTAAATTTAGAAATATTTAAATAAACTTAGGATCGGGATAGGAATAGCAGTGGCAGGTTATACGGGTTGGCCAACGGGTTACACGGGCCAACCCGTATAACCTAGATACCCTTTACGGGCTAAATGGACAGGCTTATTCGATTTAGGTCGGAAAATTATACGACCAGACCCACCTAAAATTGAGCTAAACGGGTCAAACTCCAGGGTATGGGCCTCTGGAAGTTGTTATTTGAGAGTTTTTATTTTGAATACTATTGACTTTGTTACAATGCAGTATCTGTTTATAACTACTTTGTATACCTATTGAAGCACATACCGCCTCCATTGAGGCTTGAACCCACAACCTCCCATATGGGAGTGCTGTCATTTGAGAGTTTACGGTGAAAACTGCTATTTATATACTTATTTTTTTAAAAAAAGGAAACAACAAACTTTTTTTTTTTTTTTTTTTTTTTATAAAACTAAATGTTCAATATAAGAAGGAACTGAATTGATGAACCAAACAGAATGACCCTACTGTGAAAGAGTTGCTCTATCCAACACATGAACACACTTATTCTCTGATCTAGGAATATATTTAAAGGACACTACTTCAAAGTGTCTTCGAAGCTCTCTATA
The DNA here is from genome assembly GCF_001879475.1 of Ipomoea nil. NCBI lineage: Eukaryota > Viridiplantae > Streptophyta > Magnoliopsida > Solanales > Convolvulaceae > Ipomoea > Ipomoea nil. Next base: position 2,677,546 of record NW_017617116.1, read on the forward strand.
CTTATTTCATTTGCTTTGAATTTAACTTAGATTTTAACTTTTACAAATTTTTTGAAATAAAAAATTATAATTAATTTGAAGAATCTAATTTCTTAATGCACTAACTTATAATCATCAAAATCTATCAATTTATAGTTATTTCTATCAATTATAATCTTACACTGTATGAATGGATATAGTCGAAATACAAAAATATGTGAAACTTGCTAAATGCTACAAAAATAATCTCTAAGTTGCTGTTGGACTCATGATCGAATAGAAATCCCATCTTCTCACTAGTCAGCATATATTAGCATTTAGCAATATGGAGTATGGGCCACAAGAAAAGAACATTTTTTTTTTTGAATGCTGCTTACTCCATTACAATCTGTCTCCACTGAGGCTCAAACTCACAACTTCTTATGTGGAAGTCCAACCCGGGTGCCATTAGACCACAAAGGTCTTGGCAAACCACAAGAATCATTATTTTCAATATAATATATAAAGGCGTCTAATTCATGGGATAGAAGTAAATTTGTTGTTAGACATGCTAAACTGTCTGTTATTGAACTCTCCCCTCTATTCACACCACTTATTAAGGTCAAAGAAATATCAACATTAAGTTTTTTTTTTTTTTTTTTTTTTTTTAAAGATATCTGATCTGTGGGCGCAAAACTATCTAGAAATGACATTATATTGTACGACCATTCATTAACAATGAAATAAAGATAATGACATGGGACATACAATAAAATTCTCGTCGATTTCCAAAACCTGTGGTCCTTTCCATATCATTGTACTCACAATTCGTAAACAATTGCGAAACATGGAGGATGATGGTGGTGATGATCTTAACAGCCATATATCATTGGATAATCGGCTTACCCTCTTCATAATCAAGTTTAATAATGTTTCTTTCCCATATACCTCCAATTCCAGATATGGGACCATATAGATCGAATCCACACACTATGATCAAATGACAATTCAGATCGTCCAAGATGAGTGAAAAGTAAGCACATAACGACGTACACCAAATGATCTGAGCTCCAAATTAATGTCTGTACCTTATTTTTGTTGATTAATTAAGGTGATGTGACTTACACACATATACTGGTCTTATTTGACAATTAGCGGTTAGCTGTTAGCGAATTTATTAATGGTTAGTAATAACAGATTGTATTAGCAATTTTGATCGGTGGATTGTTTTAGTTACTTATAGATGGATGTTTGATAAAATTAGTTATTTAATACTAGTTGTTATCATGCAAAAAGACTTATAAGATATGCGAAAAAAAAAAAACTTCGTAGGAGAAATTAGGCTCTTGATACCATAATAGATTATGAACCCAGCTGATATTATTGATGTAAAACAATCAACTTTAAATAGCATACAAGGGAGAGAAGATAATAGGTAGTTAGCAGGTTGTTGTAACAACCAGTCTCTACATAAAAGGAATGCAACTAGAACTAATCATATACAAAAGATGTCAGCCACAGATATCCTTAACATGTATGTATGTATGTATGTATTAATGTATTATTATTATTATTATTATTATTATTATTATTATTATTATTATTAACTAATTGAAAAAGCTGCTCCAAGTAGCTATTTTAGTTTAAACTTGTTGGGGTAAAAATTTGATTTTAAAAACTATTTACCAATCAAACACTTATATTAGTTATTTGATCAACTTAAACTACTAAAGTCAATCAAAAAGTTAAATACTTAAATGTTATGTCAAAACATCATTTACCAATTAAACAAGATCATTGATCAAGTTAAACTACTAAACTCAATAAAAAAGCTAGTGTACTTAATCTTAGGAACTCTACGGTTAACATATATTATGTAATTCTGTTAATAAATTATGTATCTATTACAATTAACATATTATATATTTACATCTAATATATTATGTTTTAACAGTTAATATATTATATACATGCAGTTAACGTATTATGTATCTTCAATTTATTTATAGGATGTGAACCTTTATCCATGATATAATTTTTCAACCAAGCCAAATGAGAAAGGAATGAAAATAAAGAAATATACTATTAGTCGTGTACTATTGTTTTAAACATATGTAAAAGTTTAGATGAGACCAATGGCAAGTTGAATCTTAAGCCCTCTTAACACTAAGTTAAAATGTCGATCCTTACAAAAGTGTTCCATCATCAAAGTATCAAACTCTGTTGGCATTACGTTAATTGAAAGGTCATTTTTTACAAATAAATAAATAAACAAAGGTATAATTGCCCTTCTTTTTGTATGAAATTTATAGTCACTTTTTGAGCTTGTGTACTCAGTAAATTTCGTTCTTATCACACAAGAAAAATAAATTACACTAGAAAGATTTTTTGTAATTAGCTTCACTGAAAAAGTATTAACAAAATCAAACTCATGACTTTTTGCTACGAAAATTATGTTCCACCCACTCGATCATCCTTTCGGAAAAATATATAATACAATCATGTCGGGTTAAGGTGTGAATGCCCTTGAGGTGAGGGATGTTTTCTTTTGTGGTCAAGAAATTAGAAAAGTTAATATGGGGTAGATTCAGAAATTTTCAAGGCGAAAGATTGAAAACCAACGAGCTGAGATGTTTAAAAAAAAAAATGCACTAAACTAAGCTTTTAGTAACTCATCAATTAATCTCAGCTCATTGGCCATTAATTAGTTATTCTGCAATAATTGTTTTAAGATGAAGTCGTGACTAACACAAGTTCACAGGTCACGAGCCAGCTAGGAACACATGTTTGGTCTTAATTAATTAACGTAATAATTAATAAACGCGCCTTTAACTAGCTCCTTTGGATCTATGCCAAAACAAATCATTGGATTTTATATCTTTTTAAAGTTCTTTTTATTTATAAAACTTCCTATTTAATTTCAATTGGTTCTGACAAATGACAATTTCAGAGCAAGGACTCAAATTCAATGGTTTTAATATACTAAATTTAATATTACTTTCAATAATATATAAATATAAATATAAGTTACATTTATAAATAAATATCTTCATTTTACAATTTCTACGACATGTTTTTATATTTGAAAAATGTTATATAAAATTTTTCTTTATTCACAACGCTTTCAAACACATCCATTTCAATAAAAGTAACCAAACAATCATTCATCAAGTTATCTCTCATTCGATTGCATAATCTACTATTCACTATCTCTATTTTAACAAATTTGACACGGATCATCATAGCGCAAAAAACAATTAGCTCCCGTGTGACCAAAACGGTTACAAATTTGACACGGATCATCATAACGCCAAACACAATTGGCTCCCGTAAACCTTTACAAATTTGACACGGATCATCAATGTCACGTCGTTGACCTGACCGCTTCTAATACGGTGTATCTTGGTTTGATGCCATCGGCTACTGCTACGAAGTGAGGAACATGGATGTTGGAAAAGAAAACCCTAGCTAACTGATACCAGATGAGAATATAATTGTGTTGTATTCAATAATAATGTCTGAGAGTACAGGGAGCGAATATATAGAGATGCTAGATAGAATCCTAGTATAACACGAATAATATAGTCCTAGTCTAATATGGATAATAGAGTCTTAATAAAATAAACATAGTTCCACGTACCACTGTCAAATGGCAGTAATTTCAAATGTAGAATAAATAGTTTTTGTTTGGTAGGCTTATTATAAATTTATGATTATATTTAGAATTAATTTTATTTTTGGTCCTAGATTTATAAATGACAGTCAACTTTTAATCTTTTTTTAATAGAACATCATCATTTGGTCCTAGTATTATTGTGGAATGACCATTTTTAGTCATTCGTTAACAAAATCGTTGAAATGTCGTTAAATATAAAGACATTTCAATCATTTTTTTATACAAAGTAGGTTGAACCGTTATTTTTTTATGTTTATTTTTTATTTTTGAAAAAATCCATAATTGAAGACCAAAATGCACTTGTATTTAACGATATTTAAACTGTTTCGTTGATAAGGGATAAAAAATGGTCATGCCACAATGATACTAGGACCAAAAGTGGATGTTCTAATAAAAAAGGTCTTAAAGTGGATTGCCACATATAAATCTAAGACAAAAAATGTAATTAACTCTCATATTTATTCCTTCAAAACTGTCATATTTATTGTTTTTATATTTTGTCAATAAAAAAACAATATATAGTATATTTATACTCTCTATTCATTACCAGGACTATGTGGTCTAATGGTATCCGGGTTGGACTTCCATTTGGAAGATTATGAGTTCGAGCCTCAGTGGAGTCGTTATTGGTTCTTTGTGTTTCAGTAGGTTGAGAAAGTATATGAACAGATACTACAATGTAATAGAACCAGATCAAATCAACTCATCATTCTTCGCCTATTTTCTTTAATATTTTTTTTATAAAATTATTAATTTTGGATATTTGATAGTACTTTTAAGAGTTTTTTGCACTTTTGGTCCCACGACTATAGTGGCACTATCAGAATTGATCCACGACTTTCAGATCTTGCAATTTTAGTCCACGACTATTATTTTTTTGGCAAAAATGGTCCTTCCGGCCATTTTTCCGTCAAAATTCCACCGGAGTAAAATTTCTTCATTTTTAAGAGGGCTAAATTTGACATTTCCCTTAACAATTCTTCCTAGATAAAAAACAATTCTTTATTGCAAAATATGGCAGCCAACAATCAGTAATACAAGTCTCTTAAACATGTCAACTTTAGCCTTCTTAAAAATGAAGAAATTTTACTCCGGTGAAATTTTGACGGAAAAGTGGTCGGAAGGACCATTTTTGCCAAAAAAACAATAATCGTGGACTAAAATTGCAAAGTCTGAAAGTCGTGGATCAATTCTGATAGTGCCACTATAGTCGTGGGACTAAAAGTGCAAAAAACTCGTACTTTTAATGTAGTTTTCAAATATATAAATTTTATATACTAATACTAAACTTAAAATTAAAAAAAAAATTGAATTCTAAATAACTTTAGTCAAATTTAACATAATAACCAGACACATAAAATGTGATGAATTAAGTAATTTTTTTAAAAAAATTATCTGAAATTTCTGACATAAAAAAACTCAAAGGTAGCGTATAAAAGTCTTTTTTTTTCTTTACTTTTCTTTTTATGCATATGTGATCCAGTATTGTGAAATTAATTTGAATTCAGCTTGGGTGGGCTCTCGTAATTGTATTAGCTATCCGCTTACAGACTACCCCAAATTGATGGGTTAAATTTTTAAGAATGACCATCTTCTCAATTTAATACGGGGTAATTTTTAAAGGTGGATAAAAGAAATCATGAATTTAAAATGAGTGTGTTTAATCAAGACTTTTGCAAATTTTTAAAAACTTTTATGCACTTTAAAAGTTCAAAAGTATTCTATTCAAACTTCATTTCTAACCTTTAAATAATTTTTAAATGTCAGGTGTTATTTGATTCATACTTTGAAAGAATCTTTAATTTAAAAGTATGATAATACTAAATTAATACTTTTAATAGTTTTAATTTAAAAGTGTAGTGGCATTTAATTTATACTTTTAAACAAAATTTTAAAAATTTATTGATATTTAAAAAGTAATGAATTTTTATAAAATTTTTTACATTATGACTTTTGTAAACTTCTTTCCTTCACTTTAGTATAAATTGAAATCAATCACCTAAACTCTACACTTTTTTCTTCCTAGTTAAACACTACAATATTTTCAACAACATATATTATTCAATTCTCAAGAGATTATAAAGTTGAGTGGTCCAGTCAACTATTGTTTCAGCTATATATTTCAGCAAGTATGTCCTTTTTTTTTTTTTTTTTTTTTTTTTTTTTTTTTGAATTTAAATTTTATATTTGGGCTGTAAAAGACAATCCCTATTTCCTTGTACTTCTCTGTGTATAAAATATGTTGCTTTGATTGAGATGTTTAGATGATTCTGCTGAATTGTGAGCTCCCATTGGAGCAGCAATGTCAATTGGGTTTGTTCACCAGCCAGGGTAGTCATGGCGGCAAATTATATCGTAAATCATGTCTACTTTGTATGGTGGATTCAATTACATAAAAATAATATGTAAGGACATAAAAATTTTAAATACATAAAAATAATATTATAGTCTTTCAAAAAATAAATAAAATATTATAGTATAATTTATGTATTTACAATAATGAATTTATATATTTATAATATCCAGTAATTTCATAACACAAGTTTAATTTACATAGAAAACATACACTTGATATAAGACATAGCTATATAATTAAAATAATACAAGAATGACAGCCAATATAATTTCAGTCATGTAAAAAGTAAATTTTATTATTTTGATAAAATAAGTAAAGGAAAATTTACAAGAATAATAATATATGTACAATAGCTATGTAGTACATTCCAACAATATGATATAAGCAATGACATGCAGTGTACTATTTTGTACTACACACATCCAATTAAATATATTTTTAATGTACTTATCGTTGATGAATTATTGAATGGGCATTGGATGGGAAGTTTGAATTAAGTATTTAGGATGTTGAAGAATATGTTTACTTTAACACATTACTATAATATTGATATTGGTGTATTTTTAGTTAAAATTAACTTAAGTTAGGAAATGTTCTGTGTTTTATTTTGTTAGTTTTCTAGTCTTAGAAGGTATCGAAGATTTCCATATCAAGGAAATTAAAGATTTATAGAAGCAAATAAGATTATAGAAGTTTTCTATTTGATTATAGAAAGCAAAGAAGATCAAGATTTCCTGTAGAATTGTAGAAAGCAAAGAAGATCAAGATTTCCTGTTGAATTGTAGAAAGCAAAGAAGACAAAGGAGATTCAAGAAGTATATAAATCAAAGAAGATTATGGAGGTTTCATATTCACTCTTGGAAGAAAAAATCTTGAAGATATTTCATGAAAGTTTTCTATCCACTCTTGAAGGAGAAGATCTTAATTGCAAAGGAAGGAAAAATTAACAAGGTTGTTATGATCCATTGATTAAGATCTTTCTATATATATCCATTGATAAGGAGACATTGAAAAGGTAATGGCCCTGTTTGGTAAAAAATTGGCATATAGGCCAATTTTGGCTTATTTGACCACCATTAATTGTTTGATTTAGTTAAAATATCAATATAAATGTTTGGTTAATTAGCTTTTTGCAATTCCAAAATGCTAAAATTCAAAAAGCTACTCCAAGCAACTTTTTCAATTAGCTTTTTGATAAAAGAAATTATACCAAACAGCTATCAGCTAACAGCTAATTTACCAAACACTTTTCTACAATCAGCTAATGTTATCAACTATTTATACCCACTAATTAACACAATCAGCTAACAGCCATTTTACCAAACAGGGCCAATAAGTAATAACTCAGGTATCACGTGACTATATATCTTTCAAGAAGAAACCATCCCTAGAGTCAATTGGTAAGATACTCAAAATTAAGTTGAAGTCAGACTAGAAAATACGTCAATTAAGTTTCCTTCTATATTTCTTTTTATACTTGAACATTTTAGTATTCAATCATCTAAATATATCTCTAGAGATGCTTTAAGAAACGATAGGAACGGAATTCTATTATTCTAACAAGAGATTAAATAGTATATCATCAAGGACTTTTTTGCATAATGCAACAGAGACTATAATTTAACATTGAAGAAATTGATTACCAATTGAGGAGTTCACCTCTTCAACAAGAGTAGCATCTTAAGGCAAGAATGATCTTGCAGCACAAGGGAGTCATATTCTTAATTCCCAAGTCTTTACATAAAGAGCAGTGGCAAATATTTAGATTATATACTTGCTTGAATAAGTTTGAGAATTTTTATGGCTAGTGCTTTGTGTATTCAACCCTGTTAAAATCTTGGTTTATTGATTTTGTGGCAAATTATTGTGTGGACCACGGTCCAAAACGACGTCATTTTTATGTTAAAAATTTTCTTGCTCCGCTTGCATGTTAGAATAATGAATATTATGTTGGGAATTCCGTTGGTGAAAACAAATAATAATCCTATAAAAATAAGATTATTATTTTATGTAGGAAGAGGGAAGGAAAGATGAAGAGATTGGCTAGTGTTTGGTGTTGGGTTTTTAGCAAGAGTCAAGCGATCACTCTTTCCTTAAAACCTTATTTGCCACCTCCCAAAAGTGCTAGGAGCGTTGTGGCCTAGGCTTCCCAGGATAAAACGATTCAATGTTTGAGCACCCAAACAAGGAATCCAGCTGATGGGGAATATACACCGGCCATACGGGTCGACCTTCTGACCCGGCTGTCCTGCCCGGTCGTGTACGCAAACGAGCACTTGCCCGTTTGCCCGATCAGTCCCTTAGCAGGGGCGCCTCCGGAAGGCCCCCGAGCTCTCGACCGGGAACCGGGATGTATAGCCGCCCGGGATATGAGCCTGACAGCCGCAGAAGCCTCGCACCACGTGGACGGTCGCATGCCTGCCTCCCCTCCACCCGGTGCATGCGCGCCACGTGTCCGACATGCCGGGGGACCGGGTGCAGCTCCCTAGGACCCTTATAAATACTGCATTAAATGCTAGAGAGAAGGACTTTTGGATTAGGTAACTTACTAGATTAGAGAGGATCTTGGTCATCATATACGATCGGTTTGTCTGTAACTCTATTGTAACCTACACGTATTAATACACAGCGATTTTATCCACATCATTTGGCGCCGTCCGTGGGGACCGGTACAAAATCCGTGCGTTACTACCGATCCTCCTCACATGTATCCCTTCATGGACTTCCTCAACGCCGGCGGGGACGCCGACGACACCCAGCCTGACCTACGGGCCCATCTGAATGCCCGGATAGACCTGAACCAGCCGCCAGAAGGGGCATTCCAGCCTCCAGAGCCGGTCAACATGGGACCAATGGAAGCCGCTTACAGGGATATCCCGATGCAAGCTACGCATCAAGCTCCGGGATTCTTCCCGGGGATTATGGACCCGGCGTACCAGTGGTGGGCCAACGCTCCGCATTTTTACCCCCCGGCATACCCGCAGCCGCAGATGCCCGGGGTATACCCTCCGCAAATGTACAGCCCAGTCCACAACTACCGGATCGTTCCCCCTGCCTTCGGCCTGGGGGCGAGCGAGCATGACGGGGCACAGTCACATCAAGAACCGCCGAACGCCCCTCCTGAGGCCCCGCAGAACCAGCGCCGCCCGGCCCGCTCGCGTCTCGGTTCGATCGACCGTTCAGCAGAATATGCTCCCCGAACAAGTGCCTTCGACAGGCTGCAGCCGGCGGGTTCCCCCCGGCGAAATCGTCCGGGCGGTAGAAGGGCGTCCCTCGACAGGTCGGCATCCAGCCGTGGCGCGGACTCGGACGAAGTCAGCTCTTCCCGGAGTCACCACCGTCGCGACACCCAGCTGAATACGACGGCTGGCGTCCCGCGCGAGGTCATGGAACAGGTCGGACAGGAGTTCAACCGCTGGAAGCAGGAACAAACGGCACAAGTCCCGAGTCTCGACACCGCGCTATTGCGAACGCCGTTCTCCAGTGAAATCATGCAGCAGCAGTACCCGATCGACCTCCGGGTCCCAGGGGCAAGGGAATATTCGGGAAAAACGGACCCAGAAGAGCACGTCAACTCCTTCTACGGAAACATGATAATGCTGGGCGTGTCTGACGCTGTTATCTGCCGTGCGTTTTTATCAACGCTCTCGGGAAGAGCGGCCGAGTGGTTCAAGTCCCTTGAACCGGGCTCCATAACGTGCTTTGCCGACTTATCAACCAAATTTATCCGATGCTTCGCAACGTCTCGGACCGTTCGGAAGCACTTCACGCACCTTGAAGCCGCCAAGCAGCTAGAAGGAGAATCGTTAACCGACTTCCTGGTCAAATGGAAGAATGCCATCGGCGAAGTCGAGCCAATGGACGACAGGACAGCCATCAACGTCCTACACTACTCCCTACGAGCGGGGACCCTGTATCAGGACTTCATAGTCCACCCGCCACAATCGTACGACGAAGCCATTCGAAGCGAGGAGACCGTCAACAAGCCCCCCGGGACCTGTCCAGGCTCACCCGCCCGGTAACGGAGGTCCTCGATTATGCCCAAGGTTGCAATCTGATCCAGCTACCCGAGCCCGGGCGTGACGGCCGGGACACCTCCAAGTTTTGCGCATACCACCGCAACCGGGGGCACACCACGGACGAGTGTCAGGTCCTGAAGGAGGTGATCGAAGACCTCCTCAAGGAGGGTGAGCTGACCCAGTTCACCGAGAAGAAGGACAAAGGGAAGAGATGGAGGAAGTTCTTCAAGCGATCCGGCCGGGACAAGAAGGACAAGGACCAGGATCCCGAAGGAGAATCCCGCCCCAGTGGCTCCAAGCAGGTGATACACGTGATTTTCGGCGGCCCGGAGGGCGGTGACAGTACAGAGGAGCGGCATAGGTGGAGCCAGAGCCTACACGTCGGACTAGTAGACGAAGCTCGACCGGATAAGCGATCAAAAGCCGAACCCATCGCCTTCACGGACGATGACCTGCCCCGGAATACTGATCATGGGACCGAAGCCCTGATTGTCACGCTTGACATAAGCGGCGTGGATGTTCGAAGAGTGATGGTAGACACCGGCAGTAGCGTGAACGTCCTGTACTTAGACGTTTTCAAGAAGTTGAAGCTTGACGGGAAGAAGCTGACCCCGGTCCACACCCAGTTATCTGGTTTCACGGGGGCCACTATCGAACCGGAGGGTATGATCCGATTGCCTGTCGAGGTAGGAACCTACCCCAGGGTGTCAAAAGCAGACATGGAATTCATCGTGGTAAACCTCGCCTGCGTCCACAACGTGATCTTGGGCCGACCGGGAATCGCGCAAATCGGAGCGATCATCTCAATGCCGCACCTGTGTATGAAGTTCCAAACGCCGGCCGGGGTCGGCGTGCTGAGGGGTGACATCCGGTCAGCCCGGAAGTGCTACGTCAAGGCAGTCCAAAGGAGTGAAGCTGGTTCATCCAGAGTAATGCCATAGCGGGCGAGAACAGGCCCTCGGCTAGGAGCAGCCCGAGCCAGCGGAGGAGGTCGAAGAAATCCGGTTATCAGACCAGTTCCCCGAGAGGACCGTCCGTATAGGCGTAGCCCTAACGGCCGACCTGAGAAGCTCAATCATAGAGGTCCTGAGGGAGTATGCGGACGTCTTTGCTTGGGGACCACAAGACATGCCCAGAATATCCCGGTCCACAATATGCCACCGCTTGACGGTGGACCCCGCCGTACGGCCGGTCAAACAGAAGCAGCGACATCTATCGATCGACAGAAGAGATTTTGTCCGGCAGGAGGTCAAAACGCTGAATTCAATCGGGCATATCAGGGGAGTCTCCTACCCGGACTGGGTAGCCAACGTGGTTGTAGTTCCTAAACCGCCGACGTGGCGCATGTGCATCGACTACACAGACCTCAACTGGGCGTGCCCGCTTGACCCTTACCCCCTGCCAAGCATCCACCAAATGGTTGATGAAACCGCGGGATCCGAACTTATGAGTTTCATGGACGCCTTTAAAGGTTACCACCAGATCATGATGGCGGGAGAAGACGAGGCGAAAACATCCTTCGTCACACCGGACGGCCTGTATTGCTACAAGGTGATGCCCTTCGGCCTGCGCAATGCCGGGGCCACCTACCAGAGGATGATCAACATGCTGTTCGAAGACCTGCTCGGCAAGACCATGGAGGCTTACATAGATGACATGCTCGTCAAAAGTCTCAGCCGGGAAGACCACGCCGGCGACCTCCGGTCTTACTTTGAAATTTTGCATCACCATCGGATGAGGCTCAACCCGGCCAAATGCACATTCGCGGTTCAGACCGGGAAGTTTTTAGGCTTCATGATGACAAAAAGGGGCATCGAACCGAATCCGGCCAAGGTCAAGGCGATATTGGACATGCAACCTCCCGCTACAGTCCGGGAGGTACAGCAGCTGACCGGGAGACTAGCCGAACTCAGCCGTTTCCTCTCTAAACTCGCCGAGCGGGCGTTGCCCTTCTTCAAAACGCTGAGGAAGATAAGCGCCTTCAAGTGGGATCAAGAATGCCAGGACGCGTTCGAGCAACTGAAGGAGTATCTCATGTCCCCGGTCGTGCTATCGAAACCAGAGCCCGGTGAAGACCTGGACGTCTACTTGGGGGCATCCGACCGAGCGGTCAGCGCGGTCCTTTGCCGAACTGACGAGAACAACATCCAGAGACCAGTGTATTATGTCAGCCACGCCCTAAACGGGGCGGAAACGAGGTACTCCAGGTTGGAAAAGGTCGTGTTTGCCCTGTACATGGCCGCCAAAAAGCTCACCCCGTACTTTCAAGGCCGAACAGTCCGAGTACTCACCGACCAACCCATTGGGTCTGTCCTCCGGAGCTCCAGCTCATCCGGCTGACTAGTCAAGTGGGCCTTAATGCTAACGCAGTTCGCCCTAGAATACAAACCCCGACCGGCGATCAAAGGCCAAGCGCTAGCAGACTTCGTAGTGGAATGTACGGCCAGGGAAGCTAGCACGATGATACAGCCGAGCCCGGACGACGCGTGGTGGGAACTGGAAACCGACGGCTCAAGCAACAAAAGAAGAGCGGGCGGAGGTGTAGTCATCACTAGCCCAGAAGGGTTCAAGTTGTACCACGCCCTGATCTTTTCTTTCTCCCCCACCAACAACGAGGCTGAATACGAAGCGTTCATCGCCGGCCTCCGATATGTCAAGAAGCTCGGGGCACAGTACGTCCGGGCTAGAACGGACTCCGCTTTGGTGGTCGGGCAAGTTCTAGGAAACTTCGAAGCAAACGGAGACCGGCTGGTGCAGTATAGGAACCAGGTGTTGGCGATCCTTGCGGAGTTCAAAGGCCACACGGTCGAGCACGTCCCCCGGGCGGATAATGTGGACGCGGACGTCCTATCCAAACTCGCTCAAGAAGCCCCCGAACACATTTCCAGAATAGCCCGTATTGAAGAAATGACCCATGCCGCCATTGACGCCCTGGAAGTCGCCCCGGTAGCCCCGACGGAAGAAGATTGGATCGCAGACCTGATGCAATACTTAACCGACAACCGACTCCCCGACGACACAGAGAGAGCCAGAAAGGTTAAGCTGAGAGCGCCCCGCTTCCAGGTGGTGGACGGCCGCCTTTACCGGCGATCATACGGCGGCCCGCTGATGAGGTGACTCAACGGATTCGAGGCCGATCTAGTAATGACCGAGCTCCACTCGGGGATTTGCTCGGCGCACCAGGGCGGCAAGGCTTTGGCAAGAAGGATTATGCTCATAGGGTACTACTGGCCATCAATACAACTCGACTGCAAGAGGGTGGCCCGGGAGTGCGAGGCGTGCCAAGTCTTCGCCAAAGTTCCAGGTTGACCGGCCACCTTTTACCAGCCCGTCAGCACGGCCATCCCGTTCGCCAGGTGGGGCGTCGACATAGTCGGCCCTTTCACCCGGTTGGCCGGTAGGAAAAGGTTCATCATTGTAGCGATCGACTACTTCTCGAAATGGGTCGAGGCAGAACCCCTGGCGACCATCACGTCGTAGCAGTGCGCCAGGTTCCTGTGGCGCAATGTGATCTCCCGTTTCGGGGTTCCCGTGCAGCTGGTCACGGACAACGGAAAGCAATTCGAGGGAAGTTACTTCGCAAACTTCCTCGCAACGATTGGAACAAAAGCAGTAAAGTCATCGGTCGCCTACCCTCAAGGTAACGGTCAAGTCGAGAACGCTAACCGGACTATCCTAGAGGGCCTTAAGAAGAAGTTGTACTCAGCGGGTCGAAGTTGGGCGGACGAGCTGCCATACATACTCTGGGCTTACAGGACGACCCCCCGTGAAGCAACGAAAGAGACCCCCTTCGCCCTGGTCTACGGCGCGGAGGCCAGGTTACCGGTTGAAGCTTGGGTACCGACCGCTCGAGAGAAAGAGTTCGACCCGGATAACAATGATGAGGTGATGGCAGTAGAGCTGGACACCGTCGACGAGAGGCGGGAACAAGTCGCAAAAAGGATAATCGAATACCAGAAGAAGGCGAAAGCGTACCACGATGCCCGAGTCCGTCCGAGATACTTCCAAGTGGGAGACTTCGTCTTAAGGAAGAGAGAAGCCAGTCGCCCGATGGAGGGGGGGAAGCTGTCCCAGAGCTGGGAAGGCCCTTACGTGGTGTCGGCGGTCATTCGCCCGGGAACCTACAAGCTGCAGGCGACGACCGGGAAAACCGTGGACAGAGTGTGGAATTCAGAGAACCTCACGCTCTTTCATCATTAGCCAAGTTCCCTGACTCTCCCATGTTTTTCCCTAAGCCGTGTAATGTTTTCCCTTAGATCATGTAATCTCGTCCTAGCCGGATAACGTTGTACCGGAAGGATAACCTTTCCATGAAATGAAGCGTTTTTACTTATATTTTGAGAAGTACGTGTCGAACGTTGCCCAACGAAAGTGTCCATAAAGCCCGGGTCCGTCCCGGCAAGGTCGTTAGGCCATCAAGCCCTACGAGGGTAGGCGAAGCCCGGGTCCGTCCCGGCAAGGTCGTTAGGCCATCAAGCCCTACGAGGGTAGGCGAAGCCCGGGTCCGTCCCGGCAAGGTCGTTAGGCCATTAAGCCCTACGAGGGTAGGCGAAGCCCGGGTCCGTCCCGGCAAGGTCGTTAGGCCATCAAGCCCTACGAGGGTAGGCGAAGCCCGGGTCCGTCCCGGCAAGGTCGTTAGGCCATCAAGCCCTACGAGGGTAGGCGAAGCCCAGGTCCGTCTCGGCAAGGTCGTTAGGCCATCAAGCCCTGCGAGGGTAGGTGAAGCCAGGGTCCGTCCCGGCCGGATCCGTCCCGGTCTCGTCGAGTTGGTGGTACACTCGAAAGTGGCCGTCGACGTTCGGCCGTGAGCCCGGATCCGTCCCGGTCTCGTCGAGTTGATGGTACACTCGAAAGTGGCCATCGACGCTTGGCCGCGAGCCCGGATCCTTCCCGGTCTCGTGGAGTTGGTGGTACACTCGAAAGTGGCCATCGACGCTTGGCCGCGAGCCCGGATCCGTCCCGGTCTCGTCGAGTTGGTGGTACACTCGAAAGTGGCCATCGACGCTTGGCCGCGAGCCCAGATCCGTCCCGGTCTCGTGGAGTTAGCGGTACACTCGAAAGTGGCCATCGACGCTTGGCCGCGAGCCCGGATCCGTCCCGGTCTCGTGGAGTTGGCGGTACACTCGAAAGTGGCCGTCGACGTTTGGCCGCGAGCCTGGATCCGTTCCGGTCTCGTGGAGTTGGCGGTACACTCGAAAGTGGCCATCGACGCTTGGCCGCGAGCCCGGATCCGTCTCGGTCTCGTCGAGTTGGTGGTACACTCGAAAGTGGCCGTCAACGCTTGGCAGCGAGACCGGATCTGTCCCGGCCTCGTCAAGGCGGTGTTCCACCCGATTGCGAGCCCGGGTCCGTCCCGGCCTCGTCAAGTTGGTGGTAAGCACTAGGGGTAAAGGGGATACTAGAGACAACAGAAAAGCAGTTTAAAAAGTTGTTCAAAGAGTTGTTCTTGACCCGACACAAAGGGGTCGGGTTCCCTGGAAGTTGGCCCGGCACAAATGCGGGGCCGGGCTCCCGCTCTAGTAGTCTAGGCTTCGGGAGGAGCCTGCGAGTACGGCTCGTTGGAAGAAGGCTGACCGGCGGTTGGGGGACTGTCAAACGGCTCAGGGCCGGGATCGGGCACCTCGGCGGGCAGAACTCCTAAGACCAGGGCCAGGTCGTCGTCCTCGAGCGACTGGGCCAGAGCGTCCCGGTCCTCCTTTTGAGCTCGGCGCTGGCCAGAGCTAAAGGCTCACTTGGCCAGGGTCCAAGCCAGCTCTTCGCCGACCGGGTTCTTCAGAAAGTGGCGGAAAAAAGCCTCGCCTTCGGCCCGGTCGCGACATACCCGGGCAGCAAGCTCCTCCGGGTTGTCCAGCAGTTTCTGGGCTTCCGTCGCCCGGTTCTCCGCCTTGGCCAGCCGATCGTTGGCAGATCGTAATTTCCGGCGCGCCTCCTTGGCCTCCTTCTCGAGGCGTTCGGAACAGAGTCACCAGGGTGCGAGTCATCTGCAATGAAAAGGCTAGTAAGTTTTGGTGAACGGCCGGCGGGAGAAAATGAAGGGGGAATCGAGGCCCATACCTGCACGACGTCGGCCGCTCCCTGCTCCCCGATCTCATTTAACGTCTGCACCTTCCCGTCATCCCCGGCCGGGATAATGTCGATCAGTCGGTTGAGCTTGGCCGCGGGATGCTCCCCGCTCAGCAGGACATTAATGACCGGGGTCTCGGCGGAAGGGCTGGCCCGCCTGCTGCGCTTCAGAAGATGAACGTCCTCCGCATCGTCGTCCATCTCCCTCTCCTTTCCCTTCCGGGTGCTAGTCCGGATGACTTGCAAGTCCGGCTCGGAGTCGACGGGGTGGGTCGAGGTGACGCCGAGGGAAAGACCGGTAGGAACCGCCGAATCCGCCGAAGAGGGACCGACCGCAACATTCTTCTTGCCACCAAGCGCAATCTTAGGCCGGGGACCGGTCGCAGGTGCTGGTGCGGCGATGAAAGCCTTGTCGAAACCCATATCTGAAAAAGAAATGCAAAAGGTCAGATGAACGGCCGAGTGAGACCGGGCAAAAGAAACGTGCGCAAATAAGATGCGAAACCTCCGGGCATGGCCAAAGGATGAGGAGGCCGCCGGGCAATAGTGATCTGAATCCGCCTAGGCTCGTACTTTCCCGGAAGATCGTACCGGGGGGGCTCGAGGCGGGCCGCGTTAAACGCCTCGGGAGTCTTGTAAGTGTGGTAGTCGTAGAACTCGGACGAAATTTTTACAGCGGCATCGGCAAGCTCAGGGGTCTCGTCCGGAGTAACCTGTTCCAGGTAATGGCTAGGCCATTCCCGCGGGACCGGCAGGTCACAGACGTACTTGACAGAGAACAACCTTTTCTTCCACCCGCGGTTGTTGTCCGGTAGACCGAGTATCTTGCACCGGTGCCCGTGCGATTGAGTTTGGAGGAACCCGGACCCGTACCGAGGAGCCAGCGGCCGTACCGAGTAGATGTAGTCGAACAGCTCCATCGTGCAGTCGAGACCGTGCCGAGCGCAGACCTGCGGGAAGCACGCAATGATGCGATGGGCGTTCGGGGTGATCTGCCCGGGGAGGACCCCGTAGTGCTTGAGGAACATAAGCAGGAACGGGCTAAACGGGAAGGTCAACGGGGCCCTCAGAGAGTCGAAGTGGAGCCCGAGCCACCTCCCTGTGGTCCGATCGGCGATGTTACCAAGCGCCCGGTCGACGTTGATGACGACCTTCCCGCCCGTTAAGGCGTTGATCTCCTTCGCGTCAGCCCGGCTGAGGTTGCTCATTTGCCGCCGGACGGATTCGCTGTTCAGAAAAACCAACTTTCGACCGGAGGTGGACGCAGCGGGGGCAGAGATTGGCGCTGGGGCCGGGTCTCGGAGATTTTCGGCAAGGCGATCGCGTTAAGAAGGAGATAGGTCGGGGCGTAGCGCTCCGAAAATTGCTCGGGGGGACTTCCCCGAGCCGGTTGCGGTGCTAAAGATCACCCGCGGCGACTTCCCCGGGCGTGATGACCCGGCCGCGGGAGGGCTTAACACTTGGACGTCGCTGGATCCGCTCCCGTCGCCATCCTCGTCGGGGCCTCCGGATAAGAAGCCGCTCCGCCCTTCGGACCCGCTCGGGAGGTCTTGACCAGTTGGGGCGCTCGGAGAACGGGGCGCGGTATAGCGATCGATGAATTCGCCCGTGCTGGTGGTCCCTCGTGAAGAGCCGGTCGCCGTGTCGGACTCGCCCCCGGCCGCGTAGTCTCGACCGGACATGTTCTGACTATCCGAGCTAGACATCTTCTCCTTTAAAGAGAAAATGAGGGGGGGTGTTTCAGTGTGGGATCCCGGTTCAGGTCCTAACCTACGCCTAGGCGAGAGTTATTGAACTACGAGTGTAGCTGCAGAAAGGGAGAGGCTTACCGATCAGAAGGCTTGTGGGTAGTGACCGCTTGCAGTTCCGAATACAGAAGCAGAAACGACCGGGAGGCTCTGGAGTTCGTCGAGGAAGCGAAAAAGCTCACAATGGGCCCCTAAGTCCCTTTTTATAGAAGCAAGAAAAGGCGGGAAAAGAGAAGCTTCTGCAGCACGCCAGACCCGGATCCCAAGACCATCAGATGGCCGACACGTGGCAGGCTGCACCCCACGCGCGTCTCCACCTCAGCCTGCTCCGAGGGACCCGTCCGTCCAGTACCCCCATAAGAGGAGAAGGCAGCCCGCACCCCTCCTTCAGGCGTCGTCGGGCTCCGGGCTGGGGGGACTATATGATGGGGAATATACACCGGCCATACGGGTCGACCTTCTGACCCGGCTGTCCTGCCCGGTCGTGTACGCAAACGGGCACTTGCCCGTTTGCCCGATCAGTCCCTTAGCAGGGGCGCCTCCGGAAGGCCCCCGAGCTCTCGACCGGGAACCGAGATGTATAGCCGCCCGGGATATGAGCCTGACAGCCGCAGAAGCCTCGCACCACGTGGACGGTCGCATGCCTGCCTCCCCTCTACCCGGTGCATGCGCGCCACGTGTCCGACATGCCGGGGGACCGGGCGTAGCTCCCTAGGACCCTTATAAATACTGCATTAAATGCTAGAGAGAAGGACTTTTGGATTAGGTAACTTACTAGATTAGAGAGGATCCCGGTCATCATATACGATCGGTCTGTCTGTAACTCTATTGTAACCTACACGTATTAATACACAGCGATTTTATCCACATCACCAGCGAATATGAGCAAGATTATGAACACAGTAGACTTAAGAAAGAGTAGAAGCTGAGAGTTTTGAGGTTGAAAAATTATATTTTCTTGTTGTGTAAAATTCTACTGCCCAACTCTTTTTTATATAGGGGTTGAGGGTTGAATAGCTTTTAATTTAGGCATTTAAGGGCACCCCTACAACTCCTGTAACAGCAACCATTAACATGAATTTTAATTCAAAATTTAAAATTGAAATTAATTCAAAGAATTAATCCCGTAACAGCTGAATTAAATCCCAACAGTTACAAACAGGAACTTCAGTTCGACCATGGCAAGGCCGAACTTTCGGCCACTTGGCCGAAACTAAAGCCTCTCTTGGCCGAAACTTGCAAGTTTTGGCCAAGGCCTCAGGTGGCCAAAACTTGTAAGTTTGGGCCAAGGCATCACCCAGTTCGGCATAGCAGTGCACGAACTCTCGTGTTTGTGCTTGGCCGGACCATCAGTGGCTCTCTGTGTTGGCAAAATGATACCGAAGTTTGGCATAACTTAGTCCGCAAGTCAGTCAATTTCCGGACGATATTTGTGCCCGCGCACACAATTTGAGGTTTGACTCATTTCACTAGTAATGGAATAACACATCGTTTTGGGGTTGGAAGGAAGGGCGGGGGAGGAATAGAATCACTACACTAGCACGACCAAGGATACTAAATTGGAAAATGAAAAATATTCTTAATCCATATTCCTAATATTCATTATTCTTTTTTTTTTATTATTATTAAAAAGATTCAATAAATGACCAATAGATAAAGAGAAATTTTACCATTCGACCATATCCGCAATTTTTCGATATCGTTTCTAGTTAGAATTTGATTTGCAAATCCTCCACCCCCGCGCGAGAGAGCCTCTATACTATACAATTCTACATGCTCTAAAAGAGCTCTTGTATAAACAGGGTGACAAATCCTCTTTCCAAATCAATGTGGGACAAAAGCTCACTTTTTCCCTTCATTTTTCCAACTCAAATGGGTCTACTTTGAGAATCAATATCTCATTCACCTATTATCCGTTTTGAGCGTACAATATATCGATATCTTCGTCTCACTACGAACAATCCGAATCCACTTTGACCCGACTCATTTCGGAAGTGGACCCTACTGATAATTGTACCACAAAATAGCCACTTAACATGTCATTTTATGCCATTTTAAGCTATTTTTTCCAACATATTATGGGGTAGGATAATGTATTTTATGAGTTAGAATAATGCACTTTATGTGTTAGAATAATGGAATTTCTGGGGTAAGTTAATGTATTTTATGAGTTAGAATAATGTACATTATGTGTTAGAATAATGTATTTTATAAGTTAGAATAATGCATATTGTACTTTCTGTTAAAATAATGAAAATTATGTGGTAAAATAATGTATTTTATGACATAGAATAATGTACTTAAAATAATGTCCTTTATGTGTGTTTTTAGACTATGGTCTACACAATTGTGTGAATCAAGGTTCACAATGATTGCAATTTTGTTTATGCATTTTTATCTCATGATTAATTATTATCCGTAATCAAGTACTTCGTCCTACTTTTTTGAAAGTTTTAATAGTGGTATATTAATGGATAAACTGAATAATAGAGTCAGGAGGGACAGAGTCCCAGTACATAGATTGTTCCTGATCGAAAGCTAACGAAGCTAAAGTATGAGCATGAAAATTAAGAGTTCTAGAAACATAACTTAAGGAACAATTTGTAAATAACGATATGGCTGTCCTACATTGGTCCACAATGATCCCAAAGTAAGAATAGTTAGCCGTTGAGCTTGAGTGTAGAGCATTCCGTAACTCCAAGCAATCTGTTAAAATATCCACCTCCATGATATCCCGATCCCTGAGCCAAGATAGCGCCTCCTTGCATGCTAGCGCCTCGGCCATAACAGCCGAGAAGCACCCGAGAGCTTTCCACTTGTTGCAGCGACGAAGGCGCCGTGGTGAGAGAGGAGCACCACCCCGTACATAGCTTCTCCGGTGTGCGGTCTGTAGCTTGCATCGACGTAGCACCGTGGTGTCTCACTGCCATTTGCTACGGCCATCACGGTAGGCGGCGGTGTGCATGCCGGTTGACTTGATCGCTGGTAGGCGTGCATGGCCGCCACTGCCCGCTGCCATGTCTGGTAAGGCCGTGGTAGGGCATGCTCCCATACCGCGACATTGCGGGCATTCCAAATATTGTATAGCACAGCTGCAGCTAAACCACATTGATCCTTTGTCAAGACATTAAAAATTCCAATAAATCATGTCGATAACGAATGTGTAATTATATTGGTAACAGGCAACCCCGACATATTCCATATTAATTTTGAGTAATCACACAAGATTAACGCATGCATGGCATTTTCCTGCACCATTCGACACATTGGGCAAACTGGGTCAACCTCGACACGTCTTATAATTAAATTATCTGTAGTAGGGAGAATATCACAAACTGCTCTCCACAAGAAGGTTTTTCATTTGGGTGGCACCTTTAGTTTCCACAAAGTAACCCATTTATCAAAAGCACCGGGGTTATGTTCATAATCTCCCTTAATTTGCCTATAGGCATTCTTAACTGAATATACCCCATTTGTCTCCCCCTTCCAATACCATGTGTCCTCATAATCTGGGCTAACAGGAATCATAGTAATACGAGCCACATCCTCAGGGATAAATAAATCTGCTAAAATATATGAGGGTCCCAGGTATTGGTTTGCTGGTCAATCAAACCTGCTACATGGGCATTTCGTAATTCTTGCGGCATTATTGTTTGGACTAACGGACTGGGATTATCTGGTAGCCAGGGATGACCCCATATCAATGTTTTAGCGCCATTCCCAATCCGCCTTCTTACCCCCGAACAAACCATTCCATGTGCAGCCATTATACTTCTCCAACAAAAACTCGGGCAATTCCCTATAGTGGCATCAATAAAAGAAGTATTAGGATAATATCGCGCCTTATATATTCTTGCTGCTAAAGTACTGGGATTCGTAAGGAAACGCCATGCCTGTTTCCCTAGCATAGCCAAATTAAAAGCTCGTAGATCTTTAAATCCCAAGCCCCATACTTCTTAGGGATGCATAATTTATCCCAAGGCTTCCAATGTATCTTCCTTTCAGCACCAGTTCCCCACCAATACCTATTCATGGTTCTCTCAATAGATGTGCAAACCGTCTCAGGTAGCAAAAATACACTCATGGAAAATGTTGGCATAGATTGAGCCACACTTTTCAAGAGTACCTCCTTACCAGCCTGAGTGAGCAACTTTTTACTCCACGAACCAATTCTTTGTCTGAACTTGTCCTCCACATACGAAAAAACAGCCCTCTTATTCCTACCTACAAAAGATGGTAAGCCCAAATACTTCCCAAAATTAGCAGCCTGGTTCACCCCAAGACACGCTGCCACCTCCCCCCTTATTCCATCATGAGTGTTCCTGCTAAAACATATACTGGACTTGTCATAATTCACTTTTGACCAGATAACTTTTCATACCGTTGCAAACACTGTCTGATTACACCTGCTTCCTCGATATTAGCTTTGAAGAACAGCAGATTGTCATCTACAAAAAAAAAGATGGGAAACTGGGGGTACACCTCTTGCCACCCTACAACCATGTATAGCGCCCTCTATCTGCGCCTTCTGTAATAGCATGGAAAGTCCTTCTGCACATATAATAAACAAATAGGGAGATAGGGGATCCCCTTGTCTGAGCCCGCGGGTAGGTGTTACCTGTCCTCCAGCCACGCCATTCACCATTATCTTATAGTTTACGGTTGTGACACAGAGCATAATAAGTTTCACCCAGCGCTGATCAAACCCTATGGCACACAACATTTTTTGCAGAAAAGGCCATTCCATCCTGTCATACGCCTTTGACATGTCAAGCTTTAGGGCACTCCATCCTGTTAACCCATATTGCTTTCTATCCGTGATTAGGCGCCCTGGAATAAACGCACTCTGGGATTCCGAGATCAGCTCCCCCATAAGTGGTTTCATCCTATTTGTTATCATTTTGGCCATTACCCTGTATATAACATTACTGAGAGCAATCACTCTCATATCCGCCACCGTTTCCGGCACATTCTTCTTGGGGATTAGTACAATATTAGTATCATTTATGCCCTCAGGAAAATTGCATGAATTCAAACAGGTTGTTATAAACTCAGACACATCCCCCTCTACTACATCCCAGAAATACTGATAAAAGCCTGGATTCATTTCATCGGCCCAGGTGCTTTGTCAAGATACATGGAGCTAATTGCCTCTTTCACATCTTCTGGTCCATTTTGGACAAAATAAAGATTCATTTTGATCATGTGATATTCGTGGCATAAAATCATCAAATAAAGCATCATCACAAGCAGAATTCTCAGTTGCATAAATATTCCAAAAATAATCTAGTATGACAGAGCACATATTATTCCCTTCCACCCACATGCCAGCATTATTCTTAATTCTACTCACAATATTCTTTTTTTTTTTTTTTTTTTTTTTTTTTTACGAGTAGAAGCATACATGTGGTAGAATCTCGTATTCACGTCTGCACCACGAAGCCAATGCTGCTTCGCTCGCTGTCTCCAGAATACATCCTCCTGCGCTTCCAGCTGGGCTAAGAGCACATCGATCTGGTGAAACTCGGCCAATGCGGCCGGGTCCCTCCTATTCCTGATAATCTCCTGTCTCTTTTTCAACTGCCCAATTCGCTCTTCAAATTTATGAAAGCTCTCACCGCCCCACCTCATCAACCTCTCCCCACACTGCTGCTGACAATTTAGCAACCCCTCAACCCTCCCACCCTACCAGGCCGATACCACCACATCCCTACACCCCTCATCATGGAGTCATGCCATCTCAAACCTAAAACCCCTCGCAACCCTTCCCCTACGCATGCATGGCGCATCCATACTAAGGAAGAGAGCCGAGTGATCCGAGGGTCGAGCTATAATATTTATTCTCTACCTCCACATTCTCATTCAGACCACACCAATCAGCTGTGTCTAAAATCTTAATTATCCTAATAGAAATAAAACACACAGATGGACATCAATATAATTTTGAGGATAATCATAGCGCTGGTAATTTAAGCTTATTGTTTTTTAAATACAATATTTCATGGCACAAATAGATTGTATCCTAACACGAACAGTACTCGCTTTAGGTCACAGAATTGATCTAAGATTAAAATTATTTAATGAATTAATTTTATTTTGGTCCTATAACCGTCTATATGTTCCAGGGTTGTACAAATCGGTCTAGGCGCCCGCCTAGGCACTTGGCGCCTCTAGACCATGACGATTTCTCCCCTAAGCACCCGCCTAGGTTACCGGCCGCCTAGGCGTCTGCCTAGCGCCTAATTCGGCCGATTTGGCCGCCTAGCATCTAAGTTAGTCGAGTTAACTCGTCCATTTCAGTCGAGTTAACCCGATCGGCTCGGCCTATTTTTTTATTATGTGTGTGTGTGTGCGCGCGCGCGCACGCATACATATATATAATATGACATATATACACTCGTAGACTAGTTTGATACTTTGAATCTTTGGATGATTGAAATATTTGAGTATTTTTAATTTTTAATATTGTTTTAATGTTTTTTTTTTTTTTGAAAACCATTGTTTTGATGTTATGACTTATGAATTATCATTAATTGATTTATTTGAATGTTTTATTTGATTAAATGTTGAAAACAACCTCATTAAAATTTTCAAACTGCAAGTCTACCACTGTTTTTTTGGCGCCCGCCTAGATTCCGCCTAGGCGCCGCCTAGACTGCCTAGGCCTAGGCGCTGTTCGGGCGCCCGACTAACACCTAGCGCCTACTGCAACCATAATATGTTCTAATTAAAAAAAAAAAAACTAAAAATGAATTATCACTTATAAATGGTTTGGAACAATACTCGCTTTGGTTCACTTAGTGATATTTATTCAGTACACATCTTTAAATAATGATTGCAAGTTTTTCTCATCACTAAAAAATGGGAAAACACCTTGCAAAGAGCGAGTAATATAATACTACATTACTCATATTCTACTTCATTTTATGCTTTCTGCTAAAAAATAATGTAACCACTGTTTTTATTCATTCATTTTTCTTTATTTAATAAAATTTGTATACGTAATGAGAGTTGTACTCCATGGGACTATATCTCTCATTTTCCAAAAGGGAATGTGTAGTCAGATCTAGCACCAAAAACTGAAGCCATAGAACATGACGCATCGACACATACACTAATAACTAATATAATTAATAATTAATGCTCCCTATTGTGTGACATCTACAACAAAATACTAAAATACAACATTTATATACATTATATTATGAAAATATCTCAATTTTAATTCTGTCATATTTAGTTCATTAAGGCATGGATTAGTTCCAAATGGCATTCCATCTAGGTTTCGTTAATTCTTAATACTTATATTCATTACACGACTCTGATGTAACAAGACAGCAAGCTAAAAACAGACCATATATTGCCGCAAAAGAGCTCGGCGAGTGGTTAAAGTTTGATTTTTGTATTTAAAAGTCACATGTTTAATTTTTACCAACATTCTATTAATTAAATTAATCGCAAAGTGTTTCTCATACAATTTTACTAACAAATATATCTTAAATTGAAATTTTTTTATTTCCTCCCACTAAAATTATTACATAACTTTTTCACCACATGTGATTCTTTTTTTAAATACTCTTTTATTTTTCTTCTTTACCTAAATTGTTTGATCATATTACGAGTTATTAAAGAATTCATATAATTGCTTTAAAAAAAAAAAGAAATCATGAAATAATCAAATACAAAAATAAATTATTGATATGCCATATAATAGGATATACCATTACTCTTTTTATTTATATAACTTATTAACAGATTATTTCATGCTTTCTTTTCGCGCTTAGAGCATGCATGCTTGTTTTGATGAAAAAACTTTTTCTTAGATTTGAGAAAAGAATGAAATTTTTCTGTGTTTGGTTCATGAAAAAAAATAAATAAATTCACAAGAATATGTTTTCCTTAATTTTGAGGAAACAGTTTTTCAATGGGAGGGGTGATATTTTTGTTTTTCATAGAAGTTGAGAAGAAGGTATCACATGGTTAGACAATATTGTTGTTGTTACTTTTATTATCAATATTATTGTGTAGAGGCTTTTTAGTCTTTATATTTATTATTCCTTAATCTTTTCAACCCGAACCAAATAAGTGAACAACAGAATCAATATTTTCAGTAATTTCTTTTCCACCAACCAAACAATGACATCAATATAATTTTATTTTATTTTTTTTATTTTTTTTTTATGTAGATGTTCTTATAGGTTACGCATTAACTTCTACTTTGGTACCATGTCAACGGAACATCCTAATATTGTAGTGTGTCTCTAGAAGAGTAATGATTACGATTGAAAATTTAGGGGTGAGGTAAATCAACCTAGTTGTCTGGTTTGTCTGTAATTGATCGGCTCAAATCAAGAATGTGCCGCTCTTGTAACATTGTGATTACTAAATCAAATGTTTAACCAACTTGTGCTCAAAATGTAAATTTTTCATTTTATATTGACGTCAATTTTATTATTATTATTATTATTATTATTATTATTATTATTATTATTATTATTATTATTATTATTATTATTATTATTATTTTGTTAAAGAACACATACCATATGCTTTAAGTGGATTAATGAGTCTTTGTAACAAAGCTTGCATGGATAACACTATAAGATTGAAGATAGTTAGAGGAATTTTATTATTTTTTTTAAACATCTAATAAGCTTGTAAAAGTATTGTGATACTCAAATCAATTTAAATTAACATATTATTAGATGAATTTCATTAATAATTTTAACTAAAGATTTAACGTGATGAGGGAATTGAATTGAAGGATATATACTTAAATTTACTAACTAAGATATTGCATTAATAGGTGACTTATTGAATTAATGCAAAATATAAACAAACAATTAAAAGAATTGAGGATTTTCATAGCAATAATCATGATATTACAGCAAAACAAAAACTATAAAACAAAATTTTAAGCATGTTATTATGTCCTCATTCTACATAATATGGTTCAATTTTCACGTGTAATCATTAATTAGTTTGTGTTAATTTTATCAAATGAATATGGATAAGAGTCTAAAGGGACAATCAAGGGAAGCGGTTGCGAGTGGCGTTCTCAAAAGAAATTGAGATGGTCAATGGATTTATGGTTTTCACGTCTGGTTGACACATGAGTTTGATGTTAATATGGAGAGAAATTCAATGGATGCGATTGAGAAACTTAAACAATGGGATAATGAGAATGATTTGCATCTCCATCATCGATCTTAATGCTCGAGGGTTGTTGATGAATAGATACTGGCCGGAATTGTCAATTGAGGCAAATACATCGCGAGACAAATATGTGTTCAGAATGCATACTGCGTTGGAGGATCTTACCATGTTTTATATAGTTTTTCTTTATTTGTATTTTTTTTTTTACATTAAAAGGAAAAAAGAAGAAGAAGAACCATGTCATCCTTCAAAATTAAACATGGAATACATGTACATATATAGCATAAATTTGTGTAATTAATTGTGTTGATGGTTACATACAGCCTGCAATTTGAACTTGGTAATCAGATCAATACAATTTGAAAGAAAATACAGAATGGAACCAAGGTATAAGGACTATAATGTTTGTGGCTTTCCACATGAAATAGATCCAAATGTTTGATTGGAGGAACAATATCCAGTAAATGGCTGGTATCAATCAAACCAATCACCTTCATTCTGACTTTTCATTTTTCCCGCTATGATATGATGTCTTATTTTTGTAATTAATTAACTACCCTTGTGTTTGTTTTTAAAATAATCTCCCGGCCCTCTCTATTGGGCCCCATAATGTGATTAAATAGTCCCAAAAGAGTGACATTCAATAAATAAGGCAAATTATGTTGTGTATCCGTGTGCACCATGCATGGTGCATGATGCAAAAACGATGTCGTTTTGACTAAAAATGCGCGTCCAATTTTAAAAAAAAATTAATTTCGATTCGCGTCAATAACATTATTTTGTGCATAATTTCTGAACGTATAGTTATGAAATTATGGATATATAGTTATGCAATTTTGGATTTATAGTTATGAAATTATGGATGTGTAGTTATGCAATTTGAATGTATAGTTATGAAGTTATGCAATTCTGGATGTATAGTTATGAAGTTATGGATGTATAGTTATGCAATTCTGGATGTATAGTAATGAATTTATGGATGTGTAGTTATGCAATTCTGGATGTATAGTTATGCAATTCTGGATGTATAGTTATGAAATTATGGATGTGAATTAGAATATTAATTTCATTAATTAAATTATAACAGAATGAAATTACAGATTATATAAAGCCTAAGTTAACGAGAGTTCTCCTAACAGACAGAGAAGCTCAAGTCAACCTATTCTAAGCCACAAAATATAAACATATAATATAAATAAATAACACTGACTAATACACCCCCTCAAGCACAAGGTTGGTGCGAGACAACATTGAGCTTGCCACGAAGTTGAGTGAACCGCGGTCCTGTCAGCGGCTTGGTGAAGATGTCTGCAAGCTGATCTTTAGTTGACACGAAATTGACGACGAAGTCTCCCGAGGCAACCTTGTCCCGGACAAAGTGATAGTCAATCTCGACATGCTTCGTTTGCGCATGAAAGACAGGGTTTGCACATAAATACGTCGCTCCTAGGTTATCACACCACAAAGTGGCCGGATGGGAGGAATGCAGCCCAAGCTCCTTCAGTAAAGAAACTACCCAAGTCACTTCTGCGGACACATCAGCTAGGGCTTTGTACTCGGCCTCGGTGGAGGAACGTGCTACCGTACGCTGCTTTCTAGATAGCCACGAAATTAAGTTGGACCCGAGAAAAACAGCATAACCACTTGTGCTCTTCCGGTCAATCGGACAACCTGCCCAGTCAGAGTCGGAGAACGCTTGGATAGTCGTGGACGCGGACGGAGTAATGCGTAAGCCGTAGTCTAGAGTGCCCTTGATATAACGTAACACTCGTTTAGCCAAACCCCAGTGGTCGTCTGTCGGAGAATGCATAAACTGACACAAACGATTTACCGAGTAGGATAAGTCTGGCCTCGTAATCGTTAAATACTGGAGTGCCCCCACAATGCGTCTGTATTGAGTGGGGTTGTCGTAGGGAGCGGCATCTGAAGATACTGACACCGTGACAGCTGCTGGAGTGGTAAGCGGCTTACAGTCAAGCATCCCGGCACGATTAAGTAGATCCGTCATGTATCGCCTCTGAGACAAAATCAACCCGCCAGCTACTGATATGGTCTCGATCCCTAAAAAGAATCCCGGTTTACCAAGATCCCGGATCTTGAAAGCCGAGGCAAGTCGGTGTAGTAAGGTGTGCATCAATGTCTCATCATTGCCCATCATGATGATATCATCTACATAGACAAGTAGATATACCCGAGATGAAGCGGCAGTGTAGTGGAATAAAGAGACATCAGTTTTTGATGATTTGAACCCTGCAAGAATCAAGAAGTCATGTAATCTTTTAAACCAGGCCCTCGGGGCCTGTTTTAGCCCGTATAATGAGCGCTGCAGGTGACACACATGACCCGGGTGTGTCGGATCTTCATATCCTGGTGGCTGCTTCATGTACACCGTCTCAGCTAGATGCCCATTCAGAAAGGCGTTATGGACATCCAGCTGACGCATCGTCCAACTGGAGGATATAGCAAGAGAAAACAGCAGCCGAACCGTAGTCGGCTTCACCACCGGGCTGTAGGTGTCAAAAAAATCCTCGCCAGCTACCTGGTTGAAGCCTTTGGCCACCAGGCGCGCCTTGTAGCGCTCAACTGTGCCATCTGCCCTGCGTTTGGTGCGGAACACCCACTTACAGCTAATGATGTTCATGTGTGGGGCTGGTGGGACCAAACGCCAGGTGCTGTTGTGAAGCAGGGCGTTGAATTCCTGATCCATGGCGTCACGCCATTCAGGGTGTCCTACAGCCTGAGAATAACATGTAGGATCAGTCGTTACATTAAGGGCCTGAAAAGGCTCATTCGTGCCCCTAGTCTGATGCCGAAGACGCATAGTGTGACCTCGTTCTTGAGGTTCAGTGCGTTGCCGTTTAGCCCTGCGCCGAGGTGGCCTGGTAATAGCTAACGGCCCAGGTTCAAAGGCTAATGGCATAGGTTCAGATGCTGAGGGCTCCGGTGTAACATCCGGTCGTGGGACCATCTGGGCAAGCCTCGGGACTATGGGCCCAGAGGCCCACGGTGTAGGCTCCGGAGTAGCAGACGTGGCGGGGGTCCCAATGGAGAAAGGGAACACCGTCTCGTCAAACCGGACGTGACGACAGATATAAACTTTCCCTGTTGTACGATCCATGCATCGATATCCCCTAAAGGACGGGGGGTATCCAAGGAAGACACAGGGTGCTGAGCGATATTCTATCTTATGGCGATTGTAAGGCCGCAGATAAGGATAGCACAGGTACCCGAAAACTCGAAGAAACGTGTATGGTGGAGACACTTTGTGTAGAAGAGAGTAGGGACTTTCATAGTTTAATACGGGGGTCGGGAGATAATTAATTAGACATGTTGCGGTTTCAAACGCAAAGTCCCAGTACTCCATTGGTACGGACCCTTCGGCGAGTAAAGCAAGGCCCGTTTCAACTATATGTCGGTTACGGCGCTCAACTCGGCCGTTCTGTTCATGTGTGTAGGCACATGATTTACGATGATTAATACCCAGTGTTTGGAAACGTGTATTTAACTTTTGATATTCACCCCCCAGGTCAGATTGTATACTTTTGATAGAGCGCGAAAACTGTCGCTCTACCATCACACGAAACAATTCAAATATTTTATAAACGTCTGATTTTACCCGTAATGGATAAAACCCGCAGAAACGGGAATGGTCGTCTACAAACAGAAGAAAATAACGGTAACCAGTACTCGAGACTACAGGAGCTGGGCCCCATACATCTGTGAATATTAAATCTAACACATTCGTACTAGTATGCGTGACATTATCTAACTTGAACCGACATGATTTGCCGAAATGACACGACTCGCACGACTTTAGTGAATTTTTATTATTAGTAGAAACTGGACAGCTCTTTAGAATTTTATCTTGGACAACACCATGCGGATGTCCTAGTCTGCGGTGCCATATTTCAGGAGTGGCCCGGGAACTGACAAAGGCAATGTGGGAGTGAGAGAGCGGAAGCTTGTACAATCCCCCGGAGGTTGGCCCTTTAAGCAGAGTGACCCTGGTTTTGGAATCCTTCACAACAAAAAAATCACTGTGAAATAGGGATGGCAACGGGGCGGGGCGGGGGCGGGGAATGGGGTCCCCGTCCCCGACCCCGAAATAGATCCCCATTCCCCGTCCCCGCCCCGTTCCCCGGCGGGAATGGAGAATGATTCCCCATCCCCGTCCCCGCGGGGATTTTTCGGGGACGGGGAATCCCCGCCCCGTTTTTTGAATTATGCCAATAGAAAAAAAATTATATTATGGTATTATCAAATTTTAAATTGGTAAGCATTCAATCTTTAAACAAATCACATAAACAAAACACATAAACAAATCAGGTTAATTAATAAACTCATTCTCTCACACTCTCACGGTACTAAATACAAAATACAATTAATCATTAACTTGCCTGTATATATGTTGTGTAAATAATTAAATCTGAAGTGAAATAAATAAGAGAACTAATTCTCAATGCTTCCTATTTTGGTCACTTACCAAATGCTAAATACTAATCCATACATACTGTGGTTACTGTCCGCCTATATATATGTTATACAAATACTTACTAATTACTAAATACAGTAATGCATACTGTGATTACTTGGGAAATGAGGGTTTTTATTTTTGATTAATATTATATATATATATATATATATATATATATAATATTATACGGGGAATCGGGGACGGGGACGGGGAACGGGGATCGGGGTCGGGGTCGGGGCGAGGAATGCCCTCCCCATCCCCGTCCCCGTCCCCGGCGGGGATGGGGAAATTCTCCCCATCCCCGCCCTCGTTACCCGAAAAAATTCCCCGAACCCGCCCCCGTCGGGGCGGGGATCGGTGTTCCCCATCGGGGACGGGTTTAATTGCCATCCCTACTGTGAAATTCAAAGTAAACCCCGTTTTCTTTTGTAAATTTATTAACTGACAATAATGGAACGGATAAAGTGGGGACATGTAACACATTGGACAAACTAAGAATTTTGGACTCGGAAGGAATCGATGCATGTCCGACGCGAGAGATAGTCAAGCCTGCGCCGTTCCCGACTCGTAGGACATCGGGCCCGGTGTATTCATCTGAGCGCGTCAACATGCTCGCATCCGGGGTGGCGTGGGCGGTGGCGCCTGTGTCCGGGAACCAGCCATCCGAAGAGGTTGCCGACGGCGTCACGGGAGGTTCGCCGGCGGTGGCTACATGTGCTTCGGGCGGTGGTTGTGTCGTGTATCGTTTATAACAATACACTGCCGTATGTCCCTGAGCACGGCAAATCTGGCACTTGGGAGTCCCGCGCCCGTTCCGGTTGCCTCTGCCCCGATTGTTCCGCCCATTGCCGCCGCGTCCGCCCCGCCACTGCTGACCATTGCCGGACTGCCCGCCGGCCGATCCTCGGCCACGCCCAACATGCATGGCAGTCGGCCCTGCATTGTTGTCACCCCCAACACCGAAATCATCAGAGATGATGAATTCCTGGGCTTGGAGGAAGTCTCCCAATTGCGGGAGAGAAACAGCAGCGGTGGTGGCAGTCAAAGAAGCTGCAATAATCCGCAAGTCTTGCCGCAAACCACGCATCACGTACAACATTTGCTCGGAGGAGGAGAGAGGTCTTCCTGCCTGAGCTAACGCCTCCGCGATCACCTCGGCACGGCCCAGATATTCAGCAGTGGACAAACCGCCCTGCCTTAGTGACTGAAATTGTCCAAGAAGGCTTAGACAGCGCTCCTGCGTGGAAGAACCCAATGCCGTGTTGATGGATGTCCATAGTGCCGCAGCAGTCTCTCGTCCGATCGCTAGGTGCAGCACCTCGTCGGACATGGAGGAGATCAACATCGAGAGGATGGACTGATCTTGAAGAATCCAAGCCTTGTACGCTGGATTGGGAGAGACGCCGGACGCCGGCGTTGCACCTGAGCCGGAGTCACCAGCCGCGATCGCGGCAATTGTGGCCGGAGGACATGGCGTTGAGCCATCGACGTAGCCCAGTAGGTCTTGTCCTCTTAGGAAGGGAATTAATTGAGTCCTCCAAAAAAGAAAGTTCCTGCTGTTGAGCTTGATGGATACGTGATGATGTGCGCCGGAGAGTTGATTGGAAGTCGCCGGTGAAGATGTGCCACCTGCGGAAACAGTTCTCTCGGATGACTGCGACATGATTTCGGGTAGAGGTTGGTTGCGATGCGAATTGAGGGGGTAAGGTGGAGAGATAAACGAAGAGATCGTTACCTATCTGATACCAAATTAGAATATTAATTTCATTAATTAAATTATAACAGAATGAAATTACAGATTATATAAAGCCTAAGTTAACGAGAGTTCTCCTAACAGACAGAGAAGCTCAAGTCAACCTATTCTAAGCCACAAAATATAAACATATAATATAAATAAATAACACTGACTAATAATGTGTAGTTATACACTTCTGAATTTTTTTTTTTTTTAAATCGACGTCAGAACGACGTCGTTTTTGCATCCGTGTGCACCATGCATGGTGCACACGGATGCACAGCATAACGACTCCACGTATTGAATCGAGTAGGGGCTAAACTCGGCCAATCCGGCCGACGCTCAACAATGACAAGTTAATTTTTTTGTTTTGTTTTGTTTTTTTTTTTTTTTTTTTTTTACAGTTACTGATTCTATATTATAATATAGTATTTGTCCATACATACTTTCTTAATTTTTTTTTTTTTTTTTTTTGGTTTCTTAAAAATTAGTTGCTTCAATGTACATGGAGCAAAGCTAAAATTATAATGATTGATGATTGATGATTGATTGAGTGTTTCCAATCTAAAAATCAAGATGCACAATTAAACACCACTAGTGGTGGTTTGGTTGAATCCCTATATAAAAAGATTACAATCTAAAGATAGAGATGCACAATTAAACACCACTAGTGGTGGTTTGGTTGAACCCCTATATAAAAAGATCATAATGATTGATACTAATTTCAAGGTTAATAATTATATAAAGAATTTTTAAGACTTCATTTTATGTAGTAAAAAACAGAATTTTTCATTAAAAATTTAAACTTCACTGAAAATTATATTAATATTGTCGTTATATAAAAGGTGATTCTCACTTTCTTCCTAGGGGTAGTCCTTTCTTACTCATTGATTTTTTAATTGTGTATGATAAATATTACTTTTCATTTTAATTTAAAAAAAAATGAAAGAAAGAGAGAAAGAAAGAAAAGGGATGAGAATACTTTAGGGAGTTGAGACTTGAGACATAGTGAAATTGCAACTACGATTCCCCAACACTGCTTCTCTTTGTCTTCTATCAAGAAGCACTAAAGACTATTATGATAACAAATAAAAAAATATGTGAGAAGTTGGAGGATATGAATTTACAATAATGGAAGATGTTGACATCTATGAGCTTGCCAACTTATATTTGAATGAACATGAACTAAAGTTTGTATTTTTTTAATGAAAAATTTAATTAAAACATGATCTTTAGAGTTTAAAAAGATTGGTAACATAGTTAATTTATCAGTCAATTTTATTTTATTTGACCATTATTAGCATTTCGACTTGGTTAAACAATCAATATAAGCTTTTGATTAATTAGCTTTTTGTAATAACTTATTACTCCAAAATGTTAAAATTTAAAAAACTGTTTTGAGCAGTTTTTCGTTCAACTTTTTGAAGAGTCATTTTGCATGTAACCAGCTAACAGCTAATTTACCAAACACTTTTCTACAATCAGTTAATGTTATCAACTAGTCAAACTCATTAACCTTATTACCTAACAGCTATCCATTATTTACCAAACACCCCTTTAGATTTTGGATATTATATATTCTATTATTAGTTCAATTAGACTTTGTGTTATTTAACTATTTGTTATTGTTTTTTAGTAATACTAACTCTATTACAATGTAGTAGTCCATACATACTTTCTTAATTTATTGAAGTTCAAAGAGTCAATGCCCCATTGGGATTCGATGCCATTTGTTTAACTATTTGTTATTAATTTAGTGCATTACTTTTAAAATTTTATTTATTAATGTTATACCTTTTTTTTTTCATGAAACTAGTAGTAAATAATTAATAATTTTACATATTTAATATAAAAAATTACAAATATACCCCCATATTTTTCTTTTATATATTTACGCATTTCCACAAAGTTTCGCTTCTTCTCCCAAAAGGTTGAATCTCCACCCTAAGGGCTCTCACACCCTGGCCCGACACAACATGTGAGAAGATGTAATTTACGGTAACTCAGTGGCTCTAGGGATGACAATTTGCCCTGTTCTTGACGAGGATGCGAAAAACAATTTGGGAAACAGGGACGGGGAATGTTTGTAATTCCCTATCGTGGACGAGGCGGGGAGGGGTGGCTCTAGGGATGACAATTTGTCCCCTCCCCGACGGAAATCTCCGATCCCCGCCCCGATGGGGACGGGGATGGGTACACTCCTCCCTGTGTCGTCCCGTCCCTGAATAATTATTATAATTTTAAGTAATTAATTATATATAGTATACTCCCGCCCCGTTATCATCCCTAAGTAGCTCAGCAAACATGGCCAAATACTGATGCGTAGCTGCCAAGTTTCAAACCATGATCTCTTCTTCTAAGTTATGCTTACTAAATCAACTGTGAGCTAAGCTTGTGCGTGCAAGTTTCGCTTCTTATATTTTTAGATAGACGTTAGTATTTCTCCTTTTTCCGTTTACTCATTTCTTGCTTTCTATTTCCGTGCAACATTGATTGTGAATACTTGTATTGTTATTTTCAGAATTGTGATGAATATAATAAAGACTGATGAATTCAACTTTCAAAAGAAAAAGACTGAATTCAATTTTTTTTAACAAAAATTATGTAATCATAGGCATAGACTATTTAGACCATGCCTAAGCCTTTAATATAATATAATATAATATTATGATGGTGATATTGAAGCGAAGCAAAAACTATCCAAAAAATGTTTAATCATGCTTTATCATCATTTCTCATACATTACTAACCGTTATTCATTTTTAATTATTAGTTGGTGTAAACGTTATTAATTTAAAAGAATTGAACCGTCTTTTTTAAATTGACCATAGAATATAAAAGCATTCATTAATGAAATTTATTGTGGTGATGGTTACTTACAGCCTGCAATTTGAACTTGTAATCAATATAATTTGAAACCAAAAAAAAAAAAAAAAAAAAAAAACCCAGCAAAAGTATGATGCTCTATTTTTGTGACTAATATTGGAAAGACCAATGCTAGATGTCCCTATATTACCACTCACAAACTTGCCATTTTTTGATGTGACAAGTTTTAATTGGTTAATATTATTTAAAATTAAAAAAAAAAGGAAAATTATAATTTATACCCATCACGAATATGTCAAGTATCAATGTCAAACCGTGACATATATTGCCCCTCTCCTGGCCTAATAGGAAGAAGGAGAAACATTGTTGTCGGCGGAAGAAGAACAAACGAATAAATAAAAATGGAGGGGAAAAATGTGGTTTTCAAACAGTGAAAACAACGCATAACCATATTTACACAACTTATTTTTTTGAAACGATATTTACACAACTTATAATTTAGTGGAGAGACAATATATGTCACGTTTTGAAAATTAAAGGGCATCATTTACACCACTAATAATTCAGGGATTGACATTAATAACTGACATATTTGTGAGGCGCATAAATTACAATTTAAAAAGAGAAAAGAAAAACACAAACCTATCATGACTCGCCATATTAGGGAGTGACATGTTTGTGAGTGAAAAATATAGAGACAATTAGCATTTTCCAATTGAAAATTTGTAATGCGCGTACAAGAAAAATTAAATTTATTGATCAAACTTAATTCTATTTAATAATGCAAATAAATATTTTGTGAGCGGAATTAACGTTACAATTGTGAAGAATTACTACGTTGAGCCGGACAATGAAGCCGGCAAATGGAGAGCAACTGCAGCTGACGACTGAACTATGCATTTGTCTTTTGAAAAATTTTTAATGTATACTTCTAAATAATAATATTATTTCTGCCACAGATCTTAGTTTCATGCAAAAAAAAGTTTTTATGACTCATTTTTTGGCCAACTTGTGCTCGCCATGTTAGTATGAAGTGAAAATAATATTGTAAAAAAAGATAATAAATTTAATCATTTTAAATTTATTATGCAATAACTAAAATCTTATAATTGACGCGACTACATTTTTTTTTATGAGAAATGCATGCTACATAAACCAAATTACATATACAAACTTTAAATAAATTTATATGGCTTCATATAATTAATACAATCACTTAGTTTACGATTAGTACTTTACTAAAAAGTCAGTTGAAAAATATGGTTACTAAAATTAGAGTTATCTAAAATTCTAAACCAATTAAACCGGTTGAAATAGAAAAAATAACAAAAGAAAGATATAAAAAGATAAAAATGTCTTTACTAAAGATAGGAAATGTCATGAGAATGACTAAAAGTGTTCAAAAAATAATAGTCTGGATGTTAAATGACAAAAATGATAATTTGGACTAAATTTGGAATTGACACCAAAGACAATAAACCTCTTGTGAAATTAACTCATTATAATTATCATAGAAGTTATTTACACTTTGATGAGTTTCATTAAATAGTACTCCGTATGAAATTGGATGTAAACAATATAGTATAAATAAATTATTTTTTTTTTTTGTATTGCAGAGTATTTATTGAGAAAGGCCTTTTCGAGTTTTCGTAGCTGAGCTTTCAAATTGATGATATCTAAGCAAGGGGATCTAGTCATGTACCTTAGTAGGTTAAACTATGTTGGTATTTTGTCATCCCATTTTTAACTTTACTTTT
The DNA here is from genome assembly GCF_001879475.1 of Ipomoea nil. Classification (NCBI taxonomy): domain Eukaryota; kingdom Viridiplantae; phylum Streptophyta; class Magnoliopsida; order Solanales; family Convolvulaceae; genus Ipomoea; species Ipomoea nil. The sequence goes on from NW_017617116.1 coordinate 2,715,314, forward strand.
AGCAGATTTTGCCATTTATTGTAATCTTGTAGTTGTTGGAATGGTAAGATCCGTATATTACTTTTGAAGGACGGACAATTACTGTATAACAATGAAACTGAGTAGGATACTTTATCATTTTGCATTGAGGATACATTTACTTAAGAATCTATTTATTGGCTATCCTAATTAATTACTTTTTAGATTTTACCAATTGTTTTATCCACCAAAGTTACTATTGTGTTAACGAACACTTCACCCACCTCTCTTTGTGTTACATATAAACCAACTCAAAATAAATTCATAAGCTTTGTTTTGCTAAAATTTGAGGGTTAATAAGCCAATTAAAACACATTTCGCAAACCAGCTTGGTTGGTGTAAGTGGCAGTGCACTCTCATCCTTATTAAGAGAGTTCGACAGTTCAAACCTCCTCTCGTACGAAAAAATCAATTTGACTAGTACTTTGCTCGGCCCGGTGCGAATGGAGAATAGTCATCGTATGATACGAGTTTAAAGGACAGTTAGGATTTGTTCAGCCTACCCAATAGTTGGAGAGTAATCATCGTATGATACGAGTTTAAAGGACAGTTAGGATTTAGAGCTTGCTCAGGAAACCTCATGGCCTAACAAAAAAACACATTTCATAATTTAGCAATAAGAAATCCTTAATAATTTTGAGATTCGAATTTACCAAACACATGACACATGGACCAACATTTGATAAGGTAGTATATTTCTTTAAATAAAATTAACAAAAAGGAGTACAAAAAAAAAAAAAAAATAGAGGAATCAATGCCAAAAACGTGCCCATAATCAGATGAAATCAATTAATTGTATGAAATTACTGTCATTGAAAAGGGAAAACGTACTTTGTCTTCTCATGAAGTATTTTAATTGGTCAATACAATGAATTGGAACTTGAAGCTAACTCTGGTTGGCATTTTTAATCCTAGGTATTCTCTTACCTGTAAACCTTAAAATTTTTGGACATATGGCATTTATATATGGATGTTGGTACATGTAATGTCAGACTTGAACCACGCACTATGATGCCTCAATCTTTCCAAACTTCCGGTTGGTAGGGCAGCACTATTACTGGTAAGTCTGCCCTGTACAATTAAATAAGGGCACTAATTAAACTTTTTAAGTAGTAAACTACTAATAAAAGTAATCACGGATAGGTACAGTACAGTATAGTAAATTCCCACTTTCTCACAGCATTTATATTAAGAAACTAAGCTTGATTACGACCCAGTTGTACTGTGTGCCTGCTTCTGCTAGGTGAGCCATATCATATTTGAAAACTAAATTATATTCATAACTGCAATAATTACTAAGTTTAAATCAAATATAATTACATTCAATATATTTTGGTGAAACTAGAATCTTCGAAAAATAAGTCATCACAATTTAGTTTGAAATTAAGGACCTGAAAGTAATAAAATATAAAAGTACAATAGAATATTATTGCCTATTTGCCTAGAAGTCAATAGAAAAAATCATATACTACATACAAGTTATGGAGACAAGACTCCTATTTATAAGTTGCTACAACCCTAGTTCAATTCAAACAAAGTTTCTTAAAACGCAGTTGTCACCTTGAACTCCAATTAAGCATGTAGATTCCTAATTGGATGTCCTTCCTCCGCCAATTATATCGTGCACCCCGGGGTTCAAATCGCAAGTTTGACTCTAATACATAGTCATTTTTAGTATACTGCAGATTCATTTTCAGTAAATTTATTATATTTTGATACATGTTCATTTTTAATGTATTGTTGATTTTGTGTGTGTATTTATTTCAAAATAAATCGTAATTCACTAAAAATTAACATATTATATATATTAAAATTAAACTAGTATTGAGACTCCACCTTACTACGTGAACCTTGGTCCATGGTATATAAGTATATAACCATTACTCCATCCTTTCTAAACACTCCTTTTTGTCAAGTCATTCACGGCTCATGGGTTGAATCTCCTAACCTTGGACCAAGTTCACATGCCCTTTGTACCTCGTGTGCATTTACGTACAAGTTCGTAGTTCTCATTTAAGGAGTGGTTCTTACTTGAACGTAAGTGTGTGTGTGTGTGTATATATATATATATACATATATATATATATATATATATATATATATATATATATATATATATATATATATATATATATATATATAAATTAATTTTAAGAAAACATCCTCATGAATTTTAAAGGGATCTCATCAAGAGTAAATTAAAACTCACTCACTTATGGTGAAGTTGAAAAACACCTGGCCCGTACCATGTCATATACACGTAATGATAAACTCAAGTATTAATTTTTACCATTTCAACTTGTATCAATTAAATTTTCAATTTTTAATTAATGTTTAATTTTCAACGAAATTTTGAATTCATTAGACCAATGGTAATATAGTGTAGTAAACTAGTAATATGTATGGAAAGTCATGATGTAATGAGCATCAACCTACTGCACATATAAAATGGAGGTTAAGGGAGATAATTTGGAGCCACAAACCATCTTAACATATGATTTGGCTCTTTAATTTTTTAGTTAACAATTAATCCCAATCACCTCTCCTGCTTCACCTCTTTCCCCCTTTCTTTTTGTGTATATAAAATAACGTCTCTCTCAATAAACTCAGATCACTAAGAACACTTCACCCGCCCTATTCGATCAGAAAGCCATGATGATGGACGACGAAATCCTCCCTGATTTTGACTTTGGTCGGTACAGTGGCTATAGCACCACCACAACCACCACCACCCCGTCCTCCGACGATGACCATGCTGCCACGTGGAACGGAAGTTCGCCGCTGGTGGACTGGGAATTTTTCTCCGGCGACGATGAGTTTGGCGATCTTATTGATTCCATGATGGATGGGCAGGCGGCGAACGCCGTGGGTTTGACTTTTCCGGCCATCCCGACGGTTGTGGAGGTGGAGGAGGAGGAGGAGGAGGAGGAGGAGTATAATATTGTGGAGGATACGAAAGGGTTGAGGCTCGTACACCTCCTCATGGCGGCGGCGGAGGCGCTCACCGGCTTGAACAAGAGCCGCGAGTTGGCTCGCGTGATATTGGTTCGGCTCAAGGAATTGGCTTCCCCTCGCGACGGCACCAACATGGAGCGGCTCGCGGCTTACTTCACCGACGCCCTCCAGGCGTTACTCGACGGCGCCGGAAGCCTTCACGCCAAGAGTTTCCCGGCGAGCAAAGACGACCACCCTCACGGCGACGCCCTGGCGGCGTTCCAGCTCTTACAGGACATGTCCCCCTACGTGAAATTCGGCCACTTCACCGCGAATCAAGCGATTCTCGAGGCCGTTACGCACGACCGGAGAGTCCATATCGTCGATTACGATATAATGGAAGGGATCCAATGGGCTTCTCTAATGCAAGCTCTAATTTCCCGACAAGACGGCCTCCCGGCCCCACATCTCCGGATCACCGCATTGTCGCGCGGCGGCGGCTCCGGCCGCCGCTCCTTCTGCTCGGTACAGGAAACCGGCCGCCGCCTCACCGCCTTCGCGGCGTCGATCGGGCAGCCGTTTTCGTTCCACCAGTGCCGGCTCGACTCCGACGAGACGTTCAAGCCGTCGGCGCTGAAATTGGTCAGGGGAGAAGCCATCATCGTCAACTGTATGCTCCACCTCCCCCATTTCAGCTACCGGTCGCCGGATTCCATCGCCTCGTTCCTCTCCGGCTCGGCAACGCTAAACCCGCGGCTGGTGACGCTGGTGGAGGAGGAGGCGGCGCCGCCGCGGGACGGCGGGTTCGTGGACCGGTTCATGGACACTTTACACCACTACTCTGCTCTATACGATTCCCTGGAAGCGGGTTTTCCGATGCAAGATCAGGCCAGGACGTTAGTTGAGCGCGTGTTCTTGGGGCCGAAGATATCGGTGGCCATAACCCGGAGTTATCGGTGTCGGGGAGAGGAGTACGGGTGGTCGTGGGGAGAGTGGGTGCCGGAAAACGCAGGGTTCCGGCCAAAAACCATAAGCTTTGCGAATCGTTGTCAGGCGAAATTGTTGCTGGGGCTGTTTAACGATGGGTACAGAATTGAAGAAATTGGAAATCATAAACTGATTTTAGGGTGGAAATCCAGGCGCCTTCTCTCTGCTTCTATCTGGACCTCTGTTCATTCTGATCTCTGAATTCTTCAATTCCATTTTCACAATTTGTTTTTGTTCATAAACTGATTTTAGGGTCCAAAATCAGTCTGTTAATGTCCACTAAGTGAGTGTCAAGTGGGCATGAAATCAAAGTTATCCATTTTACTGCTTGTACTGTACCTATATATTGCTACAAATTGTTTATCAGATGGATGAATAAATCACAAAAACGTAACCCTAATCGAGTCACTTCAATACCATTAGCCGCAAATATAAGTCCCAGTCTAGCAAAATTTCAAAATTGCAACTCGAACATAATTTAGGACCGACCCGAACAACATGAATCCGAAACACTTTCTCTATATGCTGCTTCCATTCTTCGCCTAACAAAATTTTAAACTGACTAATTATGATCAGTTTTTACTCGAACTCGACCCATGTCTAACTCTACATTTGAATAGTTATTTTCTCAACCGTTACTGAGAATTGCTTTTGACTTAAGAAATTGAGATGATGATATCTACTATTTTCTAACTAATGTGTCTCTTTCTGTATAGCACGAAACCTATGAATGAACACCATTTTTTCACAACACGTAAGCAGTAGAATAATCTAGGTTATAGCTAGGTCAAAGCCTGTTGAGAGATTGATAATTTGATATGAGAAATAGAAAAGGAAATGGCGTGTACCAACTTGTCCAGTGGTTTCTATATATGTAAATTTGCATGGTTTGTTGATGTGAAATGTTGCATGATTAGGGGAAACCCAACATTTTTTGACCTTCTTAGTATGGAAAGTTTTCCTTCATTATTGCATGTTTTCTGAATAATATTCCAAGACATTTTGCAACATATTTTTGTCACCCTTCACATAATACCACATATTATTACTAATGTTGTCTCTTAGGGTGAGTTTGGAAACCTGAAAAATGATTTCTGAAAATCATTTTCCAGGTTTCCAGTGTTTGGCAAGAGAGGAAATATAAAATTAATAGAAAATGAGTATGTTTTTTTAGGAAAATGACTGCACGAGGAAGTCATTTTCCAAGTTCTTCACCAAGCTCTGCCCTCTTTACAGACCAAGCCGCCTTGCTCGACTTCTTCGTCCTCTCCTCCTTCTTCTTCTTCTTCTTCTTCTTGTCTTCTTTGTCCTTAATTTTCACCATGCTCAACTTCTTCGTCCTCTTCTTCTTCTTCTTGTCTCCAGTCACTACTCCGCCGTCCTTTGGGAGCTTCTTGCTGGCCTTCAGCTTCTTCTTCGCTGGAGCCTTCTCAATTGCGGTAGCCTTCTTTGCTGCAGGCTTCTTTTCAGCCGGCTACTTCTCTGCCTTAGGGGCCATTGGTTTTTGAGAAAAAGACTAGTCAACGTGACTTATTTCAGAAACCAGTCGACCAGACTGGTTTCCGATGCGACACCAGTCTGGCTAACTAGTTTTTGAGCGGTAATTTTGTGATATCTCCTTGGTTATTTTGTTGTGCTCATTTTCCTACTTATTTTCTGTAAAATGAACCAAACAAACAAAGACAATTTTCTACTATGCAACCAAACACGGGAAAGGAAAAATGTTTTCTGAAAAATAACTCATTTTACGAAAAATATTTTTTTCATAAGTCATTTTCCTGCTTTTCAAACGGACCCTTAGTCGAATCCTAAATAGTGGTATTCTTCACTTCCTCTTGTAACCAAATTATGGTGTGAACCATGATCAACTTTTCAATATAGATCAATAATGTTCATTTTTAATGTATTAAAAGTTTATTTTTTTTTAAAGTATACTACCTCAAAATGAGTCTTCAGTACACTAAAATAACATGATATAATAATTGTCCATGTATTAGTGGTTTCTTTTTTAGAACGAATGTATTAGTGGTTTTTAATCATCTGAATTTCCTGTTTTGGTTTCAAAAACTAAAATAAAATAGATAAACAAAACAAAAGCCCGAAGAGTGCGAAAGTGCTTAATATGTATGATATTACATGTCTAAATTTAAGGGGTATTTTTCATAATGAATTTTATTTTTCAATGGTTATTTGAAGAGTATCAAATATATTTAATTAAACGGTAAAATAAAAAAAGGTTTTAGAATTACAAAAAGGGAAAATATATAAGTTTTTTTTAGAACTATTGACTTTGATCTATTATAAGGTATTATATGTTCAACTTACTTGCTCTATCAGTTAGCCCAAAGAGTTAATACCCCATCCACCAGTGGGGTTTAATCCCGTGACATTCCTGACCTCAAGAATAGGTGTCATCTGAACACAATGTGTTTGGCTGAAAATATATTAGTGTTGTATTTTATTTTATTTTTTGTTTTGTTTTGTTTTGTTTTGTTTTTTGTTTTTTTTTTTTTTTTGGTATTAATTAGAAGTATAAAATTTACTATTATTAGATACTAACACCGTTATTCCGTTAATCTACTTTTTTTTTTTTTTTTTTTTTGGCAAAACTCTTTTAAATTTCCACCTAATAGGACTGTTGGTAACTTATTGTGGGGAAAAAAACATTAAATAACTTGTATATGATAGGATAATTTTTTATCATGATTATTCGAAACCGCATTTGATGCGTTTACTCATTTCTTCTTCTTTAATATAGAAATGAAAAATTAGAGAAAGCATGAGAATTTAGGAGAAGGGTGCCAGTAAATGTTAAAATTTTTAGCATAAAATGGTATTTAAGTGACTATTTTTTCGTACAAATATATGTGGGGTCCACTTCTGATTTGTATCGAGTCAAAGTGGATTCGCACTCTTCGTAGTAAAATAAAGAAATCGATATATTGTATGCTCAAAACGGATAATAGGTGATTGATAAATTGATTTTCAAAATATACCAATTTGATAGTTGGAAATTAAGGTGGAAAGACTTTGTAAAAAGCATTTGTCCCATGTTGATTTGGAAAGTAAGTTTGCACCACTATATATATAAGAGTCTTTTAAAAGGATGTTAGATTGTATAGCATAGATGTTGTCTCTCGTGTGCAAGAATGAGCCTGAAAAGGCTTTATTCGTGTACGAGGTCCGAAGAGCTTGAATCTATTTTAGTAGTGAGTTTTTATTATTTGGTCAACTCATGTTTGACTGAGTAGTAAAGGTTTACCCTTCGCATATAACCTTCAGGTTCGTGAATACTGCTCGAAGTACTATTTTGGAGAATTAATTTCAATTTAATTTTGAGAATTAAACTCCATATTAAACTTGCAGGTTATGCGAGTTACGTATATGGGTTTAAATAAGATTTAATGTCATTGTTAATGTTATTTATTCCATCTTCTCCTACAACTAGCCTTGTTGTTGAGGGATTTTAGATGCTAGTTTTACCTGCTCAAAATCCTTTTCTTTTGCTGTCGTCCCTTCTCTAGTTTTCTTGAAAGAAAACCTGTCAGCACTTCCGTAAATTGTACGAAGTGCTCGCATGTTGTTCTTGTTCGCTGAGCTTCAAGTTAGAGTGCTCAAACTTTAAGCTATAATCCGTTTTATCTTGGGAGACTAACGCTACAACACTCCTAGTACCCTCGTGTGAAGCGAATTAGTTTTAAAGAGAGTGTGAGTACACACGACTCTAATTTTTTCTCCTTCTCATTTCTCGCGTTGGGTTTATATTCTCAAAATTGAAAACTCTATTTTTGGTATTTATTTATTTTATAAATAAATTTTAACCTTAGTTACGTACCAGGTTGTTGTTGAGATTATTTTTTTGTAAAATTATAAATCCCATTTTTTTTAAATTATATAAATATTATATATTTTTCAAAATTTTGTTATATATATATATATATATATATATATATATATATATATATATATATATATATATATATATATATATATATATATATATATATATATATATATATATATATATATATATATATATATATATCAACTTTGACTTGTTTGACCACTATTAGCAATTTGACTTGGTTAAACCGACAATATGAATGTTTTCTTAATCAGGGTTTTTATAACAACTTATTATTCCAAAAAGTTGCTCAAGGCAGTTTTTTTATCGACTTTTTGAGAAAATAAGTTGTGCCATTAAATGTCATTTTGCATGTAATCAGCTATTAGTTAACAACTAATTTACCAAACATCTATCTTTTTACAATCAGCTAATGTTGTCAGCTAGTCAAACCCGCTAACTCAATCCGCTAACAACTAGTCAAATCCGCAAACTCAATTCGCTAATAGCTATTTGCCAAACACCCCCAATATTCTAAATTGGAAATAAAAACAATAAAATTTGAAATTTAAAAGGGACGTAAGTAAAATAGAGTATTGAAATAATAAGGGCAACTTAAATTTTTGGTTGTTCCCAAAAAGGTTTAATCTCCAACTCTAAGGGTCCTCACACTCCGGCCCGACAGAGTATCTGGAGAATGTAAATCATGGTAACTCAGCTGAACACTGAGGCTAGATCTTGGTTTATTGCGCACAAAGAACTTACTCACTTTGAGAGGTTGCTTTTATACTGTTATTGGTGAGACTTATCCCGAGTCGTCATTGTTCTCAAATTAAACTTCACTCATGCAATCAACTAAATCCTCCATGCAAGCAACTTACATATTTCCTTAGCCGGGATGGAGGATTGAAGAAATTAAAATATAATTTTAAATTACAAATCTAATAATTATTATAGCTAGAATAAAAGACCTTTCATGAACGTACAAGTTGTCTACACCAGTCTTTATTTTATTCCAATTTTTTAACTACAAATTTGTAAGTGGTCCTCCTAGATCATTCCCTCAATCCCTTGTAAGATTTTATCAAGAATATTCCGAGTACAAATGTATACTAAAATGCTTCAATACTAATTTCTAAGTGGTCCTTCTATATTTTCTTATTTTATTTAATATTATGCTTTTAACATTATATTAAAACGTAAGATAAGTCTCAATAGTATAAAGAAAAAAAATCCCAACAATCAAGATTTCTCTTGGCTACTGCATGTGTTTTTTTTTTTTTTTTTTTTTTTTTTTTTTTTTGTTTTCATTAATTTTTTTCAATTCCCGATTATTTAATAGTTACTATGTATATTTTAATTAGCTAGGATTATATTAGTTGTAATCATTCGCATTTACTAAAAAATATCAAATAAGTCATTAAACTTTTACAATTTGTGTAATTGGTTTATCAAACAAATAAGTATGTAATTGAAATATGTAACTATGTAAATATGTGCAATTAACATTATTATACCTGAAAGGAAAAAGTATCAAATAGGCTATTTTTTGGAACACAAAGGAACTACATGGATCAAATAAATTCATATCAAGTTAATCAATGTAGTTATGAATAAACTCAAATAAATTGGAACACAAAGGAACTACATGGATCATGTTAATCAATGATGCCTTCATGCTAGCTAGGTCGACCATGTATGTGCCTGTTAGCATTTTATACTTCCAGCAAACTAAAAATGGTTAATTCCTTTTTTTTTTCTTTCGATTATTACATTTTTCATTTTAAAATACAATATGACTTTAAACTTGATTGTCATATCAAAGCAACCACTATTTGTTGAAATTATTTTTCCTATTTTATTAGGCTTAATTAACTTACAAGTGAGGTTGGATTCAGGGGCGGAGACACAAATATTATTAAGCGGAGATTAAAAATTAAAACAATTCAAAACATGTTAAGAAATCTTCATGATAAAATACAAACTAAAATATCATTAATTAGATAAAATGATTCAAATAAAAAATACTTTATAAGTCAAAATACATTATAAATCACACAAAATATAAACACGGTAAAAATGATCATATATATTTTTGTTTTAGTTGGATACACTTCAAGTTTCTCCTAAATTAATTTGATTAAAAGGATGTAAATAATAGAAATTTGTATATAGATTACATTGGTTAAATGATATATTCAATGATAATATATTTTATTTTAAAATATCTTTTCATAATCGAAGCGCAAAACATAATTCATATCAATTTAAATATTATTAGCACACATGACCCATTATTAATCTCATAAATTAATATATATCTACTATCTACTATACTAATAAGAGCCCAAGAGAGTTAGGCCTATAATGGGTAGAAAAAATGGCGGTCAAATTTTTTAATCAAATGAATGGCTCAGATTGATCAGATTTTAATTTTTTCCTTCAGATTTCCTAATTTATCCTTAATGAATATGATTATCCGTTAACTTTTTCGTTAATTTCTATTAGTTCACCGTTAACTTACTCATTAATTCCAATAAGAAAGGTCTTAGGTTTGAACCACATCTCAATCAAAGTTGGCATAATTAGTACTTTATTTTATTCTTATTAAATTACTAGTTTTTCTACGCGCTTTGCGCGAATAGCATAATGCCCAATACTTACTTTTAAATAAGTATTTCAAAGTATATCAATGCAATATTATATAGAAGATGTTCATGCATAGGTAAATAAATGTTGAATTTGTTTATTTAAATCGGTAATTTAAAGTATATAAATGCAAGATAATATATGAGAGGTTGATTATATATAACTGTCACAAAAATAAATGTTTGCAACTTTGTAATAACGTTAATCTAAATACTAAGTCTAAAAGCGATAGTCTAAATAAATACTATTTTTGGTTTAAATATTTCTAATTCTCTTTTAGGTAGCATTGTTATTATTTTCATTTTCAGTACATGTCTTTTTTTTTTTCTTTTTTTGGTAGTGTGTCATGTGCAATTGGTTTATTGGTAGTATCATATAGGGATTCATCATGCAATGAAATTATAGTGTATGAAGTTTTAGATTTGTCTTGTTGTGTATATGACTGAGATCTTAGTTGTGCTATGAACTCTTTATCTTACAAGCACATGTTGATATTTGGTAGTGGTAGTTTTCCTTACATGTTTCATGTGTTGTGAGACATCTAATTCTAAATTAATTAAATGTATATATATTATTTTTTGTTGTAGCTACTAATTTATTTATTTTTTAATTTAAGTAATAAGAGCAATAAAGTGGGAAAATTATGATGTGGAACCGTGTCCACCTTGCAAGGTGGACACGGTTCCAAAATTGTTCATAATTATGAATGTATAGTTCAAAAATTATGAACATATAGTTCTATAATTATGAACATAAAGATGTGAACATAATTATGAACATATAGTTCTATAATTATGAATATAGAGATTCAATAATTGTGAATATGAAGTTAAAAATTATGAATATATAGCTTTATAATTATGAACATAGAGTTCTATAATTGTGAATATAGAGTTCAATAATTATGAATATGAAGTTAAAAAGTTATGAATATATAGCTTTATAATTATGAACATATAGTTCAGTAATTATGAACATAGAACTGTGTCCATATTGCAAGGTGGACACAGTTCCACGGCATAACGATTGAATAAAGTGGCGTACATAGTTTTCATCCACAATAATGAAATCATTGATTTTTTTTAAATTTACATTCGTTGCTAAGACAAATTGTTTTGAGAGTTTGTCAATGACAATTGCTGTCAATAGATGATGATAATAAATAATTCAAAATATAAGGTTACAATAGATATTGTTATAATAATATAGTAAAAATTAACTTACAAATTTCTTTAGAAGTTTTTGATAAAAGCATAATTGAAATATTAAGTTTTGTTCTCAATAATCAAAAGAAGATTAATTAAACGAAAAAAAAAAAACTGAACTTAAATTTATTATTTTTTTTAATGAAAGAAAATCAAATGATTATCAAAGTTCCTGATTTACAATCATTGAATGCTATGTATTTAGTCGGGCTAATTATTTGACCAAAGTTCATGTTAAATTTTATATTTTATTTTTAATACATTTTAACATATTCGTAGTACATGTTTAACAATTATGCTAACTCTAATTAGAATGAGGTTCGAACCTAAGACCTTTTCTTTATAGAAATTAATGAGTAAGTTAAGAATAATAAATAGTTAACGGAATATTCCGTTAATAAAGTTTATACTAACGGAATTTAAGGTTATCTTAGGAAAGAAAATAATATAATAAAGGGTAAATAAGAAAAATTATTAAAAATACTAAAATCAAAATACTATGAACCATTCATTTTAAGAAACAAGTAGTACCGACATTTTTTTATTCCAATTAAGGGCCTAACATTATTGGCTCTTATTATAATTGTAGATGTAGATTGTAGATATAGATGTAGATTGTAGATGTAGATGTAGAAATAATAATTTAGTAGCCACAACAAAAAATAATACATATGCATTTCTTTAATTTAGAATTATGTGTCTACCATGCCTTTATTCAAAAAAAAAAATTATTCATTATCAATAAATTAAATAAGAGAAATAATTTCATTAGAAAAAAACTAGTTATAAATATAAGTACTAAAATTTTCAACTAGAATAAATCTTATAAATATGACTAGTGTCATTCCGCACCATGAACTATAATCGATTCTTCATGCTGTATCGTGATCTTTAATAACATCTATTTCGATCCACAAACTAATTATTTTTTTCCATCTAGAATTTTTCACAAATTTCCCAGGTAGCAAGATGACATGACACCGGTTGTTAGCTGATGTGGAACTTCTTTCTTGTTGACGTCATTAATTTTAATGTTGACATGTCACCTTCGAATTTCTTTCTTCTTCCAGCAAGAGTTTCATTCCTTCTAGCTAATGTGGAGCTTCTTTCTTTCTTCTCCTCTCATATTCGACACGCACGTAAATTGATATGAATTACAAATTAGTCTATATTATAAATTCGCAATTGATATTGAAGAAATGACAAAGAAAATTGAAAAAATTACACTTTTTCCTCTTGAGTTATATATACTTATAGCACTTTTTTCCCTTGAGTTATATATACTTATAGCACTTTTTCCCTTGAATTATTCAAGTAATTACATTAGCCCCCTCAATTATTTTAAAAGTGGCGGTTTCCCCCCATGATATTTTAAATTGACATTTCTGCCCTTAAAGTAAACATTTTATTTATTTTTCCTCTCCAACAAATTATTGCTTATACGTATTGGATAACCATGGTTCTGGTTATGATTCAGATCCAGAACCCAATATTTGGGTTTCAGTTTATAAAAATCATGAATCGAAAAAACTGGATCTTGAACCGTGAACCAGCGGTTCGAATCGGAACAACTACTAACATTAGCTTAAAATTAGAATTATAATATTTACAAATAGTGTATGTTCTTTTTTTTTTTTACATTTATTTTGATTCTCACATATAAGTATATATGACTGTGATTTGGTTTTGATTTTGAACCGTCGGTTCACAGTTCCGTATCCAGTTTGAACTTATATTTTAAAATTTTATTTTTTATTTCTTAAATAGTCTAAATTTAACAATAATTCTATTTTATTTTTTCAGTTCGGAACATGAACTGACCGTTCCGGTTCGCGATTTTAATAAACTCTAAAATCGAGTTTCGATTATAAATTGTAATCAGAATATTTTGGTTTGGTTGCTATAGTGTCTGTTTGGTTTGAACCAAATCGTTATCATAATTTGTTGGAGAAGAATAAATAAATGTTTACATTTATTTTAAGGATAAATACGTCAATTTAACATATCAAACGAAAAAACTGCCACTTGAATAATTCAGAGGAAAAAATGTTATAAATATATAACTCAAGGGAAAAAATGTCATTTTTCCAAGAAAATTTTTAAAGTCACAAATCACAAATACAATAAGTCTCACAAATCAAATTTTTTATACAACTAAAAATATTAAAATTTAACACACACACACACACTCTCTCTCTCTCTCTCTCTACAAGGATTAAAAAAAATAGTGGGAACTTCTACCCCTTCTTTCCTTTCAATTCTCTCTCTCTCTCTCTCTCTCTATACAAGGATTTAAAAAAAAAAAAATACTGAGAATTTCTACTCTCATTTCCTTTCAATTCGCTCATGGTTGAATATAAAAATAAGTCATTCAACAATCAAACTCGAGAAGTTTATTTCGCCACTTTCAGTCTGGGAGTCATCCAACCGCTCAAAAAGTGATTTAAGTTGAAGCATTCAAGAAATTCATTCAAGTCCTAACTCTTAACTAATCTCATTAAAAGACTATGAGTAGATGTTGTGTGAGACCATCTCACGTGAAAAATGTAAATATTTTTAGTTAATATATATATATATATATATATATATATATATATATATATATATATATATATATTAATTAGTTGTCAAACCTACATTTAATACTTGTATAGATAATAGATATCATTAATGTGTATTAATACCCCATAAATGTACTAGAAAATAAGATCAGACTTTCACTCTATTTAATACATTATTATCTCTCAAATCACTCCGTGATATAAAATATTGGTTTTCTTTTATCATATCTTTGCACTTCCTACATACCTCCAAACCTTTTATTGTGTTGATATTTATCACATAACTCGTAGAGCTAGCTATTAAAAATAATTTTAGTTAACTGATGCTTCTATTCAAAAACACAAAAGTAAAAAACCCTTAAATATTATGTAACTAGGTTGAGAAAACCTTTTTTTTTTTTTAAAGAAAATTACAATTTGGTGGTTGTCCTCTCCCTCTCTTACATGTGTAAGCATGTTTTTATAATTTGAGAGTCACACTTAAACACAAGAAGATTCCTGGAATGTTACATTCATCCATCCTAAAATATTGGTTTAATTTGCTGCGTGATTATGACATCAAATTATAATGGTTTAATATGACAAAGATGCTCTCTGATATGATTAAGGATTAGTGATTCAGTGATGTGTGTGAAATCGGCATTTAGCTCTATAAAAAAAACAATAACTCCATTTTCTTAATTCATAAGAATATGCCCTACAAACGAGGTGGTCAGCGCCAGGGGGCGCCCACTTTTTTGGTCATCTTTAATCACTCCAATATAATGTTGCAAATATTAATAATGTCACTGTTCTTCTTGCGTAATCTACTGTCCCACAACCCATTGGTGCTTTGTTTATGACAATTTCACATCCACTCAAACTAAAGTAAAACAATAGATTTATTCACCCAAAAAAAAGAGTTAGTTTATTATGCTGTAATTGATTAATTGTTAAATCACATATTTAACTGTTCAATTAAAGAATCAATTAATCCGAATACAATATGTCAATTAAGCCAATATTTAAAAATTGAAATCACTGTAAAATTACTCAAAATAATAATAATAATAATAATAATAATAATAATAATAATAATAATAATAATAATAAAATTATTATTATTATTATTATTATTATTATTATTATTATTATTATTATTATTATTATTATTATTGACATCCAAATCAATATTATAAAAAAAAATTTTAAAAAAAAAAAAAGAGGTAGCATCCAATTGAGTAATCACATGTTGATTAGCTACAATATAATATAATAGGAGGTAAAATTGGTTGAATTGCATTTTTTTTTCAAGTTTAATGGTCTATTTCAATTTTTTTTCAAGAGTTTAAATGTATGTTTTGGAAAAGTTCATGGGTCTGACCCTGATCCCATTTCTTTTTCTTTTTTTTTGAAATACAAAAATGGTACCTAAGAATAAACTAGCTTAGTCAATTATAATATGATACCAAATTCTACCAATTCAATCTCATCTTCTCTCAAGAAGCCTTCAAGAAAAGCAAGAGACTCAAAGAAACTCATCATACCCCAAACATATGCAAGAATACATGACTTCTCAACCAAATTATTAAGGACGTTAATTTGTTCTTAATGAGTAGTATAACCAATACACTCATTCCTTATGTAGACCATAATAGAACCATATAGTGGAACAACATTTATGTAACCGTTTTGGATGACCATGCATGAATTTGGACTCGATAATAGACAAAATACATTTTGAATAAATTTTGATATTATGAATATATAAACATATAAACATATGATCGAGTTAATTCCGGATTTAATCATTTAGCAACCACTCAAATTTTACTATTTTAGTCATTGACTTTTTAAAATTATCAAATTTAGTTATATTGAATCATTTTCAATTTTAATCTACCAATAGGTTTTCTTTGTGTAAATCATTAAAATTGAGGCCGGGTAAATTAGTAAGTCATGAATATTGCGCTAATTGTTCCTCACACATTGAAACAATGTTATAATTTTAATATTCTAGTAGCCTTAATTTTATAGTTAACGGTTAACACACATGGAACTCTAAAGATAATATCAAAGAGCCTCTACAGAACTAATCTTATATCCACAGGTAAGGGCGGAGCTACATTGGGGGCAACTGCCCCCCTCCCCCCACCCACCCCCACCCCCACCCTATATATAGCCTTTGTAAATATATATATATATATAGTACATGTTTTAGTATAAGTAAAAGAAAACATATAAATGTAAACAAGAAATGGGTTAGACTATATATATGGTAGGATATATGTTTGACTATAGGAGTCGTGTAAAGCTATGATTATATGCCCATTTTTGTAGTAGTGAGATGGGTTAGACTATATGGTAGGATATATGTTTGACTATAGGAGTAGTCAAAGGTTTGAATTCTTGCTTTCAACATAGTTAAATTCTGGCTTTTTAATTTCGAATCCTTGCTTCAACACAGTTAAATTTTGGCTTTGCTTCAACAGAGTTAAATTTTGACTTTTTAAATATTAATTAAGAAGTATAATCATAAATATTGCTTTTTAAATACCTAACAATATTTATGATTATACTTCTTAAGTGTTTCATTTTTTTTTTAAATTATCTCTTTTGTTTTAATGTTTCGCCCCACTGAAAAAAATTTCTATATCTGCACCTGTCCGCAGGCCCCCACCCTTAGAACTTCCGTATATTTAAATCACAAGTCACGTAATTAGTCCACTATTCAAATCATAGTCATCATTTTTCTACTCTTTTCACTATAAATAGTGACCTTCATTTGCTTAAAATAATCACAGAAAACCATTTTTACTCTAATTCTTTTGTTTTTGTTTTTTTTTTTAATTAAAAAAAAAAAACAAATTGATTCATTTGAAGCATTCATTTTAGAGACCTTTCAAGTGGGTATTTGGTTCATGAAAGAGGTGGCAAATTATATCATGAACCAGGGTCTATCGTGCATTGTAAACCCTAGTTCAAAAATAACATTCAGATTCTGTATTTATAGTTGACACATTTTGTACCTGTAGTTGATGGTTTATGTACATGTAACTATCATATTATGTATCTGCAATTATCAAGTCATATTATGTATCTATAGGTTACACATTCTTTACCTGTAGTTGATAGTTTCTGTACCTGTAGCTATTATATCATGTGTCAACAATTATCAAGTTATTTGTTTACATATACAAAAACCGCTAACTGTAAGTACAAAATGAGTTAACTAAATGTACATAATTTTTGTATTAGGGTTCACAATGTAATATTTGAATTATTGTCCATGCTATAACAATTGGAAATAAGATTGCCCAAGGTAATATGAGATTGTGAAAAAGTACAAATTAATTTTGTTTTTTAAATTGTGGAATGTAATGAATGCTCAAATTATAATCAAAATGCTAAAGAAAATTAACATAGAAAGAAGAGTTGGGAAGTTAAATGGGCCAAAGGAAGAGTATTAATCTGCTTGAATTATATGTATAGGGGCAAATTAGTCCGTGGACACGGGTCCACCTTGCAAGGTGGATCCGTATTCAAAGATACACAATTTACATATTAAATGATTACAATTTTTTCTTTTAAAAATTCATATTTTATGAGGGTGATCTTGTATTGCTTGTATTCACAAATTTTTTAAAACTTAAAAACACAATTTATATTCTAAATGTTCACAATTACCGGGAGCTGATCCAATGAGAATCGTCACCTGTGAGAATTGAATCTGTGTTATCTCAAAATTCTCTCCCATAAAAAAAGTCCATTTGTTACTTGAGCTATCCATTGGGTTATTATATAATGACAATTTAGAGTACTGAAAGGTAATCTTATAAAACTTAAGAGGATATAGGTAATGTCTTATAATTGCATAAGCAAATAAATTATCCCATGAGACTCATCACAATAAATTTATATTTTTTTATAAAGATACAACTCATCAATCTTCGAGGTGATAAACATAACCAATCTCATAAAATCATTTTAATTATTAATTATTACTTAAGGATGGGGATGAATGGTGATAAGATTGTAAAATATACACATTAAGGAACAACATAGGGACAAGTGGACAATACATGCAACACAAAAAGAAACGTCAAACTGATCCGTTAGATTCATGATGGTCCTATGGAGACTGGAATTTGATTTTAGTGACAATCTCAGCCCTATGCTTCAACATTATCTAAATTATATATTAAATAAAATTAATTAATTATCCACACATATATATATATATATATATATATATATATATATATATATATATATATATATATATATATATTTTCAAATTGATTTCAAGTAAATTCATTCATTTGAGTAAATAATTTGATCAAGACTAAATACCCAAAATGGTCCCTCGACTATAGCTAAATTCACAAATAGGTCCTCGACTTTTAATTTTAACCAATTAAGTCCTTAACTTTGTAATTTTAACACAATTTGATCCTCTGTTTATTTGACCGTTTGTTGACTGCGATTTTTTAGGATATATATATGTAATTTCATGGTCCATCATCGGTTTTTTAAGGTTCCACACCCCATGAACTAAACTACATTAAATCAGAGAAAGACATACGACCAATGTCTTAAAAAGAAGCAGTTTGGTGCCCTTTTATTTATCTCGAATCCACTTACATATAATATTTTTGTTTTTTTTTTTTAATGGAATGGCAAACAATTGAGCATAATTTAAATTCCACATAAAAAAATTGTTTTGTGTGACACATAATCAGAAATTATAAAACTTTTTACCAAAAATGTAACATTTTTTATTAAATTAATTTTCACTTAAACAGATAATACATTTTCATATAATGTAATACATATTAACATATTAAAAAATATTAAAAATTTAGCCAATATGTATTACGGAGTACATATTTGGGAACCACATCCTCACACCATTTTTTTCTTTTTGAAATACAAAAAAAAAAATAAAAAATAAAAAATTAAAGGAATGGAATGAATAGAGTACGAGTCAATTGCTAAGGACCTTGTGGTCTAGTGGCACCAAGTTGCTCTCTTATGTAGGAGGGTGTGAAATTGAGCTTCAGTGGAGATGATATTGACTCTTTGTGCTTAGATTAAAAAAGTTGTTATAAACAGATACTGCATTATAATAGAGTCAGTAGTATTAAAAAAAAAAAAAAAAGTACGCCTCTTCATCATTTACAATCAAACCACCTTCAACTGTCACCACGTCCTAGTGTCGTGCCATATACGTACATTGCAACCTTCTAATTGTCTACCCTTTTCAGTTTTCATATAGTAGGGAGGAGAAATTTTGAAGAATAGTAATTATGTCACGAAAATGTGGGACCCCCTCCTTAAAAAATAAAAATAAAATTTTTTTTTAAAAAAAAATAAAAGAGCTAATTCATTAATTATTAGATGAAAAGTTTACAAAAAGATCGATGGAATGATAAAACATTCTTACCAGCAATCAGACATTGAAACAAATTTTCAATGCTACACGAAACTTGATTTACTGACCGTATTTTAAGATTGAAGCTTAATTCGTTTGGAGAACCTTAAGCTTCTTTGATATTGTTAATGATCTTACTACCGAAGTCTGACTCTATTGCGGCTCGTCTGTCCATAGACAATATCTCCATTAATCTGAATTGGATATCAAGGTTCAGATCTTCTTCGGTGCTCGGGATGAAGCAAACATACTCCATTATTAGATAAATTATTTCACCTTATGAAAAAAGAACTCGCCAAATAAACGAGAGGGAAACTCGCTAAAGACACGAGATGAAATAACTTGCAAACGAAAGGAGAGAGAAAAAAAAAAAAAACAACTTTTCTGCTGAATAAATATCCATATAATATTTTTTTTTTGGCAACATTCTCTTAAAATCTGTATTTTATTATTGGCTTGCAAGTAGAATGGAATTCAATGCTCTTTCTGATACATTGAATGGGGGGAATGAGATATAATACTTTAAACCTAAGCTTTCTTTATTTTTATTTTTTCCTTTTTAAGGAATTTAGCTTATTAATAAATATACAATAAACTGGAATACTACCCTACATAAGCCCTCTTGAGTCCTTATGCTGTGCATCCGTGTGCACTATGCATGTACATACACATGCAAAAAGACGTTTTGACATCGACTTTAAAAAAAATCAGAGTTACATAACTACACATCCATAATTTCATAACTATACATTCAGAATTGCATAACTATACATCTAGAATTGCATAACTACACATCCATAACTTCATTACTATACATCCAGAATTGCATAACTACACATCCATAACTTCATTACTATACATCCAGAATTGCATAACTACACATCCATAACTTCATTACTATACATCCAGAATTGCATAACTACACATCCATAACTTCATTACTATACATCCAGAATTGCATAACTACACATCCATAACTTCATTACTATACATCCAGAATTGCATAACTACACATCCATAACTTCATTACTATACATCCAGAATTACATAACTACACTCCATAACTTCATAACTATAAATCCAGAATTGCATAATTTCATAACTATACATTCAGAATTACATAACTACACATCCATAATTTCATAACTATAAATCCAGAATTGCATAATTATACATCCATAATTTCATAACTATACATTTAGAAATTATGCACAACATAATGTTGTTGACGGGAATCAAAACTGAATTTTTTTTTTTTTTTTAAGTTGGACGTGCATTTTTAGTCAAAACGACGTCGTTTTTTCATTCGTGTGCACCATACATGGTGCACACGGATGCACAGCATAATTTATCAGCCCTCTTTAGTTTGGCTCCTTTAACCCAACCTACAGGGAAAATTATGCTGTGCATCCGTATGCACCATGCAAAAACGACGTCGTTTTGCATCAAAACGCGCATCCTACTTAAAAAAAATCAGTTTCGATTCCCAGCAATAACATTATGTTATTCATTTTTTAGTTCATTCATTTTGGATTTTTAGTTATGAAATTCTGGATGTGTAGTTATGCAATTCTGGATGTATAGTTATACAATTCTGGATGTGTAGTTATGAAGTCATGGATGTGTAGTTATGCAATTCTGGATTTATAGTTATGAAGTTATGGATGTGTAGTTATGCAATTCTGGATGTATAGTTATGAAGTTATGGATGTGTAATTATGCAATTCTAGATTTATAGTTATGAAGTTATGGATTTGTAGTTATAAAATTCTGGATTTATAGTTATGAAATTATGGATGTGATGAAATTATGAATGTGTAATTATGCAATTCTAAATATATATATTTTTAAAGTTAGACGTCAAAACGACGTCGTTTTTTCATTCATATGCACCATGCATAGTGCATACGGATGCACAGCATAACGATTGCAACCTACAGTCCTTGGGCCCTTAATCTCAACCTCTATCACAGCCCTCCATCCTTGGGCTCTAATCACTTTTTGTACCCAAACCCAATTCCTCTGGCAATTAAGAGCTTTATGGACTATGATTTAAAACGGTAGATATTATAGTGTATCTAAATTGACATTATCTCACGTATTATTTTTATTATATTATAAAATTAAATTGCAATTGAATTAAAATAAAATTGTAGTTGTGTTGAAATGAAACTGTATACAAAATGAAACTGAATAACAATTTCACATTTTTGAGTGTATATTGTACAGTGAAACTGTAGTTATATCAAAACAATACTATAGTTGTGTTGAAATGAAACTACAGTGCATACTTTATGTCTGGACCACAATGCATTGTGGACCGCGGTTCACACTATAATTTGCCCAATTCCTCCATTAATAATAATATGGTAATAGGAGAAACATACACTTTGTTACTTAAATTATCATGTTTCATTTTTTTTTTATTCATTGTTTTTTAGAAATGTAGTCTTTATGCCTTTTCCTTTTTTTTTTTTTTTTTTTTTTGAAAGAGACTATGCCTTTTCCTTTAGTTTTCCCTTTCTTTAGAAAATATGAAGAATTTCTCCCCTTAATAAACACATCCAAGTGATTATGGTGGCCTTTTACACTCCAACGGTCCATTTGGTTCACATGAATATAAATTCCTTCGAGTTTCAATAATTCTTCAAATTTGAGAAAAAATTGTTGTACTATGTACGATGGGTTAATGGGTGATTCAATTCTAGAGGTTTTAATTCTTCGATAATTATATTTCAAAGGTCCCCTTAAATATTTTAAATTTCACATCATTTGGTTAGAAAAATACAAGAAGTTGGACGATATTACTAGAATACTAGTAGTATTTGAGTCTTTATATAAATTATTACTAATAATTTCTTTTTATACCAATCCAACTAACAATGAACACTACTGGAAATTATGGAATTTCCGACCACCTGAAAGTGATCTTAAATCAAATTGAAAGCAAAAAGTGGTCGGAAATAGCAGCAAAGGTTTTTCCGGATACCAAAAGTGGTCGGAAACCAGGCTTTCAACTTGATTTAAGATCATTTTCAGGTGGTCGGAAATTTCAGAATTTCCAGTAGTGGAAGTATAAAATTTATCTCTGTTCATAAATTTTAAACTCATTCTTTATAATATCTTTCCAGGTACGAACTAAAGAGGCCATAAATTTGAAAAATAAAAATAAAAATAAAATAAAAAAAAATCTTGGAACGAAGGAAGCTAAGCATATAGCACCATAATATATAAATATATATAATTCGATCAGTGTTTTTATTATATAGTTTATTTTGTTTGTTAGGAATGGTGTATATGCAATATATGTAAAAGGAGTTGTTGAGAATGGAAATGGACTTCAAAAAAAAAAAAAAAAACAAACAAACAAAAAAAAAAAAAAGGAAATGGACAGTGTATGAGACGTCATCACGGCCAAGACGACAGACCCATGTGAAGAATGGGTTTGCTTGTGAAGTTTGGTGTTCTCGAAGCCATATATTGACCACCATGTTACTTGGGCTGACAAATGTTGGACTTTCATTTTCAACTCTAATTTAATTGTTTTACTTTTTTTCTCCTTTTTAAAAATAAAATAAAATTTTCTCACCATCTCCACATGCAAATCTAAGTGATAATAAATAAGTAAATCATGGTGACTTAATGATTCATTAAATAGGAGAATTATTATCTGTACAATATTTTTTTTTTAGTGTATTTAAGGTTTTCACTGTCGGATACATTAACCGAACTTACCACAATGAATAAAATTCCTACGCTACGGTTGCCATGAACTTTATCAATACTGTGTCAACTAATCCTAGCTTTGACCATATATAAATCTCCAAAATAATTTATATTTGTCAATTGTAATGTAAAATTATATTAATCCGTTTTCAACAAATTCCACCGTGCATTCACACCCAATTTACAGTCTCCCACTCTCCCTCCTTTTAATAATCACGTACTATATCAACCATCATTAAATTAACAAATTAAGATAATATAAATACTTGAAGAATGGTTTTAATATATCCCTAAAAATGCAATAGGTCATTGCATATTAGCATATAGATTTTTAAAAATGATTTCACTTTAACACTGAAAGCGTTACCGCTCTTAATTCTTCCAAAAGGTTGAACCCTAACTCTTAGAGTATATGGGAGGATGTAAATCAACTAAACATGAACTACAAAGGCTAGACCTTTGCTTACTGCGCACAAGGAACCCCCGTCACTTTGAGAGATTGCTCCTACATTGCCGCTGGTGAGACTCGATCCTTGGTCATTCTTCCAAACTTTCATTTCTATGACCACTTGAGCTATCCATGCGGGCGCCTTACTGCTTTTAATTACTATAGAGATTGGTGGATGAGATTAATATGTGTCTCGACTAACCCATAAGTCCCTAAATGTTAGTATACTAATACCACAATAAAGTCATTTTATACCTCCCATTGGCCGCTAACAAAGCAAAATTATCAACTTATTTTAAGTTAATCTTAAGTTGTGCCGAACACACACACACACACACACACACACACACACACACACACACACACACACACACACACACATATATATATATATATATATATATATATATATATATATATATATATATATATATATATATATATATATAAAATCTCACTCCTATTAAGAGTAGTTAGTTCAATATATAAAACTAAAGATACGCATATTATTCAAGAGAATTTATTTTACTTTTGAATTTCAACTATAATGACATATTTATTTTTTTTATCTTGCCTATAGACCATTTTTACTTTTGATTATTGACTTTGACTTATTCTATAATAATTCTCAATTCAAAATAAAAATATTTTACTTTTTAATTTGTACAAAATACCCTGAATTCATATATTTGTAATTTTCTCAAAAGGTGCATGCCACTATTAAAAATTTGCATGCATGGCTAGAACTATCTCGAGATATTTGGAGAGTGCATGTAAATAGTCCTTTTTTTTTTGGGGGGGGGGGGGGGGGGGGGGGGGGGGAAGGAAATTAATGTTTGAATTTAAAATTGGAGTTGGGGGCAGGGCAGGGCAGGGGGGGGGGGGGGTGGGGGAATGATTGTGAAATGAAAGTTGCTTGGATTGTACTCCAACTCTCAATGTCATGCGATCTAGCTATACACTAGCTGGATGGATGGATGTCTTAAGATTATTTCATTGACCACAATTCAAGTCCTTAATTATTAATGCAAAATGTTCACATATAATATATACGGTAATATATTACTAAATTTCTTTCATTTTCCATGTAAGCAAAATATAAGAATAATAAAATTCTTAGTTATTTTATTCTCACCGACCAAAGAATAAAATTTAAATACATATACATATATATACATATATACATACATACATATATATATATATATATATATATATATATATATATATATATATATATATATATATTGGTTATTGTGAGGTCAGGTCTTCCCGTGTGGTCAGTGCGACATACACCATTAGGTATGCATAAATACATCATACCGTGTTTGAAAATACACCAGAATGACATGTCAAGAAATGCACCACAAAAAAAAAAAAATACACCACACATATAGGCACTGTTTGGTAAAAAAATTGGCCTATAGGCCAATTTTGGCTTATTTGATCACTATTAATTATTTGATTTAGTTAAAATATCAATATAAATGTTTGGTTAATTAGCTTTTTGCAACTTCAAAAGGCTAAAATTAAAAAAGCTACTCCTAGCAACTTTTTCAATTAGCTTTTTGAGAAAAAAAATTATACCAAACAGTTATCAGCTGACAGCTAATTTACCAAACACTTTTCTACAATCAGCTAATATTATCAACTATTTATACTATCTAATTAACACAATCAGCTAACGGCAAACAGCTATCAGCTAACAGCCATTTTACTAAACAGGGTCATAGTGTATTTACGAACACTGTGTGGTGCATTTATGCATACCTAATGGTGTATGTCGCACTGACCGCACGGGAAGACTTGACCTCACAAGAACTTGACTATATATATATATATATATATATATATATATATATATATATATATATATATATATATATATATATATATATATATATATTATTCTCTATTATTTCTCTCCCATAAAATTCCAATTTTTTTCATCATATTTTTTTTCGTTGCAATGTAAACAAATACCTCGTAAAAAACTAATAAGATACAAATAAAACAAATAAGTAAATAAAGAGTAAAACGTATAGTGTGACTTTGTCGGACCAATAGAAGAGTTATTACGGGAGAAAATGAGGTTTCATGTCGCCACTTCTGTACATCACATTAAATGTTCATGCATGGATTGATTGTAGTCCGTCAAACCTGTAACTGTCAAATTAATGTTCCAATTATTTAATATTTTTTTTACTGATATTCAACTCTCTACCTTTCAACTGTATTTGTGATTTAACCCCCAAAATATACTTTTTTGACTTTACTCAAGATTATATAAATAAAACAAATCAATCATCAATAATGCTTTTGAAAACCTTTTTACGTAAGAAATACCAATTAATTTGCCGTGTCAAATGATATAAATTAAAGTGCTAAGAGGTCATATATCAAAATGAGTTAATTCTAAATTTAATCATTTGATTACCACTTTTTTTTTTAATTTTAGTTATTAATCATGAGGTATTATATTTTTATTAATTGTAATTCATTATCCACTATAATCTTTTTCTTGTGAGAAGTTAAAATTGATGGTAAAATTAGGACATCTAAAATAAACATATCATGACTTTGTTTCCCATATGTGAAAAATAATTAGCACAATGGTCATGACTTTTCAAATTTATCCTATTATTAATAAATTACACCGTGAAAAGCCAACAACAGATTACAATTACAAATTATTCAATACTTAAGGAGATTAAATTTGGTAGCTTTTAAAAGGCCTTTAATATAATAAGCAAAATTCAGAATTAACTTTATCAAAATTAGAATTGTTTTTTGAATACTATTATTATTTTTCCTCCTAAGGTCTCCTATTACGTGATAATAAAAATATTTATTTTCATTGACTTACATAATCAGGATACAAAATTGAAAATAGAGTACGTTTTTGTAAATATAATTGTAGAAAATAAAAAGAAAAATAGAAATATAATATTTGAGGATAATTATTGCTACACAGCTAGCATTGCATGGCGTACTAGGAAGGAGTCTTGAAATTACGCTCTTTTCCTGTAGCCTTGTTTGTGAAGTAATTAATTCAGCGAACAAGTTTACATCTTGTCGCCATTAAAATTAAAGAATGAATTGAATATACTGATTTTAACCTAATAATATAATAATATATATAATATAATAATATAAAATTAAATAAATCTGAGATCAGTTGAAGTTCCATAGCCGAATTTCTCCAAACTCTTCGTACACGTCTTCAACCAATGGTGGATCAAAGAAGCCGCCGTTCATAAGCATGTCATTGTACTTTGGGGAGTCGAAGTTGTACCAGCTGCACTGCGCCATTATGGCCGCCACCGCCGGATCCTGATGATGAGCCGGCGGCGCGTTGTTGTTGGCGTCGATGCAGGGGAAATAATCCTCATCTTCAATGCCGGCGGTTTCGGAGAGCGGCGAGGACGAAGAAGCGGAGCAGGAGGAGGACGGGGAATAAGAGGCGAAGCCGGAAGGGGGAGAGGCGGCGGCGGAGATGGGGATTGCGCCGCCGCCGCCGTTCGCGGCGGCGGCGGCGGCGGCGATCCGCTGGATGGATTTGGGGGACAAGACGGCGCCGGAGGGGGGAATGTGGTAGGAGTGGTCGAGAGGGAAGTTGAGGTTGGCGGAGGCGGAGGCGCCTTTGAGGCATAAGAGGGCGGCGTCGTAGGCTCTGGCGGCGGCCTCCGGCGTCGAATAGGAGCCGAGCCATATCCGGGTCTTCTGATTCGGCGCTCTGATCTCCGACACCCATGATCCCCAGCTTCTCATCCTCACTCCCTTGTACTTCTTCTTCATCGCCGCCGCCGCAGCATTGCCGGAGCTCGAAGACGAACCCATCATCTTCTGCTGATCCGCGGTTTTCACCATTTTTCAGTTCAGTTGTATGTATGTATATAGTGTTCTTGTTTCTTGTATTGATTGGTTTCTGTTTTTGAAGTGTTTGTGAAGGAAAAGCAATGGCGTAGGTATATATAGAAGTTTGTCAAAGAGAGTGATGCCTACATGTAAACATGAAGAAGATGGGGGACAGATCATTTCCACTTCTTTATTCTATTTCTATTACATTAATTAATTATATATATTTACTTTCCCATGACTATTTTGCCCTCCCTTCTAGACCTATCAACTTATATACAAGAGGAAATTTCCCTATTGAGTAAATGATAAATACTGTTGCTGGGTTAACTTAAGTTGTAGATTATGTGATTTAAAGTTATCATTTTAGCGGTATGGTTGGATTCGACGTTCTCCCACCAAAAATATATTGGATTCTTGGAGCTACGGCTCCCTAGATTGGATATTGGGTTTCCCAAGTTGACGGAAATATAAAGATTGATCTCTTGTGCTTAGAGTTAACGATAGGGATTGACGGGGAGACTATTTGGGCGACTCACAATTTTCTTCCTTCAACGACTCTTAGACAGGAGTTATAGGGACTTAAGATTAGAAATCTAGTGTGTGTGTATATATATATATATATATATATATATATATATATATATATATATATATATATATAGAAAAACGCTCATATGTGGTCATGTCATTAGGTATGGTCGTGTGGTCGTATCTGGGTCGTTGAATCAGTTTAATCTAAAGGCAGTGGTAATTCTGAGAATTTTCGCGCGTTTTAGTAAGTGGGGGTGTTATGGTAATTACAGTGACCATTTATAGCGGGCGGGTTCCAGAATACACCAACAGTGTTGACAACATACACCAATAGTGTAATAAAACACACCACAGTGAAACACACCAATGGTGTATTCCCGTGTTATGGTAATTACAATGGCCATTTATAGCGGTCGGGTTCCAGAACACACCAACAGTGTTGACAACATGCACCAATAGTGTAATAAAACACACAACAATGTGATTTTTCCTATTCCGGTGTTTTATGACAAGTTTACCCTTACAGTTCTCTGGGTAGGAGAATGTGCGCGAAAATACTGGAAAAAATCTTGATTAATATGAATCATTAGATCTATCTAATCTAATGGTCTATAATTGACCATATGACCACACCTAACAACATGGCCACATGTGAGCGCTCCTCTATATATATATATATATATATATATATATATATATATATATATATATATATATATATGTAGTACTATGTTGTTTAATTTCAAAAATTCAAAATGAGAAGAAATATATTTATTAGTACACAAGTTAGGTCGTACTATTGGAACTTGATTTGATAAGATGGATGTTTTTCCAAAGATTATTGCTAACATACAAATACCCAATTTGTGTATCCCCATACATTAGCTAGAGATTTTTAAAGTGGGTATTGACTATTGAGTTTAATTCCTATATTTAGAAATTGTTATTATAAATTGTTCTAATTGCTACCTTCATCATATAATTGAAATAATAGTAATGGACATTAATAAATTATTAGTTGAGTTATGTTCATATATTGTAGCCAAACAAATACTTATATATATACATACTTAACATGTGCATTTAGGTGACTAGTTATGTTAGACTTATTACACTAAGATTGGAGCAGTTTAATAGATCCAATTGTATCATTTTCATTAGATTTTGATGCGTAAAAGATCGAAATAGTAAAATCATTTTGATTGCTCTAGTAGCGCAACTTTCTCAAAAGATTGCACAGTATTCCAATCTTCAGAGTCATCACCACAACTCCTACCCTGTTAGTGGATGAGGTCAATTGTAATATGTGTCTTAATTGGCCTATAGCTAGACCTGTATCTTACAATTATTGAGTACTAAAAAAATAAAATTATTGACTTATTTTAAGTTTATCAGTTAGTTAAGTCGCAAGATGTGTCTTAATTGACCTATAAACTTCTAACACAATCCTTGTCATTTTGGTGGAAAAGGTTAATCGCAAGATGTGTCTTAATTGACCTATAAACCTCTAACCTTGCGACTACTCAGTCATGAATATAAACTTGTTTTGAGGTAATAACTCTCTCTTCTCCCTAAAGGTGACCCGACAGAGCATGTAAATCACGGTGACTCAATGGTTTAGACATAATTCACATATTGCCACCGCCGAAATTCGAACCTTGGTCCCTAATCCCAAATACTGCACACTAAATCATTGAGCTAGGTCTGAAATAACAACTCTCTCAAATACACGGTTAGAGTGTTGTAAGTTTGGTGATGGGCAAAAGGGTGAGATGGAAAGAACACTTTTGTTGAAATGAAATAGTGTAATCGTAATAATTAAAAGCCTCATGTCCCATCATATCTTTGTATGACAATAATGGAAGGGTAAAGGGAGAGAGAGAGAGGGAGAATCATAGGATTCTAAGTGAAGTAGCTTCCTGGATTATGCATGGAGAGGGAGAGAGAAAGCGATGCTTAGGACTTAGGAGTACAAAATATGAATATATTAATCTTAATTAACAACATATATTATAAAGTAATTACGTACCATTAATTACTTTAGAACTAATTTCACTTTTGGTCCCACGACTTTAGAGGTTCTATCATTTTTGGTGCACAACTTTAAATTTTTTCAATTTTGGTGTCTAACTTTGTTATTTTTATCAATTTTGGTCCTTTCGACCAAATTGACTGTGAAATATTGCTGGATTTTACATTTTAGGGGCAAAATCGTCATCCCAAGGAAAGATATTCAATATCCAAACAAAAGAAAAATCATGTTAAGAGAAATATAAGAGTTTGGCAATCGTCGATGCTATAAATCTCATAGATCCGTGTCTAGTTTCTGTCCGTCTTCCCAATTATTCTCATCGATCAAACACCTATAGATATGATTTTAGAGTGATTTTGTTTAGATATTGAAGATGTTTCCTTGGGATGACGATTTTACCCCTAAAAATATAAAATCCGGCAATATTTCATCGTCAATTTGGTTGAAAGGACCAAAATTGATAAAAACAACAAAGTTAGGCACCAAAATTGAAAACTTTTAAAGTTGTGCACCAAAAGTGATAGATCCTCTAAAGTCGTGGGATCAAAAGTGAAATTAATTCAGACAAAAAACATGTAGGGAAGTAGATAGCAGGAGAGAATTGAATTGAAGATGAGACGCGCAATGGAACAGTGCGAAGAGGGAAGAATTTTAAGGTTTATAGGTTTTGATGATATGATGAGAACATACAGCTGTTGCTGCTCTGTCTCACTCTCACTCTCCATATTTATTTCTCAAAAACGCGTTCTCTCCTATTGGCCAGCCCCCATAACCCCCTTTTACTCCAATTATTATTATTTCCCCCTTTTTTTTTTTTTTATATAAACTTTTTTTCTCAAAAATAATTATAATATTCTTCTATAAAACAAAAAAAATCAGTAAAATCCGGAAAATTTTCTCATGTCTATATAATTTTAATTTGGTTTAGTTGGACTTTAATAGCTATAAAACTTCTTATAATAAAGAAGGATTTTTTTTGTCTGTTATTTAATTTTGAAATTATATTTCCTTTTATTATTTGGATTAATCTATACTTTAGGGAGATGCTTGAATAAAGCCATAATTACTCATGCATTCCTATTTATTCTTGTGACAAAATGTGAAATTGTACGCTTAAGAT
Organism: Ipomoea nil; assembly: GCF_001879475.1. Lineage (NCBI taxonomy): Eukaryota > Viridiplantae > Streptophyta > Magnoliopsida > Solanales > Convolvulaceae > Ipomoea > Ipomoea nil. The sequence continues at coordinate 2,746,643 of NW_017617116.1, forward strand.
GCCTCTTCATTTTAAGAGGTTGCTCCCACACTATCATTGGTAAGATTTAATCATTGGTCTCTAAAGAAAATTTTTACATTTACAACCAGTTGAGCTGCCCACATGGACAATCTCAAATTTGTTCTCAATTCGTGCTAAGCCAGTTATTAAACTCTACCAAGCAACATTATTTTCAATTGAATTTTTATCTAAAATTTTATTTAATACTCGAATAATAATAATAATGAATTTATTTTATTCACTTAATAATGGTTTTAATATCAAATTAATCACATGTATGATATTATATTATATACAATAATTTAATATAATTTGGGTAATATAATAATTTCAAATTATTCCATTTATGAAAGAAACCAAGAGGCTTCAGACTGGCTAGCAAGGCAGGAGTTTAAGACCTTTTAGACCTTCCATTGGGTTATAGGTTACCTATTTGACGCTCATCGCCAGCACTCTAATTCAGCATTCTAATATAATATAAAAACAGTTTTCTCGACTTTTTCTTTACGTAATATAAAAAATAAAAGAAATGGAAAAAAAAAAAGTCAGCAAGCCAAATATTAGAATGGGATTGCCTACCTGTGTGGATTGACTTTTGCCCTTTGCAACACAGTTTTGAAGAAAATATTTGATAGTATCATGTGCTTGGTACGGCAAAGAAACTCTTCAAAAGCTACTGCACACAACTACAACTAGCTAACTGCCGCTGTTTTTCTTTTTTTCTTTTTTTTTTTTAATTAAAAAAAAAAAGTATTTAAATTTTTGGTTTTTGGTTTTTGGTTTTCCAAAAACGTAACCTGGGAAAACGAATGATACGCACATGAAGCATTTTGGAGGACATGCCTCTTTTGGCAGTGGCCCTTTGCCCTTTTCCCATGTTCATACTTTCACCTCTACACCTCATTCATTAGGAAATATATGTGTACACACAACTTTAAATCATTGTATAAATTAAAATACTATTATACTATTATTCTCGATCTATGTATGAAAGTTTAAATGAATTTTGATTTGATTAAGTAATATTGATTAATACTAATTTGTAGTGACAGATTTAATTAGAATTGGTAATTTTATCCAAATTTGATAAGGGGCCTAATTTTTCGTCTTGACGGGGTGACAGAAGTAGGGAGATCCCTCCCTTCTTTGGCCACATCGTTTGCGTGTGTGATGAATATTTGGTTAGCTTTTGATGTAGGATTGGAATTGCATTTTTTTAATTTTAATATTAACAATTGTATACACTTGATTAGAGAGTTAACAACAAAATAAGAAGTCACCACTCTTGAAGAATAACCTTTCTCTGAAAAAGAACGGGGTAAGGAATGGAGCATGATTTTAATCTTACGTGGGGATGAGAAAATAGGAATATGTCCCTCCCTTGCTGGTCCCTATCTTATTGCCATTTATAGTGACAACGAGAGTTTAAAACATATATATGCAGTATTTAGGAGAAGAAATTAAGATTTAAAATTTGACAGTGGTAATAATGTAGGATTATATTCAAAGTGACAGATTCCTTAAGTTTTGCGTATTAACATTTAGCCCGGTTTGTTGGGCTACTGAGTTATCGTGATTTACATACTTTCAAATGCTTTGACAGGTCGGAATGTGAAGGAACTTAGGGGTTGAAGATTCAATAACCACTACTTACGGATAGCTTGCATAGTATGGTACTCTTCCTAACCTACCACTACTCTCTAGGCTCTAGCTAGCATGAACTTTTTTTTTTTTTTTTGCGCCACAACACTGCTTACTTGCACGTACACCCAATTCTTGTTATGAACGCATTCACAATATCAACGAGGATAATGTTGAAGCACATGAAAATACATTGATAGTCCTTTAGTCCTTTGAGTATTTCGGGTACAATTATAACACCTGCAGAATCAATAGCATTCACTCAATCTCTATCTTCACATAAATATACTAGCAACAAATACATTAACACTATTCAGGGCAACTCACTCAACAATATTGTTATATATATAGTATGCACATATAAAAGATCATGTGAGAACACATCCAGAACTTATTATAACTTTTCATCTTCACAAATCAATGATCGTAATCTTACATTAACTAACTCGGGGTAAAAATGTAAATCATTACATTCAGAATCAATTTATAGACATATATCTTTTAGAATTTTAAATTAATTCAAAAGACATGATGTACAAGATCAACATAAATGGAAGGCATGATAAATCGACACTTTCTTTTAATACATAAATTCACACGTCCATCATATTCATCCATAGTGGAGGGTTTTAATTTTTTTAAAAAAAATGTGTGAGCAGGGACGGAGCTACAGTGGGGGCAGTAGGTGGCTTTAATTTAAATATATATAGTACATGTTTTAGTATAAGTAAATAAAAAACAGATATTATCAACAAGAAATGAGTTAGACTGATAGTGGCAAAACATGTCTGTGACTTTAAATTTAGCTAGTGTTCAAATTCTGGCTTCAATGTGTTGTTGTATTTGTACTCTTTTATGGCTTTTCACTATATCAGAGCTTCTTTACGACTTTAGCCAATATATCAGAGCTTCTTTATGAGTTTTTTAATATTAATTAATGGTGAGATTTTCTCACACACACACACACACACACACACACACACACACACACACACACACACACATATATATATATATATATATATATATATATATATATATATATATATATATATGTTGTATTTTTACTCTTTTATGGCTTTTCACTATATCAAAGCTTATTTATGACTTTAGCCACTATATTAGAGCTTCTTTATGACTTTTTTAATATTAATTAAGAGCAAATACCAATTTTAGTCCCACGAGTATTAGCAACATGACAGTTTTAGTCCTCATGTTTAATTCCTACCAATTTTCATCAACGACTATTGTTTTAGTACCAATTTTAATCCACGACTATTATTTTAGTACCAAAATTCATCACGTCGGTCACCCATCTATTTAAGACATGCCGAAATTTAAAAATTTTAAGGGCATTTTCGTCATTTTCAACTTAAGATTCCAATTTAAGCATAAATAAATGAATTTAAGCCCTAAGATCGATCCCAATTCGCAGTTCTCCTTTTCATCCTATCTTAATTTGAGGAAGAAAACTGCAAATTGGGATAGATCTTAGGGCTTAAATTCTTTTATTCATGCTCAAATATGAATCCTAATTTGAAAAGCACGAAACTACCCTTAATAATTTCATATTTCGGCATGTCTTAAACGAAGGGGTGACCTGTGTGATGAACTTTGGCACTAAAACAATAGTTATGGATGAAAATTGGTACTAAAATAATAGTCGTGGATGAAAATTGGTAGGAATTAAACATGTGAACGAAAATTGTCATTTTGTTAATACTCGTGGGACCAAAATTGGTATTTGCTCAATGGTGAGATTTTCACACACAAATATATATAACTTTCTATTATATTAATAAATGGGGAAGCTCTTTTTGAAAAATGATAGATATACTTCTATGGACTCCCGTCACATATACAAATTTTATTAAATAAAAAGAAATAAATGAATAAAAACAGTGATCACATTATTTTTTAATAGAGAGCAGAAAATGGAGTAGAAAGTGAGAGTAATGTATTACTTCTTATTATATTATACGCTCTTTGCAAAGCGCTTTTTCATTTTTTAGTGACAAGAAAAATCTGCAATCATTATTCTATTCGAAGGTGTGTACTGAATAAATTTCACTATACGACCCTAGCCCACTCTTTTGTGGCTTTTCACTATATTAGAGCTTCTTTATGACTTTAGCCACTATATCAGAGCTTCTTTATGATTGTTTTAATATTAATTAATAGGTGAGATTTTCACACACACATATATATAACTTTCTATTATATTAATAACTAGTAATTCACCCGCGCGATGCACGGGAAAAAATTATGTTATTATAAATATAAATAAAAAATGAAAAACTAAAATATTTTAAATTATTTAATATAATAATATTTTTGAACTTCCATTGGTCAAGTATTTATTATTTTTATAGAATACAAAATTACAATTAAAATTAAAATTAATATTAAAATTATAATTTTGTATGGTTAATATAATCTCTAATTATGTGCATATTCAAATAAATTTATAGAGAGAATTTACATAATTACATTGATTTATATATTCTTAATTGTATTTCATCTATATTATAATTTTCACAATACAAATAATAACTAAGATAATTACATTTGAAAAGTAAATTTCAAATTTTGTATGTGTAAATTTAAATTCTAATTGAACCCATTTTTTATATGATTATATAATATATAGCTATTTTATTTTTCAAAAGTATATTTTTTTATATGATTATATAATATATAGCTATTTTATTTTTTAAATGTTGTGTTTTTTGTTTTTGTTTTTAATAATAAAGGATGTTGTGGCATTAATTGTAACATTAATTATTTCCCAAACCATATAGCTTTATTATATAAAGGATGTGATGTGTAATTTATAATATGTTTTCTATTTTAATTAATTTTATGACTTTTTAAATATTAATTAATGGTTAAATTTTCACACACACACACATATATATAACTTTCTATTATATTAATAATGATATGTGTAATTTATAATATATTTTCTATTCTAATTATTTTAGCAAATTAATTATATTTAATATTTTGTTTTGAATATTTTTATAAAGTTTTTATGTGTTTTATTTTTTCGCTCATATCTTACAATATTTATGTCTATACTTCTAAGTGTTTCATTTTTTTTTTCAAACTATCTCTTTTGTTTTAATATTTTGCCCCTACTGAAAAAAAATTCTGACTCCGTACCTGTGTGTGACTAATTTTATTTTTTGTAATACTTTTTATTAAGTTTAAGTTTGTAATATTAAAAAAAAAAAAAAAAAAAAAAAACTAACCTATCTTTTTTTACCTCAATTTTCAGCAACTCTCAACGATTAATCTACTCATATGATTAAATCACATTTTATATAACATATTCTTACGTGAACTCTCATATTTATTTATTTATGTGTTCGAACTCTGACCTCATAATAGTTGAACACTTGATTTTTATTTTTATAAGGTAAACAAATGCATGGTAGGGCAGTTATATGTAGTTGGTCACGAACGACATTTACAAAGTAAAAAACTGCATAAAATATAATAAAGTGCAAACTGTAAATATAGTAATTAATAATTACTCAGATTCTTCATCGTAATTAAGCGGCAGAAGAGGATGAATGATCTGGCTGTTGCATTCTACGATTCACATGCACAAGAAGAACAATGTCGGTCAAACCGTACAAGTTCCTCTCCATCCTCCCAACTTCGTTTGCAACATAACAATCTTAAAAACCTATAAAATCCCCAACAAAAAACATTATAATATACGAAATATAGTAATTAAATCTTGTACGTACAACATTAGATTAATACTGATGATACCTCTTTGTCATGCTAAAAGGTGGCTGACAGCATCATATAATCTTTTATCGCATTTTGTTTATTTAATTCATTTCGTATTCTTATAATCAGGACACCTCACATGCTACACCCACACGCCATACTTAGTTCATACTTACGCCAAACCTATACTACATTAATTATTACAGTCGACTTTCTGTTCCTAGGAAGTTCTGACGAAATTTCGATCTTCTTAATACCCAATACTTTATTTTTCAAACTCCACCACCATATATATTAACTTCTCCAGTTGTAACCTACTGAAGTTTCATCATTTCCACATCATTTTGGAGTTATCTCCCTTCTACTTCTTTATTTAAATTTGTATAACCGTCTCACTATACAGGGAGTGTTTGGTAAATACGGAGTAACTGTTAGCTGATTGGATGAGTGAGTTTGGCTAATTCATAGTATTAACTAATTGTAGAAAAATGTTTAATAAATTAGCTGATTCAATGCAAAATTACTTTCTCAAAAATTTGATCATTTTAAATTTTAGCATTTTAAAGCAATAAACTGTTACAGAAAGTTAATTAATTAAACACTCATATTAATTATTTAACCAAGTCAAACAGCTAATAGTGGTCAAATAAGCAAAAATTGACTGATAAAGTAATTATATTACCAAACCGGCACTATATCTTCGTAATAATATATACAAAAAGCTAATTAATCTCATACATTTTCTTACTCAAATTACCACAAACCCTAGATAACCACGAACCGAACTGTGTAATGTAGGAACTTTCGGTTCCATAATATTAGGAACCAGAACTGTCATTCCCGATTTCAAATTTTTAAAAAAAGTTAACTATTATTTGATTAAAGGTTAAATAACAATTATTAGATTAAAGTTTAACTATTACTTGATTAAAGTTCAAATTTTAAATATCAATTTAAAGTTTAACGATAACAATTATTTTTATTTTTTTAGTTTAATTTAAATATTTGATATAACCATTTTAAAAAATTAGAATGATAATTTCTAAAATGAAAAAAAAATTAATTTTTGAATTCGTACTATTTTAAAAATAAAAAATAAAAGTTAAAAAAAAACTAGTTAAAATCCGCGGTTTAAATTAAAATCGAAACCATCTTAAAAGGTTCTGATTCCAATTCACCAGTTCAGAATCAGAACGAAACCGTGGTCACCCTGCCTAGAACCTACCTAATTCAGTTCACCAGATAGTAGTTGATAGAACACGATCTTTTAAGTCTATCATGTATTGAGTCATCTTTTCAAATAAAGATAATAATAACATAATAAATTAAAATACAGAAATAAAATAAATTGAATAAAGAGATAAAAATTTAACCAATTTGATTGGCGTGAGTGGTCGTACATTCTCATTCCTTAAGAGAGGTCGAGAGTTCAAAACTCGTTGTTGTTTAGAAAAATCAATATAACCAACATTTCATCCCTTAATTGGACCGGCCCAATGTGAAGTATGGTACAAACGAGTTTAAAGGAAAGGTGTCTCCTATAGTGCCATAGGAAGCATGACTGCAAAGTGCCTAATAGCACATGACCTCAATTTTTAGACGGTCCAATTAATATTTTAAATATCTGCAATTAATCTTGAAACTCATCAATTTTCTCCCTAAATCACTTCTCTCTCCTAATAATTAGGACCTAATTAATTGAGCATGTTGCATGGTAAAACCGTTATGTTTCTTCAACGGCATAGATGATGTCTCAAGCCCTAAATCTACAAATATAACTTGAAACCTATACCATTCACTAGTTCACCACCAATACCGCCTAAGAAATTGATTTTCCCCCCTAACAAATCGTTCTACTTGCATTCCAAACGATAGCGGTAGCCCATAAGGTAGCCACTAGCCAGGTAGTTTCAAGATGTTTTAATTATTTATTTATTTATTTTTCTATTTGTTTGAACTTTGGAGATGGTAGGTTAGTAGAAATTTTATGATGTGATTTTAAAGATTGAGCTTATACTTTTGATAGGGCCTCATTTACTTATCAGAATGGGACCAAAAAATCCAAGAACCGACCCTGATAGGAAGTGAGAGACTAGTGTCCCAACATGGGTCTCAAGTTAGGCCCCAAAGTACATGATCACTTTGTAATATAATGCATATGAAAGAAAAAAAAAAAGATTTTATAGCTAGTTTTAATATTTACTTTATAAATTTGGGAATATTGCGTTACAAGCTTAGAGGAGGGAGGGGTTGTTACTTTTAAAATGTTTTAGTATTCATGTTAATATTAGTGACCATCATCACATGATAATAGGGTTTAGGCTTGAGCTTAGGTCAATTATGACTTGTAATTTTGCATATTTTCAGTATATGGATATTGATTTAGTTTCTAGCAACCAGAATACTGAACTGACTGACTCAGATGCTCAATCAATCAGTCATTCAGATAAAATAGCAGATTAATTGAAAAGCGGAAGACTAAGACAGAAAGTAAATCAACACATATGTTTGTTTACCCAGTTCAATACAATGTGTATCTACATCTGGGGGACGATCACCGAGGCGTCCAATCCACTAACTCATAATCCAATGTACAAAGGTAGAGAAAAAACAATCTCACCCAAGTGCCCCACACAAGGTCAATACCCCGTCTACAGAGGTTTAGTGGATTGTTGAAGTCGGAGAGCCATGCATGCAGAAGTCCAATGAAATCCCTTCAATTGGAGAGCTAACTCTGATGCAGTCCGCTTCAATGACGCAGTCCCACGTTGTTCCCACAACTGAGTGATCTTCGCGTCCTATCGTTTAAGCAACGTTGATACTTCTCAAGTTCTTCTTTATAATCACCAAGAACTTATTGTCTTGAGAAGATGCATGACAACCAGAGATGTGTATTATGTTTAGTATAGAGTGTTGCGGCTTCAATCAATGCAACCCTAATTCTTGAACGAATGAGGATATATATACTTCTTTGATTTGGACACTCTCCAAATATATCTTTGATTGTAGATGGTAGGACTTTTTGTAAAGAAAGGAATCTTTAAGATTCGGTCCATACCTTTCACGCTGATTCGCTGATATTCTTTTCAAAACTGTCATCTCATAATCGCGTCCCAGCTTTTTAGAAAACTTTCCTTTATCAGATCTTCAGTGGCTTGATCTAGCAGTACCTGTTGATTGTACTGATCAGTCAGTCTTCTCTAAGGACAAACAGACACCAAGCTAAACCCTATTTTAATTTGTCATAATAATATTGCCAATTATATGTTGGGGTTTTTCTTCAAAAATAAAACACTAACATGACTAAAGCCTTAGAGCTATGGAGTACTAGTATGTAAGGTCAATGTGCCCGATTCACTTTCACTTGGCGACATCCGGCCAACTTACTTGTCAACTTTAAGGACACGTAGAGTCTATTATAAATGTCCTATATTTGTGCTAGTAGCTCCATTTATGAAAAAAGTTACTCTTAAACATAGGTCTCCATTGTATTATATAATCTAGTGTAATAGCTAAATGCTATCTCAGCTTATAAATATAATCTAAATGTACTATGGTCTACATGATACTTTACTCATTTATATACTAAATCGATAATTCTCTGGCTCACCTTGAATTACTTGAAACATTCTCTAATTATATATCCATTTATATCCTTTGATTATAAATTTGAACATAACTTACGAATTTACGATTTATGTTGGAATCATAAATGAGAGTGATAATTTAAAATGGGTTATTATATTGTTGCAAAGTATATACATAATATGAAGTAGAAGATGACATAAAAAAGATTGTGTGGAACCAGAAGTTTGGTTGCGTATCTGGAGATGAATTGTTAAGTATAATTAAGGCCCCCACTTGGGCAGCAATTGAAGATAATGTTACACCAACCGAAACAAAGGTGATTTGTCCCTTGTACGGTGTATCTTGTCGTCTACATACTCCCAGCTCATATGTTGTCTTGCCTCGAACCTTCATTCTCAACCACTTATTTTACTATCTCATCACGTACTGTGTACTACCTTTTGACGGCTACATAGTTGCAGCAGGTAACGGGTAACCCTAAAAATTCTCCAAACATTATGAGCTGTTGGGTAAATCACACATCTGTCAATTTTTTACAAAATTTATTTGATTTTAGATGTTTGACTTGGTCAAATCATTAAAATCAGCGTCTAGTAAATAACGAATTGGCCTAGTACTTTGTGCTCAGATGACATGTAATGACCCTTCCATTAATAAGAGGTCATGAGATCCTCTTTGTGTTTCAACAGGTTGAGAAAGTATAAATAAACAGATACTACAATGTCATAGAATCACTAGCCTCCAAAAAAAATAACAAATTGTATTTGTAAATTGACGTTAAAATGCTATAAATAGTATTCCGTAGTTAAAACTAAATAACTAATGTACTAAACATTATTATATAGTGAATCTCATTTCTATAATGTTTGCTAAATTTAGCCACCACCAATAACAAGAAATCAAGAATGCATGTTCGTTATACATATTTTCAGAACTTTTTAACATAATGTCGGTGTACAATTTAACAAATGAAAATTGTAACATAATTTCAAATCACACGTGTGGCCACATATAAATTTCCACATTTAATTGTCATACACGTGGCCCGTACGCATGACCTAGTCAAGAGATAGATTCTCACTTTGTAGTAATTTTGAGTATAAATTTTTATTAAAGAATATTTTTTTCACCATCATTTACTTGTAAGTGTGTAGTAATAATTATCACTCCGTATTAATTATAGTCTCAAAAAGAATATCCAGTAAATAAAGTATAATTTTTATACTAGTAAAATATCATGAATTAAATTCTTACTAACATCATCTTTCTTGTGTAGTTTGCAAACTATTATACATTCAGAGTTCACCATTACACTCTTAGTTGATATGTTTCTCTTATATGATTTATGAATTATTATACATGAACAGAATTTATTGCTATGACATTTATTTATTATACATGAGCAGAATTTATTGCTATAGTATTTATTTTTCAATTGAAACGAAACATATTATTCAATTTTGCCGTAAAAAAATTGACCGTACTAAAATAGGATTGCATGTGGGAAGGGGGAATGGATTGAAGTGGTACATTGACAAGTACATACGTACAGTCCGTACCTAGCATATCAATGGAAGCCAACAAAGCAACAATAATGGTATAAGAGTGTAGGACCAATCAACAACTTGAGTCACAGGCCGGCCTCATTAACGTTGTGAAAGGCTGTTGTTGTTTTCCATCACATAATTAAGGATATGACATTTTTTAACATCTCAATTATGATGTACAATAAACTTATCATCTTAGTTATGTATAGTGTAAATTTTATGTTTAGATATTTAACGAAATAATGAATTTGGAGATAAGTCAGGCCAGTCTATTAATTACCATAAGTTTAGTGTTTGTTTTGGTAAGAATATTGGAGAGGATGATAGGAATGCAGTGGTTGGCGTGTTGGGGGTTGTTCAGACGTCGGACTTTGGGAAATATCTGGGTCTTTCATCTTTTATTGGAAGGAATAAGCGGTTTGTGTTTTCTTACATTGAGGAGAAAATCAAGCAGAGAATAGAATCCTGGAGTAAAAAGCTTCTTTCACAAGCTGGCAAGGAAATACTCTTAAAAAGTATAGCTGTCTACCTTTTTCTATGAGTGTTTTCTTACTAACTGATTCTTTATGTATGGCTATTGAAAGATGTATGAACATGTATTGGTGGTCTAAGGGAGGAGCCAATGGGGGTGCGATCCATTGGATGGCCTGGGATAGGCTATGTAAACCCAAGGCAGTTGGTGGATTGGGTTTTAATGATTTGCGTGCTTTTAACTTGGCCATGCTAGGTAAACAAGCATGACGTTTCCTCATGAAGCCAGATTCTCTTGCTACTCGTGTATATAAGGCAAAGTATTTTCCAAGAACCACCTTTTTGATGCATCAGTAAGAAACAACCTCAGTTACTGTTGGATGAGTATAATGGCAGCCCATGACCTGGTTTGTAGTAGAGTGAGGAGGAGAGTAAGGGATGGCGAGACTACACTGATCTGGGGCCACTAGTGGCTGCTGGATGGGGATTCGAAAATTCATACCCCTATGTTGGTGCAATTACAGAATGCAAGGGTGTCCGGTTTGGTTGATCAGGACACTCGTACATGGGATGTTAATCGTATTTTGAGGGTGCCTGTGTGCGTATCTTATGAGGACTCTTGTACTGGCATAAGGAACCTAGTGGTTCATATTCTGTGAAGAGCGGTTATAGATGCCTTACGGGTGAATATGATTCATCCCAACAAAGTTTTAATAAATGGTCTATATGGAAATTAAAAACCCATCCCCGTTGGAAGACTTTTTTATGGAGAGCTATTAGTGCTATCCTTCCCACCACTACATCCCTCATTTTAAAGAAAGTGGAAGTTAGTCCGGCGTGTCCAATGTGTGATCTATTTCATGAAGATGTTATGCATTCCCTCATTGATTGTGAATTTGCTACACTTGTTTGGCATGAGTCCCATCTCCCTGTTACGGGTGTCAATGGTGGATCTTTCCCCGAGTGATTTCAGAGTGCGATGGATTTATTAACATCGGATATTCTTGTTAAAGTGGTTGCAGTCCTATACTACATTTGGAGTGTGAGGAACGAAGACGTCTGGGAGGCGTGTATGCCGCGGCCTTCCCGAGTCTGGAGTCGTGTTGTCGCAGCTGTGGAAGGTTGGAGAGCTGCTGTAGAGGCGCAACCTACTCGAGCCGGACAGCAGCAGTTGGTGCCTCAACTGCCCTCGGTTGCCTGCTGCTACGTCGATGCGTCCTTCTTCGCGGACACGGGAAGGGCGTGCTTTGGGGCGGCTTTACTCTCGGTGGAAGGGCAGTTTGTAGCAGCAACCAGTGGACCGTTGCCGTTTTCGGACAATGCACTCACAGCGGAAGGTTTAGCTTGCAAAGAGGCGCTATCATGGTTGAGGGGTCGTGTGGTTGAATCAGTCGTTATTCTTACGGATTGTTCGGTCTTGCATCGTTACATCAATGGTATAGGGAGCTCACCTCGATCGTATGTTGGCGTGGTTATTGAGGATTGTAAGGCTATTCTAGCATCTTTAGTTAATTGCTCTTTATCTTTAGTGCCTAGACAGTTTAATTTAATTGCTCACTCTTTAGCTTCTAAAGCCGGTTCTCAGGCTGGGACTTTGTCCCTCCTGACTTTATTGTTCCGTTTCTGCAGTAATTGAAATTCACAGTTTGCTTTAAAAAAAAAAAATTGATATTATTGTTGTTTGAACATATACTATAAAGTTAGAATGTACTAAAAAAAAAGGTTTGTTTTTCTTTTCAAGTCTATTACGGATACAATTGAGATTATAAGACTGCAGTTTACTTTAATTATTCAATTTTCATTCTTTCTTTTCTGTTTTTTTAGTAGGAGAAATGTACAATTAATAATTATAATATACGGAGTATGTTTTTCTTTAATTTCTCTAGTTTTTTATTTCTTTAATAAAAAATAATAATTAATAATTGTCCCTAAAAAGTGTCATTTTTTCACATAATAATTATCTTCTAAAGTTCTTCTTTTTTTTTCTTTTTTTTTTTTTAAATCATGTGAGTATCATGTCAAAAGATTATATATTTATGTGATATATCAAGAGATATTTTTTAATATTAATTGATTAATTGTAAATTGTTTTCTTTAGGTACTAAAAAAAATTAAAAATGTCATAAAATTAGTTCACACAATAACCACATTAAAAAAAAAAAGAAAAAAAAAAGAGCGTTCTAGCTTAGTTAAATATTAAAATTTTAATTATTCAACATTATTATGTACTGTATGTATGATATAAATTTAAAAAAAAAATAAATTAAGGTATTAATCAACATCGTTACCTTAAAATTTTATTTGGAATATATCAAGTATTGTCACACACTTATTGTTAAAGTATTAATGCAAAGATATAATATGCATGATTATATGTGATGTTAAATACTACATGGGTACACATTATATTGACACTTGAGATATATATACCAAAATCCATCCAACTCAATCCGATGGATGAATACTTAATTAGCTTTGTCCCAAACCTTCAAATCCTAATTTGAGTAGTCAATCAAAAGGAGTCGTCCGTCCAGGCCAGCTAGGATTGTCCCATTTAATTTGGAATGGATGAGGTTTAATTTCCAGAGTACAGAGGGGATGGATGGCCGTCACCAAAACCCCCCTTTAATTTCAATATTGTGGGACGACTTCCATGTGGCCCTGCAGCCTCCCCGAACTATCCATTTCCATTTACACATGTATACTCATATTCATGTTAAAAAAAATATTTTTATATTCTCAATAGTATATATATTGTTATATAATTCGTATTAATTGAATCAAAATGAAAAAAAAAAATGAATTATTATAAATATTAGATGAACCAATATATATATATATATATATATATATATATATATAATACTATTGATTGTATTACAATGTAGTATTTGTTTTATACTTTCTCTAACTACTGCAACACAAATAGTCAATACCCCACCACTACCAGGATTTAATTTCGTGATCTTTTCTTACAGGGAATCACAGAGGTGCCATCTGAACTGATATATAATAATATTAATAATTAATAATAATAAGATTGTGCGTATAGTAATACAACTGGCATGGGTTGATATATACGGGTGAGCAACCATATCTAGGTTTGCATGGCACACGCTTTAATGCAGACAATGTAATCTCCAGTCTCCATTCTGAAGCGCAGCCAGCCGGGCGGTACGTTGTGGTCCTAGATCAGATAGGATTTCTATAATTGAACTTCTGTAGGTGTACTGTAGTGCTTCCAAAATGCCCACTCAATTTTAAAAATTATAAATCAAATTATATGTTGTATTTTATCTAATAAAAGAAAAAGGTGAAATACACATATCCATTTGTAGAAAAAAGTGTGAAATTGGATCATTCTATTTTATAAAATTGTGCAACTAATACCTGTAACAAGTTGAATACAATTACTAAGTATGAGTTACGTGAGAAATTCATAATCATTATCTGAATGTGTGCACTGGATAAATCTAGTCGTGTGATCATAGCTAATAGAGAGGATCAAAAGAAGGTAAACTGATTTAGGTTGTCTATAACTAACTGACAAGTTCAAACTAAAAGGTTAATATGCTACTCCCATTAAGAGTTGAGTTTGAAACTTTTAACTGTCTAACCAACTTTGCCCTGATTTCTAACTAATTTACTTATACGGCACGTTGATGTAACACTAGCAAAAGCTCTTTTAGCATCATTCTTCACTGACATGGCGCTTCAGAAGGGAGGGGGGAGGGGGGCACCAAGCCACCGAGCGGGATACATCATCGTTTTTCACTAAAAAAATTCACTTTGTCTAAGTTATATTTATCAATTTTTCACATCATTGTCGATTTGTCGGTAAGAATCTTGAATTTATCAAGAAAAAAAGAATATATTATTTTTACAAGTGTAATATGTGAATTGCATAACTTTTAAACATTTTATGGTACTATTAAATGTTATCCAAATAATTCTACGAAAAAAGAATTATTTCTGAAAAAATAACAAGCACGAGAAATAACAAAGGCCTTGTTTTGTAAATGGCTTTCTATAATAGTTTTTACTCCATAACTTTTTCATTGACTTTGGTCAAACTCCTAATATAAATGTTTTGAAAATGACTTTTTATATCAACTGATTTTGAAAAAAAAAAATACTACTTTAAATAGCTTTTCACTTTGACTTTTTTCGAAAACATATTATTGAATTCCTTTAATACCCTTACTTCTCTTATCAAATAGTAGGACCCCTCCCCTTATCTTATGAACCTTTTTATTCTAACCACTTATTTTTATTTTAAATTTTAATATGTTTGTTTATGAGAAATAGTGAAGAATAATATTTTTATTTAATGTTTTTTAATTTTATTTTTATAACAAATAATTATTAACAGATATTTTTATTTATATGTAATTATTAATAATTAATAAATTAATATTATAAAATAAATTCATTATCTTTAATAGTCATTTTACATGTTATCAGGTAAAATTAACATATAATTTTACCAAACACTTCTACATAAACAATTAATACTATTAGTTGGTCAAATATGTTAACACAATTATCTAACAACTAATTACTAAACAAGTCCAAATTGTGTTTATATTGGGCATTAATTTGAGAATGATTATCATTTCAACACTAATGTCTCCATAAAATTTAAATGGACCAGTCCATATAAAGATTGGTACCTCGGCGCAGAATATATGGGGTCGTTTACCAACTTGGAAAAATGGAGGATTTTCCAGAAAAATGGAGAATTGGAGGAGTAGAAAAATGGAGAATGGAAAAGTTGTTTACTAAAATCCTTATTCCAAATGCTTCCTCTTTCTCCATTTTTCCACTTCATGTACATTTTTGGAGAAAGGAAATTTGGACTTCTCCAAATGGAGGGATGGAGGAATTACGGGTGAACAGTACTCCTAGCAAGAGGTCGCAGGTTCGAAACCAACTCTGCACGTTTGATTCAAATTTTTGTTTGCCTGCTTCAGTTTTGCTTTTAATTCAATTTTAATTTGCTGCTTCAATTTTGCTTTGCGGAGTTTGCGTGAATATTAATATTATTATTAATAATAAAATTATTATTATTATTCTGATCTTATTATTATTATTATTATTATTATTATTATTATTATTATTATTATTATTATTATTATTATTATTATTATTATTATTATTATTATTATTCTGTTCTTATTATTATTATTATTTGAAAACATCTTTATTATTATTATTATCTTTATTATTATCTTTATTATTTTTAATTTTTTTTATCTTTATTATTATTATTATATTATTATTATTTGAAAACATCTTTATTATTATTATTATTATATTATTATTTGAAAACATATTTATTATTATTATTATTATTATTATTATTTTTAAACATCTTTTATTATTATTATTATCTTTATTATTTTTAATTTTTTATCTTTATTATTATTGTTGTTATTGTTGTTGTTGTTGTTGTTGTTGTTGTTGTTGTTGTAGAAATGTAAAAATGCTATATGGGATGCTTGTATTTAATAAAAGCAGAAAATTAGAGAAATGAAGAACTAGAAGAATGGGAATGAAAATTGGAAAATTGGAGAAATGGAAAACTGGAAGAATGGAGAAGGAAAATTGGAGAAATGGAGAAATAGAAAACTAGAAATGGAGAAACAGAGAAACGAAGTAAACGACCCCTATATTTTTCATAGCCCACATACATTGCGGCCCTGCCGGCCTATATATATCATTATTATCCAACTAAATGGCCCGTTAGCTGCAAGCAACGAGTAAAATTTCATAGGCAAAACTATATTTTGCAGCAATTTATGCCATGACAAATTATATCATAAACTAGGATCTACCTTACATCGTGAAATCCGATGCAAAAATAACCTTCAGATTTTGTAAATGCAATTGACATAGTCTGTACATGTAATTAATTGTTTTTATACATATAAACAAATTGAAGACACATCACATAGTAATTACATACACATAATATGATAATTACAAACATACAAATTGTTAACTGCAAACACATAACATGTTAACCAACATCTTATTATGTGTCTATAGTTAACATATTTTGTACTTGCAGTTAACAGTTTATGGCCTTGTTTGGTAAAATAGTTAGCCTATAGGCCAATTTTGGCTTATTTGACTACTATTAGCTGTTTGACTTAGTTAAAAAATAATATAAGTGTTTAATTAATTAGCTTTTTGTAACCCCAAAATGCTAAAATTCAAAAAGTTCTCAAAGCAACTTTTTCAATTAGCTTTTTAAGAAAAAAAAAAAATTATATCAAATAGCCATCAGCTAACAGCTAATTTACTAAACACCTATCTACAATCAGTTAATGTTATCAATTAGTTATACCCTATAATTAACCATGGTTGCAATAGGCGCTAGGCACTAGTCGGGCGCCCGGACAGCGCCTAGCGCCTAGGCGGCGCCTAGGCGGAATCTAGGCGGCGCTAGGCAAGCACAAAAAAAATAGTGGTAGACTTGCAGTTTGACAATTTTAATGAGGTTATTTTCAACATTTAATCAAATAACACATCCAAATAGATGAATTAATGATAATTCATAAGTCATAACATCAAAACAATGATTTTTTTTTTTTAAAAAAAAAAATTAAAACAATATTAAAAATTAAAAATACCCAAATATGAAATACTCAAATACTTCAATCATCCAAAGGTTGAAAGTATCAAACTGGTCTACGAGTGTGTATATGTCATATTATATATATGTATGCGCGCGCGCACACACACACACACACATATATAATAATAAATAAATAAATAAAAAGGCCGAGCCGATCGGGTTAACTCGACCGAAATGGATGAGTTAACTCGACTAACTTAGACGCTAGGCAGCCAAATCGGCCGAGTTAGGCGCTAGGCGGACGCCTAGGCGGGCGCCTAGGGGGAAATCGCCAAGGTCTAGATGCGCCTAGTACCTAGGCGGGCGCCTAGACCGATTTTTACAACCCTGTAATTAACCCAATCAGCTAACAGCTAACAGCCATTTACCAAACAGGGCCTATATGTATGTAATTATTATGTTATGTATTTGTAATTATCATGTAATAATATGCCTTCAAATTTTTTTACAGATACACAAATTGTCAGAATATATTAATTGTAAACACATAATTTTTGAATCAGGATTCACAATGTCAATATGAACCCTGGTTGTTATACCATGGACCAAGATGTATTTTGCATTGTGGATTCTGATCCAAAATATGAGTTTTAGATTAGGACTTTAGGAGTAAGAGTTGGAGTTGAAAACATAAAAGGAGTTGGAGTCGGAGTTGGAGTTGAAAACATAAAAGGGCATGCATATATTTTGCTCTTCCCTCCAGCGAACATTCATATGGCTTCTCTCTACACCACACCTCTTCTCCTTTTCACTCTTCTTCTTCTTCTCCTGCTGCCTTGGGATGCCTCTGCTGATAGTATCGTTATTGGAGGAAGCGCAGCCCCAGTAGTGAATCAAACATTTCATCATTCATATATTGTTGATTGTAATATCCCTTTAATTTGCACACTAATTTATCGTTGGAGTTATGATTAATTAATTTCCATTTTTTAAAACATTTTTTGTTGATGTTGTAGTGCGCCACATGGTTGTTTGTGGAGAAGCCATGTGCAAGAAGACCTCTGCACTTTGCTACGACTGTGAACGCAATGATGGTTTTGTTTTTCCATGCCTTAAAGAATGTAAGACGAACCCTGATTTTACATGTCGATTTTTATTTATTTATGAAAACACCCTATTAATCGAACCAACTTCAATGCAAGTTCATTCAAGAAAAAAAAAACGCACTATATATCACTGCTGGAAATTATGAAATTTTCGACCACCTGAAAGTGATCTTAAATCAAGTCAAAATCAAAAAGTGATCGAAAATTCCATAATTTCCAGCAGTGTATTAACGATGCCAATTTTGTGTTTCTGTATTTAGGCCCACCTGGAATAGATTATAGAGGGTTAGTGCACAACTTCAACACTAGAAAATCTCTACCATTCTCCACTAAAGGTGAGATAGATTTAAACGATAATTAGACTATTTTATATTTTTAGGTTATTATTTGTTTGATAATTTTTTTTTGTGTTTGGCAGGCGTAAAAACATTTGGCTTCACCGTATTAGCTTTGCTAGGCGCCATGTTATATTGTTATTGTTGAAAATTCAAATAGATAGATAGATGTTGAAAATGGAGGCCGGAGATCGATACAATTAATTAGTTTTCAGGGTTTTTTTTTTTTTTTTTTTTTAGAATAAATTAGTTTTCAGTTCAGCACTTATATTTTGTGATAATGTACGTTAGTAGTTAGATTTGTAATAGATAACTAGGCAAATTGCAAACACCACACTTATATTTTCTGAAAATGTTCTTAGTTACATCTTTAACTTATTTGTGTTCATTCACCGAGATTTACATCCTCCCACATCTCTGATTTACATCCTCCCACATCTCTGATTACATCCTCCCACATTTGTCGGGTCAAGAGTGTGGGGGGCCCTTAGGGTTGGGGATTCAGCCTTTTGGGGTAAGATTATTATTACTAGCTAGGCAGATTAGAAATATGTTTATTCATTTACTAATTTTTTTGTTTGAAAGAAATTATATTTTTTCTTGTTTGGTTTAATTGGCAAATTATTCCATGGACCAATCTAAAAAATACACAATTTATATACTGAATGTTCACAATTTACATACTAAATACTCACAATTTAAACACTAAATATTCACAATTTACATACTAAATACTCACAATTTAAACACTAAATATTCACAATTTACATACTAAATATTCACAATTTACATATTAAATGTTCACAATTTTATATATTAAATGTTCACAATTTACATACTGAATGTTCACAATTCAAATTGTGAACATTCAGTATATAATCGTGTATTTTGATCTGGGTCCGCCTTGCAAGGTGGACCCGTATCCATGCATGGCATAACTGTTGGGTTTAATTGGAGTGGTGGTGGCAAAAATAATTTAGAAACTAGACTAAAAATTTATGACTTTATTTTCTTTGAATATTTAAATATGAGAAAATTACTTTCAGTAGTCATTTTCTAGATTACAAACAGACCTTAAAAATGAAATTAAAATTTAAAAAATATATAGGTAAACCCGTAATAATGTACTCCGTAATATAATGAAGAAGCAAAATTTGTAAAACTCTATGGAGTCTCATTTTAGTCCAGAACATTATATTGAAAGGCCCAAAAGTTTGTTTATGTTCTTTAGCCTTATATAGTTATTATTATAGTTATATATAGTTATATATATACAAATAATAATAATAATAATAATAATAATAATAATAATAATAATAATAATAATAATAATAATAATAATAATAATAATAATAATAATAATAGAAAAACTAGCAAATGCAAAGTTCGTGACATTAAAAAAAATCAAATAATTATAGCGCTTCTTTATTTCATTTGTAATATTTTGTATTTATAGGTCCAATCAATTTTTTTATTCTTCTATTTTCTTTAATATTTTTAATATTATTTAAATTTATGTGTGTGCGCTCAATGTAATTAAATAAAAAATATATATATAAAATGAGTATAAGTGAGTGAGAAATTTATTTATACTCTTAATTTCTCATGGTTGTATTCACATTCATAGTGTTCAATTTTGATAAAATTTCACCTTCAATTCGATCCTTTCATTTTGAAGTTTTGTCCCCCTAGGGCTTGCTACCAAGAGTTCTGGTGGCATTAGTGAAGGTGCAAGTTCCCGTTAATGGAAAAAGGTAGGGGTTGGATAATTTGGAGTTTTGAGATGAGAGTTGATAGAGGGAAAGTGTGAAAAAAGGAAAGTTTTACTACATGTAATGATGTACATACTCCAAATCTTACTCTCTTAAATTTACTTCATGATGTAGCGGATGCTTAAGCTATTTTCTTCATGGGAGTCCCTATAATTAATGTGTCTACATCAAAATTTTAAGTATGTATGAGAGTAGATAATGGGAGTACACCAGGATTATGTGGTCTAATGCTACTCGGGTTGAACTTCCATTTGGTAGGTGGTAAGTTCGAGCCTCAGTGGAGGCGTTATTAGCTCTTTGTGTTTCAGTAGGTTGAGAAAGTATATGAACAGATACTACAATGTAATAGAGCTAGTAGCATTCAAAAAAAAAAAAAAGATAATGAGAGTACATATAATAGTTTCATGGAGGTTTTTGTGAGGCAAGGGATGGAATCATGGAATGAGCTTGTTAAAGGATGATGATGAAGGGTTTTGACCATGTCAAAATGGTTTGATGGTGGGAGCATAATTTTTTAAATGGAGATGAAGGTAGCTAGCTGGAGGGCTGAGTACAATGCTTAAGGGGATGGCATTGGAGATCTTGAGGGTTTTCAACATAAATTGATGGAGGTTGAAGGAGATGGTTGGCAATAGCACCGAGGGTGACAATGGTGGGTCTACGGTATTTTTTGTGGTTGTGATTGTGGTTGTGGTTGTGTAAATATTGAAAAATTGATGATAGTCATGAAGATGGTGATGATGGCAATAGAGGCAAAAGTAACACTAAGGACAAGGACAACAATGGTGATAGCAGTGATAATAACGATCGCCGGTCTAAATCTAATGTAACAAGTTAGTGTTTCAAAATTATATTTTTTTCAATATGGACTATTTTGTATTGCTTATTATGTATTTGAGCTTATTTATATACATTTTTATTATTGTATTAGGTTGTGAGATTTATATTTTTTTAATTTCAAGTATTAAATTTATTATATATATATTTATGGAGATAATTGTATCTTGTAAGAACAACCTTATCAGTGGATAATATGGGGTTAATGTGCCAAAAAAAAAAACTTCAATCTGAGTTATTACTAATGTGGTAGGTGGTTTATACTCAAGTTATTTGTTCTGCAACTAAAAAAAAAAATGGAGGTGCGTGCTTGCATGCTTGGCGTG
The DNA here is from genome assembly GCF_001879475.1 of Ipomoea nil. Taxonomy (NCBI): domain Eukaryota; kingdom Viridiplantae; phylum Streptophyta; class Magnoliopsida; order Solanales; family Convolvulaceae; genus Ipomoea; species Ipomoea nil. Next base: position 2,768,593 of record NW_017617116.1, read on the forward strand.
CACTTTGCGCCTGCTGGGGCGTGTCAGACGTGCGGCCACTTTGACATTTAATAACTTTTGACTGTTTTTTTCTTTTAAAGTCAGAATTTATTCTATTTTTACTCTTTCTTTTTTACACATATTTTTTTCTCTTTTCTAATCACACTTATAAAAAAAATTTCAAATACCATACCAGGATTCAATTACTATAGATGCTCTAAGTATTCATGTAGCAATAAAATTTTGTATCATTTCGAGAAGAGAACGTTAGGTTAATGATGTGGATGAGCAAATGGGAGCTAGGAGGTTTTGAGGAGATGTGTCGGACAGTACATTAATCCTAAAACAAGTGACAAGAGTGATTGATGTATGATGAGATTGATTTTTATGGCTTTAATGATCGCAACATATCACAAAACTAATTATACAACTACTCTTTATTTATTGTAATTACACAACTACTCTTTAACTACTACCACATCAATAATGTTGTTTTGCCGATAACTTATTATTTTTTAATCAATTGCTAAAAGTACTTAGAGTCGATAAAATATTATTTATCTTTTTCTTAACAGTTTTAATTCCAAGCTTTTTGAAATCTTTTTTTTTTTTTTTTTTGGGTGAAATATAGATATATTTAAAAAAAAAAATTGTATAATTTAACATTAATTTTTGTATTACTATAAGAAAGTTATATTTTTGTCTCAGTTTACATGTCTTATTTACCATTTATTATAAGGCGTTAAAGTTAACCAAAAACTTGGTCTGTAATAAGCAGTTAAAATATTTTAATTGATTTTTAATAGAAAAAATATGGTGCAAAACCCATTTTTAATTATATTAATTCTTTTAAAATATTTATATTTTAAAATCATATCATGTATTATAATTTACTGTATAAAATATAAATTAAAAGACTTTTTTTATAAAAATAATTACAAATTATGAATATGAGTAAAAATTCATTATTTATTAATGTTGATTTTACAATTTTTGAGCAGTCAACGACTGTCCCGGTCCAACACAATTGTTAAAATAACAAATATATATAACATCAAAAAATATAGAGAGAATATAGGTATTGTATTGCTCAGAATTGTTTGTCCACTCCTCACAATCGTTATACTATACTGTGCACCAGGGCGCACATAGCACTGTGCGTCCCGCGCCCCCCAAAACGACGTTGTTTTGTTAAGTTGTTAAAAAATCTCTGTTTCGAATGCACATAAACTCATAACAGAATACACATAATCTACATAATACATAATGCACATAAACTTTTAACCGAATACACATAATGGGGTTTGGTTAATATAGTACACATAAACTCATTACACAATACACATAAACTTTTGACTGAATACACATAATGGGGTTTGGTTAACATAATACACATAAATTCTTAACTGAATACACATAAACTCATAACACAATAACATAAATTTTTAACTGAATACACATAATGGGATGTGGTCTGTTCGGATGGACGGTGTAACGTCAGTATGACATCAGCATGAAACACACGCATTTTGTGCCTGGGCACACATTGCTATGTGCGCAGTGGTGCACGATATAAATTGCCCCCTCCTTATGTATGTGAGTCTATTTATACATGTTTTGGGCTAGAAGCCCTATAAGAAATATAAATCCTAGACTGTCTCATTGGGAGTCTTAATAATATTAAAAGTGATGGGCCCAATATAAATAGGCTTAATCCTTGATACAATAAGAATTAGGAATAATAAGTTTTAAGTCAACGTCAAAACAATGTCCTTTTTGCATCCGTGTGCACCAGGGTGCACACGGATGTACAGCATAATATGCCAACTCCTTTGATGTCTCGTGCTGGCCTCTCACTTGGGCTTCCTTGATCTATTAGTTAAAATATAATACTTATAAATTAAAATTTTTATATTTATCCTAATTATATATAATTGATTAATTGATATAGTGTGTAATAAAACATTACCATTTTTTATATAATTTTTATTCTTTAAAAATTAGCGTTTAGGCTGCCTATCTAGCAATCATTATTGCTGGACCACCCACGGTCCAAAAACACATAAAGTATATTGTTCTAACTAATAAAATACATTATTTTTAATACATAACGTACATTATTCTAACTCATAAAATACATTATCTAGTAATAGAAGCCTGTTGTGGGACGGGTCAACTTGTATTGATACTCCTAATTTCTTGGTCAAACACTCTAATGTTTTCTTGTAATTTTTAAATTCAAATTTGTCGTTTAATAATATTTTTTTTAATGCAGCTTTTAAATATAAAAATTTTATATATTACTATTGAACTAAATATTATTAAAAATTAAATCGGAAATAGTTTGAGTCAAATGTGGTGAACTTAACAAGAAATATAAAATATGATGAAAAGAGTACAATTTGATGATTTTATTTTAAACTTTACTTTGAGTAAATGTGTTACTCTAGTTACTTGAACCAAACGAGCACTTAAGTTTATGGCCACATTGGTTAGATTCTTTTTTTTTTTTTTTTTTTTTTTTAACTTAAACTTGAGAGGAGCTGACAACATTTTGATAGCAAAGTGAGAAAGAGTCATTGATATTTATTTTTTTTAATGATTTATAGATTGAAAATTAAAATGACATTTGGAATGTCAATCAGGAATTGAAGCTGGGATTAGACTTGAAGTCCATAAAGCCGAGCTAGCAAATGACCTGAGAACATACGCCCACCGTCTATTTGTAGTAGTAGTAGGACTAATTCATGATCCAAATTTGCGGACAGGAGACATCATCACTTGGCAGCTTTAATTAGGGATGTTAAATAAATAAATAAATATGGAGTATATGATCCTTCTGTAAAAAATAAGATTGATCTCAACCATTCATCAGGGTTCATCAATATTAGAGGATTTTAGTAAAAACAATACAGGATTAATTTTATAATTACTAAAAACTTTTAAGAGTGAGACTCATTTTGTAATTATTGCAAACTTAAAAATTTAGTAATGATAAGATCAGTCTTTGATTTTTCAAAATGAAGGGTGTAGATCTGTCCACACTTTTTATAAGGGAAGGTGTTCACACACACACATCTATAGGGGCGCACTCTCATGCGAACGGTTGCCCAGGAGAGAACTGAGAACCATACAGCGTGCGCCACGTGTCCTTTGGTGCATGTAAATATGTTATATGTGCAAGTAGTTGATGCATCATTGCAAGTAAAAAGTGCAGATAAAATCACTTACAAGTGCACCACCTACTTTCACCTATAAGTGCATGTAATTTTGCCTTGTTAGCATTCATTGATCTGAGTTCGTTCTGTTTGGTATCACTTTTGTTCTTGCGGAGGAGTTCAGCGGATAGTTAGTACCCGTGAAAACCACCCGCAAACATTCATGTACCTAGGCCACCTAGTTATAACGTCAAATGCACATAGATCTGGACACATGACGCACGCTGGATGGTTCTCAGTTCTCTCCTGAGCGAACAGTTCGCACCTGAATGCGATCATATATATATATATATATATATATGTGTGTGTGTGTGTGTGTGTGTGTGTGTGTGTGTGTGTGTGTGTGTGTGTGTGTGTGTGTGTGTGTGTGTGTGTGTGTGTGTGTGTGTGTGTGTGTGTGTGTGTGTGTGTGTGTGTGTGTGTGTGTGTGTGTGTGTGTGTGTGTGTGTGTGTGTGTGTGTGTGATTAATAGGTAAGGATAAATTAAGCATTTTAAAAATAATCTTAGACTACATTAGAACCCCCATAATAGTTACTCCGTATTATATATCCATATAAAAAGAATAACTTATTCTCAATGATAAAATAATTTATTAAACAATAGAATATGTCTATTCTATAGAATATTATTTTATTTTCAATCTATTCGGTGAACCAAAAATTAAAAAACGTCCTATTCTCACATTTGATTTTTAGTTCATTTTTTCTACATTCATAAGAGTCTTAAGTCCCCTCAAATTTTTAAATTATGTGAAATTTCTATAAATATTACATAATCTAAAAACATTTATTGAACCAAACAACATAAGAGAGAAAAATAAATGACATATTATATCTAGTTCCTTATTTGTAACTGATTTTATTCTCTTAATTATTTTTGGTGTATATTTATTCCCTAAAATTTTAACGAAGTAATTGTTTTGGTTATTGAGGTTAGAATTCCATGACAAATCAAATTCATAGTTCACTAAAACTGTAGGATCTAAACCTATCCAACTAACAATTAATTAAAAAAAAAATTATAAATCATAATCATCATAATAAAGTTTCATTTCCCTCCAACATTAACAACCACCACCACATGCATTCCAGATTTTCTCCAATCTCCATTGTCAATATGAAAATTGAGATGCATTGAAAAATATACAACTTGCACTGAATTAATGAAACTGGAGAAAATTCGCACACTTAGCTTTCAATTCATTCATCCCATCAATGGCGACATTATATTATATTACTACATCAACGAATTATATTTACTCTTATCCTTTTTTCTTTTAAAAAATAATCTTATGAACTAAATTATTATTTTATTTTGTAAACAAAAATGACGTAATCATATAATTAATGGAATTCAATTAATCCCTTTCATTTTGGTCGTATATTTTAACTCTTACCAAGCCAATTTAATGCACAAAATAGTACGCAGGCAAGCATGTTTCAGGACTTCGTTTCATTTTCGGTGAGTGAAGTTGTCTAAATCCTTCTTCCCAAGTTGTCTAAATCCTGTCGGGCATAATTGGACTCCAAATAGAATTTCACTTAGCTTCTTTACTGAGGAAAATATTAGAGGGACTTTGATCTCCAAAATTCCGATTCCCATGTGTGAATCAAGAAATAACAAAACACATATATAAAAGTACCTAACCAAACACACCCTTAACTTTGTTGTTGGGTAAGAGGTTCTAGAGTTAAGCATCCACTAATGATAGAGATAAGCGTATTCACCTCCTTGATTTGAGCCTATCAATTACGACCATCTAAATTAGTTTATCTTCTTGTGATTCTTTATCAGTTAGGATTATAAGATAGGATTTACCCGATTGACAGTGTACTCTCGGCCTCGAGCTACGCTCACGATCACCGAGGCCTTTCCTTGTTGGGCCCTTCCTTGAGGTCCTTCATTGGGCCTCTAGATATAGACCGTGTACTCATATCACCAACATACATAAATGTTGTGATAAGATAAGAAATTAAAAACAGAATTCACACCCAATAGGGAATTGAAAGATACAGTAATGGTGATGAGGAAGATAATGGAGCTACCACTATTGACCAAAATACCTTAATAGGATGGTGGCAATAATCAAAGATCCCAATGATAATGATTTAGAAATTAAATCATAGAGTTATCAACTATGTATCAAGCGTGTGCCAAAGTGGGATTATTACTAGTAATATATATGGGATTCCCAGTACCATACATCATCATCACAATGTAAATAAACCCCATATACTAACCCCATGCTCTTATCTATATCAAATCTGAATTATATTACACGTATTATCATTTTACACCTAATCAATACATTGAACGCAACCTGGGGTGTGGTTGAGTGGAATGGACTCATCCATTTTTAACCAAAGGTAAGAGTTTCAACATTGACTTGGTATATATGGAGCAGCCTTAAATCTCCAGGCCAAAGATGGTGTTTGGTAAATTTTTGTGTTTGATTAATAATATAATGGATTTGGCTAAAATTCTAATATAATTCAAAACATTGAAAATTGCTTAAACTTTTTTTTCCCCTTGGAGGTAGTAGGGAGTAGGTTAAAACACGAGCATGTTTAATTGGATGGAGAAAAAAAAAAAATTGCTTACATTTTGTTCTATTTTTTTTTTTTTTTGAATGCTACTAGCTCTATTACATTGTAGTATCTGTTCATATACTTTCTCAACCTACTGAAACACAAAGAGCCAATAACGCCTCCACTGAGGCTCAAACTTACAACCTTCCAAATGGAAGTCCAACCCGAATACCATTAGACCACATAGTCCTGGTACATTTTCTTCTATTTGATTCATCGAAAACTTTTTTCACAAGAGAATGGTTTCCTTAGTTTTTAGGAAAAAGTTTTCTTTGGGGATGGTATGGTATTTTGTTTTTCATGGGAGTTGGAAAAAAAAATATCACATGGTTGGAGAATTTTACCGTTATTACTTTTATTATCATTATCATTGTCTAGTGGCATTTTAATCTTTATATTGTGTTGGTGATAATGAACCACAATCGATTTAATATCCCAAAAATAATATTTATATATACACACACTAGTATATAAAATATTATTGGATATTTATCTGAAATCTATATATACCTACGAAATATATATAAAACGGATCTAAAGGTTATATATACATGTATATCTACGAAAAAGATACACCAATATATATCAACCAAAATTGAAACTAATAATGCTCAGATTATGAGTCCAATCCAAAAAAAATATATCAAAAGAGAGAGAACGGATTTTTTGCTTAAAAGCATAATCCAAACAAGAAAGAAGAGAAGGAAGAAAGAAATGTACGAGTTAAGCGAGTGCCTTTCTTTCCTTAAAACCTTATTTGCCACCTCCAGAAAGTGCTAGGAGCGTTGTGGGCTAGGTCTCCCAGGATAAAACGTACAACGGTTCGACGTTTGAGCACCCAAACGAACGAACCCGGCGAACAAGAGCGCGGGCAAAACACAGCTTCAAGAATGGAGTAGAAGCAGAAGTATTTTGAGGCTTGGAAAAAATTATTTTCTTGTGTGTTCCTGTTTTCTAACTTTCTTTCAATAGCATCATCATGACACATTAACCAACATAAATTCAATTTAAAAATTCAATTATAACGTTTGAAACGGTCGTACTTATTATCGAAATAATATCAACGGTCACGAACTTAATATCCGATTAATTCGTACCGACCATAACGACCTGGTTCAAAATATCTGAGTGACCGAGAAGTTCGTACAAACCCGAAAGTTTAACGAATTGAGACCGGAAACCACACCCAAGTGGTCCGCAAACACCGAAACTGTGCAGCACGAATCAATGCATAAAGCATTGACTCGTGCTCACCAAATCCATTGCACGAAAGGAGCTCAAAAGCTTAATTCACTAATTAAGTTTTCAATGTTTAAGTTACATTTGCAACTTTCGTCCATGCAATGCCACTTCAAAAGCTAATTGGAACTTTCGGCCATTTTCATTCAATGCTTAATTACATTTGCAACTTTCGTGCAATGCATATTAGAATGCTAATTTTAATTAGCATCTAAACTTAAGTTGACTTCTCTCAAATAGGTTCACTTTGAGAATCAATTTCTCATTCACCTATTACCTATTTTGAGCGTACATTATATCAAAATTTTCGTCTCACTATGAAGAACCCGAATCCACATTGACCCCCAAATCGGAAGTGGATCCCACATATATTTGTACCACAAAATAATCACTAAAAATGTCATTTTAATGCTATTTTTCCAACATATTGATTATTCTTTATTATTTCAATCCCAACCAAACAATGGAATCAATATTCTTAGTAATTTATTTTTCACAAATCAAGCAATGGAATCAATATTCTTGGTAAATTCTTTTCAATAAAATTCAATTTCATTTCCCCTCAAATATTTTCCGCGAACCAAATATGGCATAAGACTCTGTTTGGTAGAAATTATTTTAAAACTTATAATGCATCAAAAAAAAAAATTTAAAACTTATAATTTATTTTAAGATACAAATAAACTATAACATCTGTTTGATAAAACATGAAGAGTTTATTAAAATAATAACTTATTTTGAAACGCTACTCATGACACCACCTATCATTCATTATTCAAAATCTTAATATCTTAGTTTATCTTTTTATGTCTTTTTACACTTATCAGTTAATTCAACAATTAATTTTACCAAACATTTTCATATCTATTACTAAACACTTTAATATCAATTAGTTAGCTTATTAGCTACTAACTTTTCAACCTTCAGCTTTCATCTTGGCGTGCCAATTCAAACAGAACCTGATAAAATACTATGAGGCAGTTTTTTTATAGCATATTGTAATTATTTAGTTAAAAAAAATATTGTTTTCACTAATTTATTCTATTAATTTATATTATACCAGTTTATATTTATATTATAATAATAATAAATGCAATTAATGTATATTTATATTAAATATATTACGGTTACTTTTATATTTGAATTTGAATATAATTAAAAATATAAAATTTAAAACCTATTCGAAAGTGCACAAGTTTCTCATTGAGTTGTTAGTTGATCAATTCCACAATGACAACAACAATTTCCAAAATGAAATTATAATATATATATATATATATATATATATATATATATATATATATATATATATATATATATATATATATTGTCTTTATAAATTATTTTCTATATTATCATCCAAAATTATCAGCTAACACAATCTATTATCTTGAAGCCTCAGTGTGGCATGAAGTGGATATTTCAAATGAGAGGTTACGGGTTCAAGTCTCTGAGCGTATTAACTCGGATATTACATTGTAACAGAGTCAGTAATACTCAAAAAAAAAAAACTTTTATCCGTCATTATTATTCGCTGTCTGCTAATTTTGAGTATTCAGAAAAGGAAAATACTACATGCACTCCCAACTTTTACTCACTCACACATATTCTTCAGTTGTTATATTATAGACCGCGGTGCATAATCGATTATGCACCGCGGTCCATATACGGCGCCGTTTCTTTAAGTAAAGAAACGGCTCGTCGTTAGAGTTAACGGAGTCTGTTTGTTTGGTGTATTAAACACCAACTGACACTACAGTATATCCAAACCGACACTGCAGTTATATCAAAATGATACTGTAGTTATAGTGAAATGAAACTGCAGTGTATATAAACTGAAACTGAATAACATTTCACATATTTGAGTGTATATTGTACAATGAAGCTGTAATTATATCAAAATGATCATGTAGTTGTGTTTTAATAAAACTATAGTGTATATAAAATAAAATTAAATAACATTTTCACATATTTGAGTCTATAAATATCGAATGAAACTATAGTTATATCGAAATGAAACTGTAGTTGTGTTCAACTGAAACTACAGTGTATACAAAATGACACTGAATAACAGAGTTACTTTTTGCAAAAGGGTGCGAAACGGCAGAAATAAACACTGTTAATTTTCATTTAAAAAAGGGAAAATGACACTTTTTTCCCCTGAGTTATATACCTATAGCATTTTTGCCCCCTAAATTATTGAAGTGGCTGTTTTCCCCCTGAAATGTTAAATGGACATATTTACCCTTCAACTAAATATTTAATTTATTTTTTTTCCAACAAATTATGACCATAATTTGGTTCAAACCAAACAAACACTATAGCAACCAAACTGAAATATTCCAATTACAATTTAGAATCGAAATCCGATATTTAGAGTTTATTAAAATCGTGAACCAGAACGGACGGTTCATGTTCCGAACTGAAAAAATAAAATACATATATTGTTGAATTTATACTATTTTAAAATAAAAAATAAAATTTTAAAATAAAGACGGTTCAAAATCGCGAATCGGATCCAGAACCGCCGGTTCACGGTTCAAGATTCAATTTTTTTGATACATAATTTTAATAAATTGACATTTAAATATTGGATTCTAGATCTGAATTATAACCGAAAACTATTAATTCGATTGCTATAGTATCCGGTTCAATTCAAACCGAACCGTGGTCATCCCTACGTATACGCAATAATTTGTTGGAGAAGTAAAATAAATAAAATATTTACTTTAAGGGTATAAATGTCAATTGAATGTATCAGGGGGGGAAAAAGCACCACTTTTAGAATAACTGAGGGGGCTAATGTGCTTACTTAAATAATTGAGGGGGAAAAAGTGCTATAAGTATATAACTCAGGGGTAAAAAGTGTCATTTTCCCTTTAAAAAAAAAAAAGACGCGCGGTGCATAATATAATTTGCCCATATTCTTGATGTAGGCATATTATGTGGGACCCACATGATGAAAATAGCCCATCTTTGTTTGTCATGTCAAGTACAAGTGAGGGAGTAGAATTTAGGATAGAACTCTTCAGAAAAATACCATTATTATTATTTCGTATCTGTCCCCCACCCTGTTGTTCCATTTGTCTCAAAACTCATCTGTTTTGTGTGGAAGAAAATCAGTGGTTCTCAACACAACACCTCCAACGCCTATGAATTGAAGTTGGTGGAAGGTTTACGTCTCCAATTAATACTACTTCCCAAAGGAATTGCACCTGCGTCCCCATCTTTCATTTTTATCACTTACCATGTTTCTTCTTTGCCCATATCTATTCTTATCTGCTGGATATATTAGATGTTAGACCCACCATTGATACACTCGTTTCAACTTATATACTATAATATGCTCTTCTACCAAGTCTTTTTCATTTATGGTGCAATGGATGCCCAATGTAAACGTACACTTTAAAAAAATAATAATAAAAAAAATACTTAGATGATCCAACTTCACCGGATTAATTCTAAATTCATAGGACTTAGTCCTTAGAGCCACTGCAAAAGTAAATCGTGAGTCATTCGATCAGTCCACCGGTTAGACCATGATCTTCATGCGTTCACAAGGTATCAAATTCACATCTTCCATCATCTTGGTACCATGACCGAAGGCAGGAGTCATGGCATCAAATCAAACAAGAATGACTATGCTAAGCCCGGGGAAACATACACTTTCTTGCTATCATGCGTTGTTATATATGTAATTAATGTGAAATAATTTTAGTAAGGATATTGATTATAAAATTGTAATTATTTAAATATAGTAATATATACCATATCGAAGTTAATTTTTTTTTTTTTTTTTGGTAATGAGAAAATTTTACAGTCACACTGTGCACGTGTTTGCTCCTATGTAATACAAAGTTATGCTATTTTAATTTGACTTCAAATAATGTAATAACATAACCACATAAACAGTAACAGGGCGTTTGGTTGGAGGGAGGGAATTATGTGGGAAAAGAATTGTAATTCCATGGGAGTTGAATTACTGGGAATAAAGTGAGAATTTAAATTCCAGTGTTTGGTTGACAGGAATAAAATTACTGGGAATTTTAATTCCAATGTTTGGTATACATGGGAATTGAAAGGGAATAAGTAGTATAAAGTCAAAAATGTCCATTATTGTTGTTAGACATTAATTTTAGGTTAAAAAAGGAAGGGGTAATTTTGACTCATCACTATCTTTTTTTTCCCAGGAATTAAAATACCAAGGGGGGACCTGGGATTTTAATTCCATGAAAATGGGGGAATTGCAATTCCATGGAATTGCAATTCCCTCCAACCAAACTACAGAATTTAATGATCTTTGGAATTATGTGGGAATTAAGTGGGAAGGAAATTTAAAATCCCTCCAACCAAACACCATGTAATAGTATTAGTATCAAAATTCCAAGATATCAAATGTGTATATACTAAAGAATTCAACATACCTGCGCATAGGATTTTGAAGGGAATGTGATTTCCTTATTTTTCTTAGATTATCTAAAATTACCTTTGATATTGACAAATTTTGTCATTCTAATTCTAATTTTATATATATATATATATATATATATATATATATATATATATATATATATATATATATATATAGAGAGAGAGAGAGAGAGAGAGAGAGAGAGAGAGATAAGTTCAGGTGCGGCGTCACCAATAGTTGAGCGATTATACACCATCAATGTTAGGAAATACACCACAAAAAGTACACACAAATTAGATACGCATCACCAAAAACACACCATTAGGTGTGAGTAAAAGCATCATACAATGTTCGGAAATACACCATTAGGGGTTGTGAGTTATATGGTGTCTTTTTTTGGTGTTTTTTTTTTTTGGTGTGTTTTTCTTATACTGTTGGTGCATGTTGTTAACACTATTGGTGTATTTCTGGAACCCCGCCGCACCGCAGCATATAAGCGCTAATATATATATATATATATATATATATATATATATATATATATATATATATATATATATATATATATATATATATATATATATATAACCCTAAACTAAACATTTATATTACATACATCAATTTTAACCAAATATGGGAATCTAACATTCCCTAAGATAATCTAATATTCTGTGAACCAAACGACCCAGCGACATGCATGCAAAATATAAATACTAATCGATTATTTTCGTATTCAATTTCGTGTTATGTTAACATGTCATGTTAGTCATGAGTGGTATTATATTATTAAATAAAATATTAGTAAAAAAATATTTGATGCATCGAGATCATTGATTGATAAGAGATAATGTTGGGTGGAGACCAGTTAATGGCCAAGCTAAGTCTAGCAATTGGTGGCTAGAGGAATTAAGGGCTAAGTTTAACACTCTACCTTTTGAAAATGTGGTGATTGTATATAAACAAATAAAATTATGATTTCACTGTAAACTATAACATTTAGTATAGTGGTACACGTTTCATCATATCAAATAGTTTTAAAGCCAGGACATATAAAGTTTTTGTTTTATAAATGAATCATAATATGTAAGGTGTGTAGATAGAATCTCTTATTATATTGCAGAGTTTTCCATAATTGCAATGGTTGATATATGGTTCCCGGCCCTATTTTATGGCGGGCAATATTTTATACAGAAACTTTAGTACGATGATATCGATCGGTAGTCTTGCATGCCACCCACACACATCTTGGGCATCTTTAGTAAAATAGTTAATTTATCCATCAATTTTGATTAATTTAATCAGTATTAACTATTTAACTTGATTAAACAATCAATATGAGTGTTTAATTAATTAACTTTTTGTAATAATTTATTGTTTCAAAATGTTAAAATTAAAAAAGCGGCTCAAAATATCTTTTTCGATCAAGTTTTTGAGAAAGTCATTTTGTATGTAATTAGCTATCAACTAATAGTTAATTTACCAAACAATTTTCTACAATCAGCTAATGTTATCAACTTGTCAAACCTACTAAGTCAATAAGCTAACAATCATTTACTATTTACCAAACACCCAAAATACAGTGAAGTGTTTTGATAAATAATCTATTGATTAATTTGTTAAAATTCAAAATACTAAAAATAATAATGTTTTAGGTTAATATATTATATTTATTTTGTTTAAGAGATCACATTATCTACTAGTTAGTCAAAAAAATTACAGCAACTAATTTATATTCGTATAATAATTCTTTTTTTTTTTTTTGAAAGTTACTGGCTCTATTACATTGTAGTATCTGTTCATATACTTTCTCAACCTACTGAAACGCAAAGAACCAATAACGCCTCTACTGAGGCTTGAACTCATAATCTTTCAAATGAAAGTCCAACCCGGGTACCATTAGACCACATAGTCCAACCCGGGTCAAAACTATAAAGATGTAAAACCTATGTAATCGTTTTTTGTTTTGTTTTTAAATATCAAATTGTAAAATATATAACTTAATTATCTACTTCACGTCTTTATTTTAAAGGTGCATAGGTAATAGTTATCAATAACAATTTTTATTCAATTGCTATCTAGAAAACTAGTTATCATTTATAGAGAAGGATAGGTCTTCTAGAGCTAAGGCCTACCAAGTTTGTAATTAAATGAATTGTTATCATTATTGTTTAAAAAAATTAAACGTAATTCTCATTTTATATAATATATCCACTATATCTAATAGGTAAATACAATCTCCATTTTTCAATTATTTTAGGTCAAAGTACTTACGAGGTTTCTGTATTATAGCGTTTTGTTCAATTTAGTCCTTGTACTTTCAAAAGTGGTGCAATTAAGGACAATAGTTAACGGTGTTAATATTAACGTTAACTTAAGTTATGTGGCGTTGACGATATTTATATTCCTACTCATATATTACTTTATAAATATTTAAAATTAATTATTTTTATCACTAATATATTAAATTAGTATGTCCAAAATAAATAATTACAACCATGTTCCTAATGAGATGTGGACAATTGCCCTTAATTTAACCTCTTTTTAAAGTAGATGGATTAAATTGAACAGAATAAATATATAAGGACTAAATTGAACAAACCACTATAGTACATGGACTTCATAGGTACTTTGCCAGTTATTTTATTTAATTTTAAAATAATTATTTTTTTATTTTAATACTACTTTTAATATAATTTTTAAATATATAAATTTTGTTAAATACTACTAAATTAAGTGTTATGAAGTATTAAATTTTAAACAATTCAGTTAACCTTCATTGTATAAGTAGGTCATATAAAATAACGAAATGGGACAGGGTACAAAACTTTCTAATACACAAAACTAAATTTCAAAACCTTAATTGTACTTTTAATTAAGATATTTAATTACACTTTCACTAAAAATAGGGGCATATATTTAATTAATTTTTCATTTTTTTTTGGTTGTGAAAGTCTCACAAACGACAAAAAATGGAGGAAAGATTCTTTTCCACTATTAAGTCAAAAATAAAAAGTTTTCCGAATTTTAAGGAATTAGCAAATTGTAGCTTGCTCCCCTCTTAAGAAAAGGGCAGAATTCATTATAACTATGATGAAAGAAAAGCTAAACTTTATGCACTATATGATCCATAGCCATTTTTATATACATGGTTTTTACATGGCTCCATTAAAAAGTAATATTCATAAAATGATAATCCAATGATGGGATTATTAGTAAGCTAAAACAAAACTAATTTAATCATCACACGAATTGAACTATACTAGACCCATGGCCATAGAATTAATTATCTCCTATGAATGATTATTATTGCACTAATAATGGCATTGCCATCATTACCCATATAAGCCTTGCTCAAAAGCTTCACAATGATGATGCCTCATGAACATAATTTAAGCTAAGCCAAGTTCTCGAAAGTTTCTTATATTATTTTATTTGTTTAAAGTAATGTATATATGCCTTTCGCAGAAGTGCAGACATGGGCAGATTCATAACGCGATAAAAATATTTATAATTGAAATAAATTGTATATTATCTCTATTAATATATGATATTTATAAATATTTTTTTATTTTAATTAGATCAACTCCATGTATTTTAAAATTAATTTGAATACAATGACACACAATTTAAACTTATAGACTACATATTAACTACATAATTCTAAAAAGTAGATTTTTTTTTTTAAAAAAAATATTTTTTTATAATTAAATTACAAAATATATTTCATATCAATTAATTAATCAATTTAAATAATAAATACCACACTTACACATTATAAATCTCATAATGAATAAAAAAAAATAATTCCAATTCGAGTATAGTGAACAAGATTTGATTCATACATCTGTCAATGTAGTAAAATACTTATAACCAATTAAGTTACTTCAATTTTTGGTAACTTATACTCCGTATAATATATATATATATATATATATATATATATATATATATATATATATATATATATAATTATTTACTTCTAATTAAAATATCTACTATATCCCGCTCTTTTTTTTTTTTTTTTTTTTTTGGGTGCCATAGAGAGACCATAGTCCCAAGAAATTAATAAATGCGTCTAGGAGTCACGCTTCTCGCGTCACTCTCCATAAGGACAGTGATGCCATCAGGAGGATCTTCCAAAAGGTGGGTACCCCACTCGCCATGCTGCCCCAAGTTAGCAAGAAAATCTGCACACTTGTTATCTTTCTGAAGAATGTGAAGGAAATCTCATTCCTGAATTTGTCCTAGGATGTACTTGCAATCACGAATCAAAGTATCCGCTTACGATCTGGATCCGTCCTCGTTCTTGACCGCATTGATCATTGCATCGGAGTCCGTCTTAATAACAACTTTATTCAAGCCATGACTTTTAACAAGACTGAGACCTTCCCACATGTCCCAGAACTCGATTATGAAATTGCTCGTACACCCAATTTTAGTGATAAAACCTACAACTTAAGACCCATTGTGATCGCTAATTAAGCCACCCGCACTAGCCAGGCCAGAGCTGGCTTTGCGCGCCCCATTAGTGTTGAGTTTGTGAAAGCCGAGAGCTCGCGAAGACCAGTTGACCCATACTTGCTTCCATGTCCTGCCATCGTGGTGTCTCATAAGGAACGAATTAAAATACATATATCTTATTAAGTAGTAAAATACATATACCAATTAAGTTACTTCAATTTTGGTAACTTCTTTTGTATAATAATATATTACGGAGTATTTACTTCTAATTAAAATATCTACTATATATATTTTTTTAAGAAACCAAACTCAATTAATTAAAGAATGAATACATGCGGGGGAATATCCTCCTAGCTACATAAACCAGTGCTCGAATGTATAGTCTGTGCTATAGTGTAAGCTAGCATATTCACTAATCTACTAACATATCTAATGGCACAAGCCTAAAAATTAGATAAGAGGCAACGACTATCTCTAATAACAATACCGGTATAAGATAAATCATGAGAAGAGTCGTTGAATCCACACACACACACACACACAATGTATTAATTTGATACACTAATAATAAACTTAATATTATGCAAATTAAATTAAAAATAACTTTAGTCAAGTCTCGTTAACCAAATTAAATACATAAAATAAAACTGATGGAATAATATTATATGAATTGGTAGGGAATATTATCAACATTATAAAATTATGGTAAAATTCATAACCTCCTATTTAATAATTATTAATTTGATACACTAATAATAAACTTAATATTATGCAAATTAAATTAAAAATAACTTTAGTCAAATCACGTTAATCGAATTAAACACATAAAATGAAATAGATAGAATAATATTATATTAATTGGTAGGGAATATTATCAACATTATAAAATTATGGTAAAATTCATAACCTCCTATTTAATAACTTAAAGAGTTGACCCGGACTATGTGGTCCAATGGTACCCGGGTTGGACTTCCATTTAGAAGATTGTGAGTTCGAGAAATTAATTCTCCGTGGGGATTGTATCCTCAACCTCATACTTAAGAGATGAGATGAGGTGAGGTGCTGAGCCACCACGTCAATCATGTTGGTTATAATTTAAAAAGTTGTCAACAACAATAATTGAATAAAAATAATTTAAGCAAACAATTTGGAATTCCGTATTAAATAACAAATTGATAGAAGCTCGTTACGAAACCCCACACGCATTTCACCACATTCTATGGTCTGTTCTCATTAAATGAAATGGGTCCGTTTGTAGGCTAAGCTATTAACTCATGACTCAGCAAAACTTACACTTATTTTATAGACCCAATTACTAATATAAATAATAAGAAAAAAATATTAAGAGTATTTGAAAAATGACTTATTAGTTATATTTAAATTTCTTTGTTGATCAATTTTAATTATTTAGCTTAATCAAACATTTAAAATGAATGTTTGGTAAACTTTTATCTTGATTTATTGATGTCAATAAGTTGAAAATAGAAAAAAAATAATCAATTTGACTAGTTTATTGATATCAGTTTATTACATTTTTATTTTAAAAATATAATTTACCATTAAGAGTTCTTGGTTATTGTATTTTTTTTATTTATTCTGTTGTTATTTACAATTATATTTTTAATATCGATTATAACTCACATAGGACCCGACATCTAAATTGAATATTGGCCAAAGACAATATATATATATATATGTGTGTGTGTGTGTGTGTGTGTGTGCAGTCAACTCTTCATGTGCGGTTATGCAGCCTGGTTCATTTACATTACTCAGTGGTGTATTCACTCCTAGTGCACCACAGGACACTCATAGGTGCTCCACAAATCACTCATAAGTGTACCAATTCCCAGCGCTAAGTGCGTCACCGAAATATACATGAGGCAGAAAGTTATCAAAATATTATCGCGTTTTTTCATTGGTGCACCACAAGCCAGCACTTTGTGGTACACTATAGTTCACGCAAAAGTGCACTACACCGTAGCACTTAGTGCACCACCGAAATATACATTGTACATGAAATTATCAAAATGCCATCGCATTTTTCATTAGTGCACCATAGACCAGAACTTTGTGGTACACCATAGTTCACTCAAAAGTGCACCATAGAGCACTCACAAAGTGCATCACACGCAGCACTTAGTGTACCACCGAAATATACATTGATAGGGTTATTACCAGACCGTATACCCGATGGTCGGTTACGAACCCTCTACCCTCGGGGACTATGACCCGACCATGTTCCACAGTCTCCCGACCACTTCCTCTTTCCCGATCTTACTGGAGAGTGAGCCTGCAAGTCGCTTAGGGGCCGATGAGATGACCGACCTAGCTAGGTCGGTCCAGGCAATTGAACCCCATAGTGGTCTTATCTTGTCAGGAATATCACATTATGTATCTTCAACCCTTTTGGCCCCCGCCTAGGCCTGTGCATGAGCACCACGTTCCCTCCATGCCGAGGGCTTTGAATTTGTCACATCGCCTCCCGTATAAATATCGCATTTATTACTGAGATGAGGACTTTTCACCTACTTCACATCAGTACTATATGCTCAGAGATTACCGACCTACTGTCTGAGGATCCCAAGCTCAATTACTTTCACAAAAAATGAACTAGGTATAGGATATGAGATCAGAACCGACTTAGGACCGTAAAGTATATACCTTCGTATATACTGTATCATACATGATGCAATAAATTATCAAAATGTCATCGTATTTTTTCCGATCTTCATTGAGTTTCAACTGTTGATCTGAGCAAATCCAATGGTCAAGTTGTGTCCGCATGCAGTGCGGCAGAGTTGTGCATTGTGTGTACCAGAACGCGGTGCACAACGTGTGTGCATTGTGTTATAGATAACATGCACCGTCCACTAATATAGATAAGGTGTCCAGATTGGTTCTCAGGTTCACAGGTTAATATAGGTTCTCGCGCGCGCGCGCGCGCGCGCACACACACACACACACACACACACACACACACACATATATATATATATATATATATATATATATATAATTTTGTTAACCTGTTATGTTAAATTATTATTAACTACAAAGTATTTTTTTTAATAATAAAAATAATTAATAACAACAACAATAATAAATTGTACAAGTAATTTAAAAGTTAAATAAATAACACAATATATTTATGCATTTATATAGAGATCATTTTAAATGTATCACTTAAAAGTAAACAACTAATTTACTAAACATATTTCTATAATCAGTTAATACTATACGGTAATTAAATTCAAAAAATATTTAATTCAATAATGTCATAATTTGAATAAGACGATGTAGTAGGACTCTAACAAAAATATGTATATTTTAATATTTTAGTTTTAAGATTGTTATGTAATATAGTCTTTTCACTCTTTTGTATGTCTCTTTTTGTAAAGCTATCAGTTCCGTATAATGGATATGTTGTTATTTACTGCAACGAATATACTCTCAATGATTATAATAGCAATATTCATTAATTATTTGATTGTTTTTTTAGATCTAGGGGGGCAGGGGATACCCTAACAAGAAAGATAGCCTAGCTTCTTTCTCTCATAAATTGCACTCTAGAGACTCGAGTTCTATTCTCTTGAATAAGCTTTTCGATTCCAGTTAGGGAGGTTAGAACTTTCCTGTGATTTCTCTTATTCACATCCAAAGTTGCCAAAGTATCGGCAATTTTGTTTTGTTCTCGATAGATGCCCTGAATGAAAACTCTCCAATTCATGTTCGTCAACTTCTTAATCTCCTCGAGGTGCCTTTGGATAGGCCCTCTTTGGTCTGACTGTTTCTGTATCCAGATGACAATGTTCCTTGCATTCGATTGAACTTCTAAATTTCGAATATACCTATCTCAGGTCCATTCGATGGTTGATATAATACAATATATACTTACTATTTCAAGAAAAAAATATATATAATGGTGCGAATTAATTTGTTTGGCTAAATTATAATCAATGTGGAGTGATATACATGAATTTATTATATAAGATTGAGACATTATAGATAAAATCAATAAATAAATAAACCACAAACACAAACACTGACACAATATAGGTCATCCATATGGTTTGTCATATATATTGATAAGGAAGAGAGGTAGCGTCCAAGAAAAGGAGTGTTCCATGAATGATTGGGAGACTTAACCTCCCATATATAATGCCAATGCTGTGTGCCTAGTTACATTTTTATATATTGTGTAGTCTTCGTCATTCTTCTAAATTTACTAATTCAGTGCTCTATGATCTTGACATTTCAAAATTAAACAATTCCAGAAGACTACATCCAAGTTGATCAGGTTATTAACTTAATAATCATAAAATTATAATTCGATTCCTAGTAAAAGCGACCTATTGACTTTCTTGGTTTGAGTTGATCTTCACCTATGGACAAACTAAGTCGGTTTATCTCCTTATAGTAATTTACCGGCTGGGTTCACAATGTCGTGTTTACCCAGTGTACACCCTCAGCTAGTGATTTGTTATTCAACTTCATTTTAATTTATACAGAAGGTAATTTCATTACAACACCACTAAAGTATCATTCTATTTTTTCTTGAATAAAAAAAAATCAATATACACTCAATATGTAAGACATGATATACAATATACTCTCAATATGTGAGACTTGCAATTCAGTTTTATTTTATACATAATATAGTTTTATTACGACACCACTAAAGTATCATTCTTATTCAACTACTATACAATTTCACTTGACAGTATACACATTTAATATGTGAGACATGTTATGCATTTTTATTTTATACACAACATTATAGTTTCATTACAACACCACTAAAGTATCAATCTTTTTCAACTACAATTTCATTTTACAATATACACTCAATATGTGAGATTTGTTATTCAGTTTAATTTTATACACATTGTAGTTTCATTATAACATTACTAAAAAATAAAAAATTAGGCGCACCGCAAAACGTAATGACTATTGTTTCTTTTTATTAAAAGAAATGATATTACTTTAGATCATGGTCTATATAGTTGTGAGGATCATGATCCACTATATAACGATTCTTGTTGAGTTTAAGAGATGATGAATTAGATTTCTTTTAATGATGTTACAAGTTTAAAAAAATTCCAAATTATATTGGTCTAATAAAAAAATGAAATACTATTTTTTGCTATAAATAAGAGTACTATTATTTATTTATTTTTGTTGAACCCATAAAAAATAATTGATGTTTAATAATTAATACATCTATTCAGAAAATAAGTGATTAGAATAAACCCAAAAATAGATTTTAAAACATTAACAACCAACCAATAATAAAACTTGAACTTTAACAGGATTAAAAAAAAAAAAACATAAAATAATTTTTGAAGAGGATTGACCTAATAAACTTCACTATCAACTAACTTGGTCAAGGCTTATTGACAAAATATTATTCTTATATACTCCACAAATAAATAATTTAGAATATTGAAAAAAAAAAAAAAGAGAAAGAGAAGGGAAGGTATGCACTCGTTATATCGTGGACCATGGTTCAAAAATGGCGCCGTTACGTCTTAATGGAGTCCATATTTTTTGTGTGTTAATTACAAAATGAAATTACAGTGTATCTAAAATGAAACTGTATCACATATTATTTTTATATTATTAAATAAAACTGTAATTGAATTGAAATGAAACTGCAGTATACATAAAATGAAATTGAATAACAGTTTCACATATTTGAGTGTATATTGTCCAATGAAACTGTAGTTATATCGAAATGATATTGTAGTTGTGTTGTAATGAAACTATAGTGTATATAAAATGAAATTGGATAAAAATTTCACATATTTGAGTGTATAATGTCGAATGGAACTGTAGTTATATCGAAATGATACTGTAGTTGTGTTGTAATGAAACTATATTGTATATAAAATGAAACTGAATAACAATTTCACATACTTAGGTGTATAATGTCGAATGAAACTGTAGTTATATCGAAATGAAACTGTAGTTGTGTTGAAATGAAACTGCAATGCATATCAAATGAAATTGAATATATTATACAAAGCTACTTTATGCGGAACCGCGCAAACGGTAAAACGGGTACCGTTTCTTTTCATTAAAAGAAACAGCACCATTTTGGACCATGATCCACGGTATAATTTGCCGGAAGGTATGTGGTCAATTCATGTAATTGAATATATATGTCTCCTAGATAACTATATGGGTCATAATATTAGCGGTCCAACGAAAATACTTTGTAAGATTCAACCAACTATATTATTATTTTTAGAGCCAAAATAAATATAATTTTTTTTTTTTTTTGTAATAATAAGCTTTGCATTATCTAATATAATTTTATTAGATTAATTAATACTCCTTCATAAAGAATTGTCCATCCTTATGTGAAGAATATAATTTTTGGATATGAGAAAGTTTACATTTTTCTTTTTATTACAATTTAAAATATCTGTAGTATTGATTCAACATAATTATGACAACATCCTTGATTGAGATGAGATTCGAACAACCTTCAATTTGAAATGGTAACTGAGAAAGTTTATATTTAGACAATTGACATGTGTTACATGTAGACATCAAAGTATAACTCAACAAGAAATTTAAAAAAAAAAAAATTATGGTCGGTTTGATTTTGTAAAAAAAGGAATTGATAATTGTATTAAATTTAAATTTCATGATAAAGTAATTACTTCAAGCTAGGTGCATTTGGAAACCCGTAAAATGATATTATGCTCATTTTTCATAAAATGAATCAAACACACCAAGACAATTTGTTGGAATGCAACCAAACACTGAAAAGGAAAATGTTTTCTGAAAAATGATTCATTTTTCAAAAAACATTTTGCAGAAGTCATTTTCCTACTTTTCAAACACACCCTAAAATATTGAATTCATTATTTGATTGGTGAAAATAAGTTGTTGAGAATAATTAGTATAAAGGCATAAATATCTCTACACAATAAAGATACGTGTGGATAATATATAAATTCATGTTTTTGCATTTTTTTTTTCAAAAACGTACCGAAGAATAAAATAGCTAAAGAGACCAAGGAAATTATTTTCCTCAAATTTTAGAGATACGTTTTCTATTAGAATAAATTTTCTATCAACCAAGCAAAGATAAAGTATCTCTATTTTTTTATTTTTTATTTTTGGTTACATTTGAGAAATAATTTCTCCCATTAACTTATTTTTTTGTGAACCAAACTCACCGTACCCTACATTTATATTGTCAAAAAGTTTACATTAACTTGTGAAAGAGATTGGATAAGATATGATAAAAAAAAATTATAAAAATCATACAAAAACATATTACACTTTCTTAAATAATAGAAGATCTTTTAACATATTACATGCACTAAATGCATATGTAATCAATGTTTTACAAAAAAAAAAAAAAGAAGAAAAAGTATTACATGTATGCTATTGCAAACTAAATACTCTCTATTTAAATTTAATAAATGTATTTACATATGCATCTCGCAATGAGTAGATTATTTATAAAAAAAAGTTCTATGATGACAATTCTAGTCACATTAATTAAACGACCATAAGATTTGAATATTCTTAATTTGAATCAATCACTTATAACTAATGTATATTCTTTGTCCACTATGATCACGAGGAAATGAACATCTTAGCAATTAACATATTTTGTAGAAATAACTAAATCCAGATTAGTACTATATTTAAGCTCTGAAATTTTCTGACAAATTTAGCTGCGCTTTTTGTCTCTCTCTCCTTCTCTCTCTCTGCACACACAAGACTGTTGTGGCTGCACATTCTGTCTCTCTCACTCTTTGATCTATAAAGCATCCACCCCTCTCCCCTCTCCCCAAACCTCTACTCCTCTTCTACCGAAATACACATTTTCCTCACGTTAAACAGACCCGACCCGTATACAAAATGGACCAGCTTCAGTCCATGTTCCGGCCGCCGGAGACGCCGAGGGAGCCCATGGAATTTCTGTCACGTTCTTGGAGCGTCTCTGCTCTTGAAATCTCCAAAGCTCTAGCTCCTCCTCTTCCTCCTCCTCCTCAGCTTCTCGGTAAGAGCTTTGCCGGAAGCACTTCCTCCGCCGGCGGGGGAGGTGGAGCCACCATCCCGGAGGACATCATCGGCGAGTTCGAAGATGTCGCCGCCACTGTTTCCGGCAACCCTTTTTCCTTCGCTTCCTCCGAGACTTCTCAGCTTATCATGGAATGCATTATGTCTCAGTCTGTAAGCATCCATTGCCCACATACATGTGTATATATCTATATAATATAATGAGACAGAGAGATTGAAAAATGAAAACAATTTGACTTGTAAATAGAACTGTATCTATGCTTTGTCTCTATCTGCTTCTTCTGGGTTGGAATTATCTGCTTTGTTTTTTCCTCTGTTTATTCCCTATCTCTTATTATCCATTTTTTTAATACCTTAATGAATTTCTTACAAAATCAAAAGGTCTCGGAAGCAGTAATGTGCGACAACAGTAGTTTCTTGTTTTATGGGGAAAACAAAAAGAAAAATTCTAATCACATATATAGCAGTGTAGCACTCTTCCTCTCTGGGTTCTTTCTATTTTATATTTTATTCAAAAATCATTCTTCGAGGCCATTTTAAATTACTCTGGAAATTCTCTTTCTTACTAACCTGCAAGTCTTGAAATCTTGAATCATGGTATTTCTACCTTTCTTTTAAGGTTTTGTTTGTTATTTCAAATACTAAAATTAATGTTGTGTTTGTTTAACAGCAGGATGTATCACCACGCACATCTGGCCGGCTCTCTCACAGCAGTGGGCCTCTCACTGACAGCCCACCCGTCTCCCCTTCCGAAATGGATGACTCAAAGGTTTCTAATCTCTCTCTCTGTGTGTTTATATATTTGTATGTAGACGCATATAATTGCAAATTATGAAAGGGTTGTGTTAAAAACTTGTCTGGTATACAAAGCACGAGTTCTGAAGTTGCAGGCTGAAACATGTTTATGTCTCTCTGTTCATCAGCTTTCTCTTTAACCCACAAAGCCCACAGTGTGGAAATTAAATAAAGCAGATGCTTTCTCATTTCTATTCCCATTCCCCATAACCCCATTCCTTTCCTTTCCATGGTCGGTCTCATACTTAGCTTTTCTCAGAATTTAGTGTGATTTCTAGACTGTTAATGTGTTTCTGATTCTCATTTTAATTTGCATGGTTTTGTTGGTTTAGTAAAAAGTGAAATTTTACTGTAATAGGGTGGGGGAGGATAATTGCTGAGTTACAATACAGAATTAGAGCATTTCTATGGTATAAGAATGATTCTCATAAGTTCTTGATATGATGGCCAAGCTTATTGGGAAGATAAAAAATTTCTTGAGGTTGCCATTGGTTCAATGTGGTCTCTGAAATTTGGTCCTTTTTTCATTCACCAAAGAAAAAAATGGTCCAAATAATCTAGTGGGATTATTAATTCCAAAATTAATGCTGAAACAGGGTAGATATACCGGCGTGTGCTCCATCTCAACTAAAAGCCTAAGCTGATAGTTGGATTGCACATTAATGGTTATATGCTCAACAGGGGGCAGTGTTCTGCAAATTGCATAAACCAAAGGGTTTAACAAAGTTTCTGCATAAAATTCTGCTAGTAGCTGACTACTAATGCTTGTTTTGTGTGTAGTTTTGTCGCATAAGCAACCCGCCAGTGAACAACCAATACAAGGGCGGCAGTGCTACGGTGGCTGTAGCTGCAACTGGGGGTGGGAAGACGGTAGGGAGGTGGTTGAAGGACAGGAAGGAGAAGAAGAAAGAGGAGACGAGGGCCCACAATGCACAATTACACGCAGCCATTTCGGTTGCTGGTGTTGCGGCTGCTGTGGCTGCTATGGCTGCCGCCACTGCTGCCTCGTCGGGAGCGGGCAAAGACGAGCACGTGGCTAAAACTAATATGGCTGTAGCCTCTGCCGCCACCCTCGTGGCGGCTCAGTGCGTTGAAGCGGCTGAATCGATGGGAGCTGAGCGGGAGCACCTGGCATCCGTGGTTAGTTCAGCTGTAAATGTTCGATCACCCGGGGATATCATGACACTCACTGCTGCTGCAGCTACAGGTGCTTTAATTTCCCGTTGCCTCTTATGATGCTTCAATTTATGTTAAATTTTGCCTTAAATTTATCGTGTCAAATTTTGCAGCTCTTCGAGGTGCGGCTACACTAAAGGCTCGAGCACTAAAGGAAGTGTGGAATATAGCTGCGGTAATTCCAGTCGATAAAAGAACCGGTGGTAGCAATGGGAGCAATGGTAGTAATGGCAGTTCAAGTGGCGAGCTTGCGCCTGAAGAGAACTTTCTCGGGATTTGCAGCCGGGAATTGCTTTCCAGAGGTTCTGAGCTACTAAAGCGCACTCGTAAAGGTTGTTAGTTGTTCATTTTCTTAACTGATCAAAGATTTTGGAAAAGGAATTAGTTAAACAGTTAGGCCATAAACTTCGAATCTACAAAGTTGGAATTCTAGCAATAGGTTGAAACGGGGGAACGATTAAATTCAATTTAAACGATTCCATTGCTCATTGCAGGTGATCTTCATTGGAAGATAGTATCTGTGTATATCAACAGAATGGGTCAGGTGAGCTTTTTTGTTATTTTTTCTCGTTTAACTGTTGATGTGTCTTTAGGTGAAAAAAACAGTGGTTTCAAATGCTTGAAGTTACAATAATTAGAAACTTCTTTAACAAAATTTGCAACTATAAAAGCTAAAGCTCTGCTTGATACAATCAAAAGAATCTGCTTTTATTTTAATCTTTTTATCCTTAAAATGCAATATAAACTTTGACGTTTCTTTTCTATAGGTGATGCTAAAAATGAAGAGCAGACATGTCGCTGGGACCATAACGAAAAAGAAAAAGAGTAAGTAGTGTTCTTACTTGCTCTACTTTTGTTTTGTCTCTCTAATGATGTCGAACACAATTAGATATGGGTCCCCTTCCCCTTCTGCCTGGGGATTTGAGAAAAGCAGAATGCAATTGATTGAATAAAAGATGACAAAAGGCGCCCCGCCCCGCCCCCTTTAACTTTCATATCCTTACTTGAATGCATGTTTGGTGTAGATGTGGTGATAGAGGTCATGAAAAACCTCCCGGCCTGGCCGGGGCGGCACCTGGTGGAGGGCGGTGACAACTTCCGGTACTTCGCTCTGAAGACCGTCACGCGGGGAGTAGTCGAATTCGAGTGCCGGGATCAAAGGGAGCACGACGTTTGGACTCAAGGCGTGTCGAGGCTGTTGGCAATTGCAGCAGAGAGGAACAACAACAACAACAACAACAACAGGAACAACGTATATTGAACAATCAAAAATACTACTTAGATGATTATGGTATTAGCAGAATTAACATAATATTGAAAATTGGGTTGGGGTTGTTTTCTACTTTTGATTTCCAGGTGTTGTTAATGTATAAAGGGATGTAAGGTTTATCACAAAAGGGTCAGCTTTGCTTTGGAGATTGTAGTTTTTGGCTTTTGTTTTTGTTTTTTTGATCTGCTAAAGTAAAGTGAAGATCCTAAGTAAAGCAAGAAAACCATGTGAAGTATGTCTGTGTTTTTAATATTTGTGGTGTAAGAAAAGGAGGATCTTGGACTGACTGCTTCAGTCAAAAAGAAGGCTAAGGATCCTGTTCTTGCTGGCTGGCTATAATATTCTTGAAGATAAAGACATGCACTTAATCATCCTTTGTGTTTTTGTTTATGTTTAACGTTCATAGGATTAGGACTTGTGATCTAACTGGGAACTGTTCTTGTGAGCTGTGATATATAGCTTGGATTGTCTTTTAGTACATAATTACAGACTAAAAGATTAGGGAATATGTACAAACATAAAAAGTTTTATGAGTTGTAATGGTACTAATTACTAATTAGTGAGTTTTAACTTTTAGTGACTTTTACTTGCCCACATTTAATTAGAAAACTATTGATCATGTGATACCATGCTAAGCATATAAGGTTTGTCATTTTTCTTTTACTTACTTTACATTTCCTGTTGATGTTTAGGTGTTACCTATCTTGATAATACGACGTGAAAAATTGTAATTTATTGTTAATTTATGACATACTCATAGAGATGACAATGGAGCGGAGGTGAGAAATATTTTCTATTGTAGGAATGTTAATTTTAGCCTGAAATTGACAGGTTGGTGAGATAAAACAAAAGAATTTTAGAGTTAGGGCAAAAGGAAAAATAGTCTGATAAAAAAATTGATAAATCCGATCACCCAAACAGGCTAAATTGAAATTTAGTGGGATGGGCGGATAGGATGAGCCACACAAAGCGCAAATTATGCTGTGCAACCATGTGCACCATGTATGGTGCACACGGTTGCAAAAACGACGTCGTTTTGACTAAAAACGCGCGTCCCACTTAAAAAAAAAAAAAAAAAAACAGGTTCGATTCCCGGCATAGCATTTTTTTGTGCATAATTTGAATTATGTATCCACAAATTCATAACTATATATCCACAGTGAATGAATAACACAAAATCCAGAATGAATGAACTAAATATCCACAATGAGTGAACAACATAATGCTGTTGAGGAGAATCGAAATTGATTTTTTTTTTTTTTAAATGGGATGCGCGTTTTTAGTCAAAACAACATCGTTTTGCAACCGTGTGCACCATGCATGGTGCACAACATAACTATTGCACACAAAGCTATTGTGTTTCACAAATAATGTAGAACAAAATATACATGTGAGTTTGTAGGTCAGTTTATTTTAATAAATATATTCACAAATTAATTACATAATAAATTATTTTTAATAAAAATAAATAAAAAAAAATAAAAACTTATTATAATTATATTGGGCTTTATATGTTCCTAGTCTGATTTAGTACTGGTCTATTGACCCAACTCCTTTCGCTGGTCCAATTGCTCAGTATTCTAGGCCCAAAAATGCTTGGACATATCAATACTAATGTGACAAAAAAAATATTAGAAATTGTTATCAAATGTGTAAAATAATAATACTTGGAGATCAAAGGTGAAAATGAGCTTATAGTAAAAGTGAAAATAATCCCTTTCAGAAAATAAGGAGTTTAAGAAGCAAAATTCACAGTGTAAGGTTTCAACCAATTCTAGTTTGACAATTTTTTAGAGTAATACCTTTATGAATAGTATGTTCGGGTTCTTGATTTCAGATTATAGAGAGGGACTGAGGGAGTGCTGAGAAGATCATGGCAGAGAATACAAAGAGGTTTTTTGGATAGGAAATTTTGATAATTTATTTACATTTGAATAATAATTCACTTTGATCCCTTGCCGGTTTAACTTTAGGCCCTAATTATATAGGAGACACCTTTAAGTCTGGCATGTACTATATTTAGACTAATCTCTATCCACACTGGAGAGCAAAGTGTTGATTATATTGATTTTGTCAAACGAGTCTCTGATCTTTTAAAGGATGAGAGTGTACGGCCACTCTGTCAATTAAGCAGCCTAAGTTGGTTACGTTCACCCTTTATTAATAGCAGACAATAAGTACTTAATATGTAATTGTAGTCTCTAGCTCCATAATTTGAATATCGTTTTGGATCAGGGTCTACCAAGGGCATGGTCCATGATATAATTTGCCAGTAAATGACAATTGCGCAAATTATGCCGTGCACATGGTTGCAAAAACGGCGTCGTTTTGATTAAAAACGATGCGTCCGACTTAAAAAAAAAACAGTTTCGATTACTGTTAACGTCGTTATGTTGTGCATAATTTAAACTATATATCCAGAATTTATGAACTATATATCCAGAATGAATGAACTATATATCCAGAATGAATGAACTATATAGTTCAAATTATGCACAACATAATGCTGTTAACGACAATCGAAACTGTATTTTTTTTAAAGTTGAACATCAAAACGACATCGTTTTTACAACCGTGTGCACCACAGTTGCACAGCATAACGCTTCATGATAATTGTTATACTATGGACCAAGGTCTATATTGTATTGTGAACCCTAGTTGGTCTGTGGAATTATGGACCAACATCACTGCACTCACTGAGAATGTTTTGAATAAAGCCCAAACTGGAAGCCCCTGTGGAGTGAATAGTACAAAGAGGTGGGGGTTATAAGGGCCACACAAAATTACTTTATCCCAACTCCCAAGCAAACAGCATAGACTTTAGACTTGGACTCTCATCAGCTAGCCATGGCAGTGACTTTCTCATCATCTTCTTCTACTGCTACTAACATCTTTGATGTTGGCAAATACACAGTTGAGTTGGTGAGTGTTGAACCCCATAAATGCACTTCACACCCCCCTCCAAAGCCACTCTTGATTGCCACCCCTTCAGAAGCTTCTGCAGGGGCTTTCCCAATCTTCTTGTTTCTTCATGGCTATCTTTTCTACAACTCTTTCTACTCTCAGCTCATTCAACACATCGCTTCTCATGGCTTCATTGTTGTTGCTCCCCAGGTATGTATTTGTTTCGTGGTTTCAACTTCACTTTACCTACCTGCCTGCCTTATCTTATCTTCTCTTGTTCACACCTGAATCATTATTATTTCCTAATTCTTGCGGTTTATATAATTATATATATCTTTTTTAAGTATATATATGTGGCTAATTAACACCCGGATTGTTTATTTATTCACCGAATTGTGTGCCCCTTAAAAGAAACCATGCCAGAGAAGAAGTTGGGAAAATATTTAGGAAGAGACAGGGCAATGATCAATGTTATGCTCCAATTGATGTCAAGTGCCACGACTATAGTGGCACTGGCAGAATTGATCCACGACTTTTGAACCTTGTAATTTTAGTCCATGACTATTGATTTTTTTTGTAAAAATGGTCTTTCCGGTCACTTTTTCGTCAAAATTTCACCGAAAAAAAAAAGTTCTCTATTTTTAGCCGGGTTAAAATTGACATTTTACTTATCTCAAAAAATTAAAAGAAAAAAATTGATATTTGACTACATACAATATTACTGGGCTACATACTACTGCCCTAGGCGACGGCTGGAGCAGGCAGGGCTCTCAGTAAGCGGCGGAGCGGCCGTGACGTTCTCCGGACTAGTTGGGTTATCCGGCAGAAGCATTGGAGTGGTACATGTACTCCGCTGCCTAGGACAGTAGTATGTAGCCCAGTAATATTGTATGTAGTCAAATATCAATTTTTTTCTTTTAATTTTTTGAGATAAGTAAAATGTCAATTTTAACCCAGTTAAAAATGAAGATTTTTTTTTTCCGGTGAAATTTTGACGGAAAAGTGGTCGGAAGGACCATTTTTGCAAAAAAATCAATAGTTGTGGACTAAAATTGCAAGGTTCAAAAGTCGTGGATCAATTCTGCCAGTGCCACTATAGTCGTGGGACTAAAAGTGCAAAAAACTCTGTCAAGTGCTAACTAACCTAATTGCTTTCATAGTTTTTGGCATAATCATGGTTGAAAAAATCGTTAGACGCTCCTCGGGCGCTCGGGGTACCTAGGCGGGGATTAATCAGTGTCTAGGCGCCCGAATATTTTTTATTTTTAAAAAAATTGTTTAAATTTTTAAAATTTTTTAAGACTGGATAATTATAAACTATTTAATATTTTAATATTTAATTTAATACTAAAATATTAAATATTAACTAAAAAACATAGAGTTTGAACAATTTAGGGTTATTTCGCTCAAAATGACACATCGTTTTGAGTTAAATAACCTATTTAAAAAAGAAGGAAACAGTAGCTAATGGGTCGACTAGGCGGCCTAGTCGGTGCCTAGGAGGCCAAGTTGGTGCCTAGGAAGTCTAGGCGGACAGCACCTACGCGACCTAGGCGGCCTAGTCGGCCGCCTAGCCGGCCAACTGCCTAGATCACCGATTATGGTGATACGCTAGGCGGCCGGCTAGTGCCTAGCGCCTTGGCGGGGATTAATCGGTGCCTAGGCAGGATTTTTGCAACATTGGGCATAATTATGTTGAGATTGACAATGTTAGATTGTTAGCTAGGACTTAAATTAGTTTGTTGGTTAGGTTTAATTTGAATATTTGATGCAGCTATATAGTGTAGCAGGGGCAGATGCAACTGAAGAGATAAAATGCACAGCCCAAATCACAAACTGGCTCCCTGAAGGACTACACAATTTCCTTCCTCCCCATGTCCACCCAAACACACAAAAGATAGCTTTGGGAGGCCATAGCCGCGGGGGGAAAGTTGCATTCGGGCTAGCTCTAGGCAAGATAGCCAGGACTGATCTCAAACTCTCGGCCTTGATAGGCGTGGACCCTGTTGATGGAATGGACAAAGGGAAACAGAC
The DNA here is from genome assembly GCF_001879475.1 of Ipomoea nil. Lineage (NCBI taxonomy): Eukaryota > Viridiplantae > Streptophyta > Magnoliopsida > Solanales > Convolvulaceae > Ipomoea > Ipomoea nil. The sequence continues at coordinate 2,800,715 of NW_017617116.1, forward strand.
TCCCCCTCCTGTCCTAACCTACATTCCCCAGTCCTTTGATCTTGGCATGGCTGTGATGGTGATCGGGTCAGGCCTCGGGGAGGTGAAGAGGAACCCTCTATTCCCTCCTTGCGCCCCCAAGGGGGTGAACCACCGGGATTTCTACCAGGAGTGTCGTGGACCGGCTTGTTACTTTGTGGCTAAAGACTATGGGCATGTTGACATGCTTGATGATGAGACTGGAGGGGTTCGCGGGAAGGCTACTTATTGTTTGTGCAAGAATGGGAAGGAGAGGGCGGCGATGAGGGCGTTTGTTGGGGGCGCTGTGGTGGCTTTCTTGAGAGGTTATTTGGAAGGAGATTTCAGCTCACTGGCAGCCATTAGAGACAGGCATGAAGAAATTGCACCAGTTGAGCTCCAGACAGTAGCTTTCCAAGAAAATTAAACCACTAAACATATATGGTTGGTTGCTTATAATACTTATACATATGGAGGAGAAAGGGAAAATTTGTTGCAAATCAATGGTGAGTAATGTGTATGTATTACCACAATGAATAGCTGAATTAATGTTCCAAGAAAACCAGTAAAGTAAACTTGCTTATTGAGGAGAAAGGGAAGGTTTAATTTGTTGCAAATCAATGGAGAGTTATGTGTGTGTATTGCCACAATGAATAGCTGAATTAATGTTTCAAGAAACAATTGAAGTACTAAAATTGTATTTTCTCTAAAAATAATTATTTAACTCAATATGGAATAATTTTTGGGCCGGCAGCCTTGCATGCCACCCACACATTTTATGTTTACAATTACAAGACCAAATAAATTGGAAGTTTTCAAAACACATTGAATTTGTACGGGCATAAATTAAGCTCAATGTCTTTGTGATGATATTTGGTATAAAGAGTTATTATATTGATTGGTATTGAAGTGTTAAATAGATGAGTTAGTTTGGTGCATGTGAACATGCAACACCAAATATGGCACTGCATGCGCTATTCACTTTGCAGTTGGCACATAATTGGTCTAAGTTAATACTCAATATAATCTTCGATTATTATAGTTTTACTCAATTTAGTCTTAAATAACTTTTTGTGCTTAATTTAGTTTTCGACTTTGATGATTTTTCATAATTTAATCATTTATCAAAAATTGTGTTAGTTGACGGTTAGATATAGAGTCCTAATGATAATTTCTCATCCTTCATCCCATTTTGGATCATTTCTTCTTCTTCCCTTTATTAAGATCCACACAACTAACAAAATTAAAATACATCAAAATGAGATAAAAAAAAATATTAAAAACAAAATATGAAATATAATTCATTAGATAAAATAATTTGAATATAAACTATATAATAAAAACACTCATATCACTATTAATATTTAAAAACCGAGAAAAGAACACAATGTTACAAATAAAAATTCCACAAAATATGAAATATAATAATTAAATAAAATAGTTCGAATAATAGCAAATATATTATAAATCACTAATATCATTATTAATATTACAAATGAGATTAAAAACAAAATGTTACAAATAAAAAAATTCAACTAGAAATAATCTCGATATAAATTCATGTTGTAAGATTTGAATCCCTAACATTTAAAAAAAAAAATTAAATATATTACCATCTAAGCTAACTCATTTTTCAGTTAAATTTATGTAAATTTATTATTATTAGTTAATTATTTATATACAAGGAACATATACATACAATATATATAAATAGGATAATGGGATGAGGGGAGTGGAGGCAGTTGCTCCCACTCTCTTTTCATTGTGGCTCCACCATTGAATGTATAAATAAAATTTGATGTAATTGAATTAAAAAATAATATTTTGTATAAGAATATTTACTATGATGTAAAATTTTGTGTTTTGGATTGAAAATGTCAAAGTGAAGCAACACATGCAAGGATCGGTATTAATTACCATTAATGAGAGGGATCCTAGGTAGGTTCTATACAAAATTTTACATTTTATTTGAAAATTGTTGTAATGTTGTTGTTTGTGCCCGTTAGCCTATAGCTCCTAATCGGTGAGTTTCAGGATTGAATCAACAATAAGAAGTAATAGACAAAGAGAAGGGAGTGATATGATTTCATTTACATGGCTTCCTCTTACAAAAGGATTACACACATATATAATATAGAATAATAATGGCATACATAATGAGACATTAATATGTCTGTTACAAACGTTACAAAATAATGGCCACCATTAATATTTAATTACAACACTCCCCCTTGGACATTATTTGTCCATAATCTTGCCTCGTTAAAAACTTGCTAGGAAAACCCTGTGGGAAAAACCTATACAAGAAAAGAGTACAAGGTATAGTATATTTAAATATATTCATGCCTCGTTAAAAACTTCACTAGGAAAATCACATGGGAAAAACCTAATTTGAAGAAAAGAGTACATGATATTTGTAAACTCATATATTGTACTGATTGCCTCGTTAAAAACCTTAACTTAAGAAAACCTCGTGGGAAAAGCTTAGTTAAGGGAAAAAAGAGCACAATTATAAGCCTTCAAGGCATAATCTTCAGGATATTTGGGGTTTGTTTACTTAAGTCTTTATATACAACTTCCCCATTAATATATCATACTCATACCTCATTAAAAAAAAAAAAAACCACATGGTATGTATATGCTGCAAAAGGTATAACTATTAGTCATTTTAAAACCCAATCTACGGGATTGACTCGAGTGAATGTACTTCCTGTCTCCCCCTGAAGATAACAATCTTCAAATTCTACATTGCCTGTAAAATCATTGTTTCTAAAGGGTGTAGAGAAGGGATATGGTACAATTTTCAAGATTGTCATTAGAATTTATCATATTTTCTCATGATCATCTGGACCAATAAAATTATTTATAGTTTATATTTTATTGCTCCCCTAAATATAATAATTTTTCTTTACCTACACATATCAATCTTATGGATATTTTGTAGGTATACATTTGCTAACTTGTCACTGGAGCAAACCTTCTGTACAAATATTTTATCACTCTTCTGGAGTTCATGTGGATCAAGGTATTTTATATCATGAAAAACTATATACGTTTTTATATGTAACAAGTATGATGACTTCATGCCAAAAAGCATCAATACGGGTATTTTTACCTTGATTTTGCTATTCGTTATCTTATCTCATAACTTAACATCATCAAACTCTTTATATATTTCACTGATGTTTACACCATAAATATTGACTGAGATAATAAATAAGTCCATTATCAACTCTTTATTGAGCACATAATGGTACATATTATTCCTTCTATATGAGGATAATAACCTCATTCGCAACTCTCTAAAAAGTAAATAATGACACTTAAATAAATCCTTATTTCGGGAATTATAAATCCATTAGGGATTTTTCAAGATAAACTAGAGGATATGTTTAGGATATTTTCAAGAGGAAACAATATTTGAGTTTTCCAATCACATATAACATTACTAGGCATGTTTATGATAATATATTTTCATACTTTGTTATGGGGGAGAAAATACATTTAAAAGATCATAGTTAGTAACTTACTAACTTTTATACTTCTTATTTTGTGATTTTCATTCATCACATTTTGAGAAAATCCATCAAGGATTTTAAATATAAGTAACAAGTTACCCATATAAATATGTGATAACTATAACTATTAGCTACATATCTAATTTATTTACTGCTAGTTTTATTGAATAGCGGAATATAAAGCCATGACTAATATTGGGTCTCTGCGAAAACCCTCCACTCGCCTTTTATTAGCGAATTTTGATTTGTATGCCTTAATTGCTATTTTCTATGAAAACAGTTAGCACGCTGCAGGCGTTATACTACTATTTTCATTTCTGGATCCAGACTTAAGTATTTATGAGCAATAGAGGCAAAATATGTTGTCGACAACTGTAACAGCTTTGTAGATATCTTTTATACACATGGCAATTTTGTATCAACCAAATATATGGCATTTCCCAAGATTATTTGAATTTGGTTGTTCCGCTTCCCCAGTATTTTAGTTGTTTGGTGCACCTACAATTTCACTGGGGGTTTTCGCCTTCTAGACGAATATCTTCAGGATAAAATTTTTATATTTTTGGAGTGACGAAATTTCTATACTAGATCTAGTTTTGTAAATTCTTAAACCAATATATGCTTCCTGCATAATGGTAGAAATATTTAGTCCTAGTTGGGGATTTCAACTCTTAATATATATGAAATATTTTTTATGGACTTAGTCACTCTTTGAGATTTCTAGCAGATAATTTGTTCAATGTCTGAACTTCTGGTTCTATAAGGCTAGTACATGGGTTTGAAGATTTTTATCAATTTCTCGGCATTTAATTAATTAGAAATTTCAAACCTCCCCCTAATGCCGAGAAAAGATCTTATAATGCAACCAACATCACTGTTGATTTCTCATGATGAGATATAGCTAGAAGGGTTGCATACTAAAAAAAATTAACGCAGATAGGAAAATGCATCTTGTACTAGCGTATGCGATATGTAGTGGATCAGCATATTGGTTTTTCAATTTTGAAGGTCCCTAACAAAATATTTCCTCCAAAATTGCTTAATTTGCTTTCCGGACAAAGTTGTTTTGAGATTTTGATTATAAAAAATGATATTGTCTATCTTAAATAATTGTTTCATGACATTGAGAGAAACAAGTAGAGTAATATTGCCTTCCCACAAATTTCAAAATTGACATGAATAGCCAATATATAAAAAAAATGTCGTAAATAATATGGGCAATAATATGACCATCATAGTTGACAATGAGATATGCATACACCAAATATCCATCAGGGATTTACTTAGGGTCTATAGATCCTTTTAGATCAAATATTCATAACTGATGGTTTAGACCAAAAGGTGTCAAAAAAAATTAGTGATGTAAGTGTTTACCTCTGGCAAAATTTTATTAAAAATATACACCATTATTTTGTTTTGATACTCAGATTTGAGATATTCAAGATTCAAGACTCATGCCATATAATTTTATGATAAAATTAGCACCATCAATATGCACGAATTTTGACAAATAAATTATTGACTTCCAAATCAAAATTAAGTCAATTTGACATTAGTCATATATATTGTCCTAGTGCTATTATCATATTGTCCTAGTGATAATAGTCAATTTGACTTCCAGCGGATTCTATTTATGGATCCAATCTTCTTTATTAAAATAAAATAAAATACTCCGTAAAACTTTTCCCTTAAAGAAACAATTTGCCAAAATTAAGAAAAATGTAAATGGCAAATGGGAAGAGAAAGAGGAAAACGTAGCCTTATCATCAGTTATCCCTTTACCCTAAAAATTAGGGATTCATTCTGTCAAAAACACAATCAAATTGTTCATCCCTTATCAAATATTTTTAATCTACATCCAAACGCAAGGGATGTAGAGGGAGAGAGAGGGAGAGAGAAAGCAAACCGCATGGAGAGAGGAAGGTCGTCGGCCGAGGGGAAGCAGCGCCTCTTGCCGCCATCGCCCGAGACACACATCAATCATTACCGAACCCACATCCCTGGCTTCTACACATCTGAAATAGCAGAGCTCTCATCTCAAAGACCCAGAAAGCTCGCCACCACAGCGCCATAGGAAGCGAGAAGAAAACTCCGGCTCAAACCAGAGCCGCAATCTCCACCAGCCCTCTGCCGGAGCGCCGTGCGATCGCGGGCCGCCGTTGCCGTCTACTACCGGACGTAGATCGACGGCCAAAACAGGTTTTTGATTTTGATTTTTGTTCGAAAAACATAAAAATATTATTGTATACTAGTCGCAATTTTTGAAAATTTTCGATCATTAGACGTAGTCCAAAAATATTTTTGCGAGTTTAAATACAATTGTTCTGATTTTCAAAGCTATCAAGATCAGTTCTGATCAAAGCCCTTGATTATTTGTTTCGATGGGGTGCTCCACCGAGAATCTACCAGATTCCAGCGATAGCTCAGTTGCGCCATGGCCACGGTGAATAATGGCCAAAGGTTTTAAGCCATCAGATGAAACGACAAAAACAATCTTTGTTTTGTTTTTGGTCAAAGCCTTGAGGTATTACAGAAAAACTGAACTGTATAATACAAGTCTTGAAGAGAATGTTTGCAAAAAAAATCATGAATTTATCTCTGGAATGCATACAGAAAACATATATGGTGCATCCCCTTATATATATAAAACTGGTAGAATTTGAATATATATTAGGCATAAACATATTCCATATCAAATAATATCCAAAAGCATATAAATGGAATATAATTATGCAAATATATGCAATTTTTGAGGCATCTCTAATAAGGCTTAGAAAACTCATAAAAGTACCGTTCACCGGGATTGAGCGGTTGATAACGTGTTGTAATGTTGTTGTTTGTGTCCGTTGACCTATAGCTTCTAACCGGTGAGTTTCAGGATTGAATCAACAATAAGAAGTAATAGACAAAGAGAAGGGAGTGATATGATTTCATTTCCATGGCTTCCTCTTACAAAAGGATTACACACATATATAATATAGAATAATAATGGCATACATAATGAGACATTAATATGTCTGTTACAAACGTTACAAAATAATGGTCACCATTAATATTTAATTACAACAAAAATGACTTTCTTTGTGTGTGTAATTGTAAGAATGGAATAGGTCGTTAATAGGTGGGAATTAAGTGAGAATAGAATTTAAATTCCCCTCCAACCAAACGCTCTGTAATTGTAACTAGTATGATACCCGTGCGATGCACGAGATGAATATTGTTCATTTTATTGTGTAATTGTGTGAAAAATTTAAGAGATTATGTAATATATAAAAAGTTGGAACAAAAATATAAAATGAAAAATATAAACAATAAAGAAATTACTTTAACATACAATATAAAAAAATAAGAGTGACAAAATTACAAATTATTGAAAACTACGTGGTATACCACGTTGATTGATGATGTAATAGATCAGAGGAACTAGAGTTCTTGGCAATCAATATATATATATATATATATATATATATATATATATATATATATATATATATATATATATATATATATATAATGCAAGCTACTGTAATTTTTGTTCGGTAAATGAATTAAGTTTAACAAACTAAATTTGAAAATATTGCAAGCTACTGTAACTAATAATTATTACATATTTTGTTTGATTTTGCAATCAAATTAGAGATATAATGCAATCATTATTTTGTTTAATAATTATTACTTTCTATGTAACTAAAATGAAACTGTAAGTTTTCAAAAAAAAAATAAATAATAATAATAATAATAATAATAATAATAATAATAATAAATGAAATTATAAAATTACACAAAAACATATATTGCATAATTGGAATGAAATTTAAAAGGCCAATTATTTGTATAGTCGAAAATTGGAAACGAAATGTTCACACATAAGTGACATAGTAGCAGATTCAAAAGTCTGTTTGAAAATAAAATGTAAGCAATACTGAAAATGAAATTACAATGAAATTAAAGAAGTAGGATGCATTGGTTATACTATTTGTGACCAAAGCTTCTCTTCTTTCACAATCGTCTTCATCTTCTTTCCCACAACATTAGTAGAATACTAATCATTCAAAGAACGTTTCACTGAGCGTTTAAGTGGTTCAACTTCATCAGCATCAATTTCACCGTCATTCTTGAATTTTTCCTTTATGGGTGCAGTGACTTCATCTCCAGAAGACAAATCCTTGAAAACAATATTAACAAACACAAATTAAATATGATTAAAATTAAACAAATAAACATAAATATAGTGATTACTAAATTAATCATGGGGAATATTACCTCTATGTGGCTGTCTTGCCTGTTATGTAATTTTGAATAAATATCTGATTCTTGTGTAATTAATTATGATTGAAATTGTCAATGTGTATTTTTTTTTTTTAAAAAATGAAATTGGAGTTTCAAATATGTAAATAATTACTGTTGTACATTTTTGCACGACAAAACTGAATGAGTAAAATAAGTGGATTAGGGTTGTCATAGTTGATCAACATATTGCTCCCAAAATGTGCAAGGTAAACGTCTCTCTCTGAAAAGAGAAAAAAAAAAGATTGTTATAAGGCGTACACACATTATGAAACACATATAATCCATGATTAAGTGTAAAGTTGATTAATATAACATGACTTACTCATGATCCTGAAGAACAAAGTGGGTGAACTTGGTCTCCCGTCCATTAATTATGGTTGTACGTGAAGATTCAATCGAGACAATAGAACAAACCAAATCTATAGAGATTTATCATCATAACAATAACTAATATATATATATATATATATATATATATATATATATATATATATATATATACTAGTAATTCACTCGCGCGATGCACGGGAAAAAATTATGTTATTATAAATATAAATAAAAAATGAAAAACTAAAATATTTTAAATTATTTAATATAATAATATTTTTGAGCTTCTATTCGTCAAGTATTTATTATTTTTATAAAATACAAAATTACAATTAAAATTATAATTATAATTTTATATGGTTAATATAATCTCTAATTATGTGCATATTCAAATAAACTTATAGAGAGAATTTACATAATTACATTGATTTATTCTTTTTTTTTTTGAATGCACATTGATTTATTCTTAATTGTATTTCATCTATATTATAATTTTCACAATATGAATAATAACTAAGATAATTACATTTGGAAAGCAAATTTCAAATTTTGTATGTGTAAATTTAAACTCTAATTGAACACATTTTTTATATGATGATATAATATATAGGTATTTTATTTTTCAAAAGTATATTTTTTATATGATTATATAATATATAACTATTTTATTTTTTAAATGTTGTGCATTTTTTTAATCACAATACGAATAATAACTAAGATAATTACATTTGGAAAGCAAATTTCAAATTTTGTATGTGTAAATTTAAACTCTAATTGAACACATTTTTTATATGATTATATAATATATAGCTATTTTATTTTTCAAAAGTATATTTTTTATATGATTATATAATATATAGCTATTTTATTTTTTAAATGTTGTGTTTTATATATATATATATATATATATATATATATATATATATATATATATATATATATATATATATATAATAAAGGATGTTGTGGCATTAATTGTAACATTAATTATTTCCCAAACCATATAGCTTTATTATATAAAGGATATATATATATATATATATTATACTTGAAATGGTAAACGAAATGAGGACCGTAAATAAGTATTACCAAATAGTTCGAAAGCATTAATTTGGGTAGGACCAAGTTGATCGAAAGTTTTCAACATGTATGTCATTATTATTACTATAATAATAATAATAATAATAATAATAATAATAATAATAATAATAATAATAATAATAATAACCAATATTATATTCTTCTTTTATTCTTCTTTTACTCAACATGTTATATTACATGAATTACATCAATTTATTTATAATTTGGCTAATTCGTTATTATAGTATAGTATTATAGGGTTATATTATTATTATTATTATTATTATTATTATTATTATTATTATTATTATTATTATTATTATTATTATTATTATTATTATTATTATTATTATTATTATTATATTCTTCTTTTACTCAACATGTTAAATTACATGAATTTATTTATAAATTAATATGAATACAATAAATGTTTTCACATTTGGAGGGAAAATTTTTCGGACAATTATTTTGCTTTAATATATATATATATATATATATATATATATATATATATATATATATATATATATATATATATATATATATATATATAATACTTGAAATAGTAAATGAAATGAGGACCGTAAATAAGTATTATCAAATAGTTCGAAAGCATTAATTTGGGTAGGACCAAATTGATCGAAAGCTTTCAACATGTATGTCATTATTATTACTATAATAATAATAATAGTAACCAATATTATATTCTTCTTTTACTCAACATGTTAAATTACATGAATTTATTTATAAATTGGCTAATTCGTTTTTATAGTATAGTATATTATTATTATTATTATTATTATTATTATTATTATTATTATTATTATTATTATTATTATATTATTATTATTATTATTATTATTATTATTATTATTATTATTATTATTCTTTTACTCAACATGTTAAATTACATGAATCTATTTATAAATTAATATGAATACAATAAATGCTTTCACATTTGGAGAAAAAATTTTATGGACAATTATTTTAATTTAATATATATAGCGATAGACATAGAGATTGTGGAAATAATTTTTCTCACTAGAAGTCATATATATTATCGTAAAAGCAAAAAAATTATTGCATTAAATTAGCAACCACTCTACTCATTAAATTGATAACCATTTTGGTCATTGATATTAAAAGAAATATATACTGCATTAAATTAATAACCATTCTAATCATAAACGTAAAGGAAAAAAAAAATATTGCATTACACTAATTCGGTGAATCCTTATGATAATCTACCCTACTTACATTTGTACATATTTTTTTTTTAACAATATTGTTCATTTTCAAGATCTATATAAGAGTAATATCTTGTGAAAAGAAAAATATAATCCTTCATCTCAAAAAAGAAATTGTTGTTGCAACATACACCAAAGATCATGAAGAACAACAATATGTTTGTGATTTTTTCCTTGACCATTTTTTTGACTATATTAAGCCCTTCTCTAGATATTTTTTATTTTCAAGTTTTAATATAATGTATTTTAATAAATAAAATATAATGCCTTATGTTTGATTTTTTAAAAACTTTATTTCACCTCCTTTTAAAATTTTTTGTTTTATGTTAAGGTCAAGTGAAGTTTTGCCCAGGAACTTTTACCGCAGATGGTGTATGTGGGAGCATTAGTTGTGGAAATTTGGCATTATTTCATTGGCCAGCAAGCTCGATGCCTCATGGTTGTGTATGTGCTGGTGCTGGGGCAGGCAAAAGCCTTTGTACTTGTCAAATCGTTTGTTAAAATGACTATCATTTTAATGTAATAAACGGTTAGAATGGTTATTATTTTAATGCAGTCTTTTATTTTGTTTTCCTTTTATAATAATGACTAGAATGACTATTAATTAATACATTATTTTCTTTTTCCTTTTACATACTTTCATCTCTTTTATGTTTTGGCACTCATAATTGAACTGGTGTATGGTAGTGTTTCAACAAAAAAAAAAAATCTATATTTATTTTGGCCGGTCAAAGTAACATGACTTAGCTTGTCGAGGATTATATGAGTTACTCCTCTAACAATTTTAAACTCAACCAAACATTAGAATAAGTATTTCTAATAATTTATTTTCTACCGATAAAACAACAGAGTCAAACTTCCCTAGTGATTTTTTCCAAGAAATTTAAAATTTATTCTTCTTCAATTATTTTCCATTAATCAAACCCGTTGTAAAAGTTTGGCAATTATCAATTCAAATTGTTTATTGTTTACACTTGTATTTTTCCCGTGCGATGCATAGACAAAACTTTAGAAATATTTTGTTAATGTTATGATATTAAGTAGATATAATTTTATTAAAATATAAATATAACTCTATAATGTAATATTTAATTTTTTTTTTAAATTTAACTATAAAATGTAAGACTTATTTATTTAAAAAAGTTTATCTATGTAAGAACTATATTAATTTTATATAGAGGTTTCTCATTTTTTACATATGTGGAGTCCAATTATAATTGAGGTGTGGTTCAATTATTATTAATATTAAATACAAATCAAGATCTCTTTATACGTGTAATATTATCGATCTTTTAAAGGTTTCATCTAATTTTACTATTTAATGAATTTATAACTTTGTACATATTTTTTTTTTTTGCTTGTATCTTATGTGTTGTATAAACCCAACAATCTTTTCACATACATATATATATATATATATATATATATATATACATACATACATATATATATATATATATATATATATATATATATATATATATATATATACATATATATATATATATATATATATATATATATATATATATATATAGGGGCGATCACATATGGCCATGTTGTTAGGTGTGGTCATATGGTCAATTATAGGCCATTAGATTAGATAGATCCAATGAATCACATTAATCAAGATTCTTCCAGTATTTTCGCGCACATTCTCCTAACCAGCGAACTGCAAGGGTAAACTCATCATATGGCACCGAAATAGGAAAAATTACATTGTTGTGTGTTTTATTTGTGTAATTGGTGCATTATTAGCCTTACTGTGGTGTATTTGTAGATTCCCATTGGTGCCAAGTTCAGGTGCGGCAACACCTTCCCATGTGGTCAGTGCGGCCACACCAATTGTTATACAAATATACACAATCCATGTTATGAAATGCATAACAAAAAGCATACACAAATTAGGTACGCATCACAAAAAATGCGCCATTAGATATGAATAAATACACCGTACAGTGTTCGGGAATACAGTATTGGTGTGTTTCACTGTGGTGTGTTTTATTACACTATTGGTGCATGTTGTCAACATTGTTGGTGTATTCTGGAGCCCGGCCGCTATAAATGGCCACTGTAATTACCATAACACCCCCATGCGCGAAAATCCTCAAATCATCAGAATTAGTCACTGCCGTTAGATTAAACTGATTCAACGACACAGATACGACCACACCGCCACACCTAATGACATGACCACATATGAGCGCTCTTATATATATATATATATATATATATATATATATATATATATATATATATATAAAACTTATTTTAAAACTTATTTAATCAATTAACATTTTTTATAATATAATATAATAGAATTTTTAATATAATAAATGCTGGGCCAATACATTGTTACATTTTTTTTTTATTTCTGGCCCAAAGCTAATTCATTGTTGCAGCCCAATACTAAAATCCATTAAATTCATAAATATTGGCTAACCTTTCCCTCAGTTGTTATACTGTGGACCGGTCAAAACAGCGCCGTTTCATTAAGTAAAGAAACGGTGCGTCGTTACTATTAACGGAGCACGCATTTTTTGATGTATTAATTATCAACTGAAATTACAATGTATCGAAACCGACACAACCTCACGTAATAAGAAAAGCTTGATTCCAAGTAGTTCTGTACTGTGTGTTACAGTTGCATTATCTACAAGATGTTAGGCTTCAAGCACCATATTAGATTTTATGTCTGTTGGAAAAATTAGCTTAAAATGACATAAAATGGCATATTAAGTGGCTATTTTGTGGTACAATTATCAGTGGAGTCCACTACCGATTTGGGTCGGGTCAAAGTGGATTCGGATTCTTCGTAGTAAGACGAAGAGATTGATATATTGTACGCTCAAAACGGATAATGGGTGAATGAAATATTGATTCTCAAAGTAGACCCATTTAAGTTGGGAAATGAAGGGAAAATGTAGGACTTTGTCCCACATTGGTTTGGAAACAAGATTTGCCCCCCTTATATACATGAGCTCTTTTTAAACTTGTAGAATTGTATAGCATAGAGGCTCTCTCGCGCGGGGGAGGGGGGGGGGGGGGGTGCAAATCAAAATCCAACTAGAGGACATCAAAAAGGCTTGAAATCAAGCCCGAGCTCGCGTGCGCCGGCACCTGCGGGCACGAATGTCGTCCGGAAATGGGCTAAGTTATGCCTAACTTCGGTATCATTTTCCAACTGATATAGTCACTTGGTTCGGCCGGAACCGAACCGAGAGCACCTACTCTCGTGCTACAGAGGAGCAAGAGAGGCTGTGGTGCACCGAGAGCACAACTCTCGTGCATTCTGTGACCACGAGAGTGGTGCACTCTCGGGTTGCACCACAGTGCACACGAGAGATGTACTCTCGTGTTGCTGGTCCGTGTGCTCTCGTGTGAACCTGCACCCCAACAGTCTGAAACCCGAAAGTTCAGCCTGTTGTACAGATTAAACTCATCTGTTACGGAATTAATACTGTTTTAATTCCAATTTTAAATCTGAGTTTAATCCTACTTAGTGGGTGACCGTTACAGGTGTTATACAATTGGTTTAATACCAATTAAAAGCCATGTTGAATGCTATCCCTTCCAACAGCCCTATATAAAGAGAGGTAGAGCAGTAGCATTTTGCACAGTACAAAAACGAAAGGAATTCCAGTAGCTTTCAGTTTCCCAAAACTCTGCTTCTACTCTCTTCTTTACCAACTAGTGTTCTCTACTTTGCTTTGTTTGCCGGGTTCCTTGTTTAGGTGCTTAAACAAGGAATCGTAGCACGTTTTATCCTGGGAAACCTAGGCTACAATGCTCCTAGCACTTGTGGGAGGTAGCAAATAAGGTCTTAAGGAAAAGAACCTTGTGTTCGAACTCGTGCTAAACCTATACCCAAACACTCAACCTTTTCCTTCCCAATTTTATGTTTTCCCATATAATATTAATCTTTCCGTAGGATTATTATTGTTTTCGGGAATTTTCAACCATATTACCCAACAATGTCTACAATCATTCCTTAAGAAATAGGGGTGTTCATTCGGTTAATTCGGATAATAAATAACCAAACCGAATTAACTGAATTTACAGAATACTTTAACTGTTAATTGAATCAAAATTCAAATTTCTAAATTAACCCAACTTATATTTTTTGATTAATCAGTCAGTTAACCAAATTATTTCCAATTCATACTTTCACATAAATATTACAAAACTAGTGTAACAGTATATAATTTATGAGTTATTAAAATAAATTTAAAAATATACATGCACAGGTAATTCGGTTAACCAATTGGGTAATTCAATTAATTGTAATTTCGAACCAAATGAATCATTAACCAAAATTACTAAAAATCCTTAACCATTAATTAGATTGAAATATTTCGATTAAAAAATAGTTCATTGGATTTTTTCGATTTCATTGGTTAACTGTGTTTTCACCGAATTGTGTACCCCTTAAAAGAAACCATGCCAGAGAAGAAGTTGGGAAAATATTTATGAAGAGACAGGGCAGGGCAATGATCAATGTTATGCTCCAATTGATGTCCAGTCTTAACTAACCAAATTGCTTTCATAGTTTTTGCCATAATTACGTTGAGATTGAGAATGTTAGCTAGGACTTAAATTAGTTTGTTGGTTGGGTTTAATTTGAATATTTGATGCAGCTATATAGTGTAGCAGGGGCAGATGCAACTGAAGAGATAAAATGCACAGCCCAAATCACAAACTGGCTCCCTGAAGGACTACACAATTTCCTTAACTCTGTAGACTTTGTCTAGACGTTGTGTTTGACCGGCTTGTGTACCTTAACTCTGTAGACTTTGTTGAATGCTTTAGTTTCTCGCATGTGCATCTTTTGATGTGGCATAATGCCCCCATATAGATATGCTTCCGCTTTTGTTTAATGGCTTATTAGATTGCTTTTCTTTTGCAATTAAGTTTTGAAAATATGGTAAAATCGGGGGTGTTACATTGTCAATGTGTATTTTTTTTTAAATAAAAAAAAGTGAAATTGGAGTGATATGTAAATAATTACTGTTGTACATTTTTGCACGACAAAATTGAATGACTAAAACAACTGGATTAGGGTTGTCATAGTTGACATGCTATAATAGTTGATCAACATATTGCTCCCAAAATGTGCAAGGTAAACGTCTCTCTCTGAAAAGAGAAATAAAAAAGATTGTTATAAGACGTACACACATTAGGAAACACATAAAATCCATGATTAAGTGTAAAGTTGATTAATGTAACATGACTTACTCATAATCCTGAAGAACAAAGTGGATGAACTTGATCTCCCGTCCATTAATTATGATTGTACGTAAAGATTCAATCGAGACAGCAGAACCATCCAAATCTATAGAGATTTATCATTATAACAATAACAACTATATATATATATATATATATATATATATATATATATATATATATATATATATATATATATATATATATATATATATATAGTAAACGAAATGAGGACCGTAAATAAGTATTATCAAATAATTCGAAAGCATTAATTTGGTTAGGACCAAGTTGATCGAAAGCTTTCAACATGTATGTCATTATTATTACTATAATAATTACTATAATAATAATAATAATAATAATAATAATAATAGTAACCAATATTATATTCTTCTTTTACTCAATATGTTAAATTATATGAATTACATAAATTTATTTATAAATTGACTAATTCGTTATTATAGTATAGTATTATAGTATTTATTATTATTATTATTATTATTATTATTATTATTATTATTATTATTATTATTATTATATAGAGATTACTATTTACTATAATTTACTATAATAATAATAATAATAATAATAATAATAACTAATATTATATTCTTCTTTTATTCAACATGTTAAATTACATGAATCTATTTATAAATTAATATGAATACAATAAATGTTTTCACATTTGTAGGGGAAATTGTTGGGAATAATAATAATAATAATAGTAATTAATATTATATTCTTCTTTCACTCAACATGTTAAATTACATGAATTACATGAATCTATTTATAAATTAATATGAATACAATAAATATTTTCTCATTTGGAGAGAAAATTTTTGGGACAATTATTTTGCTTTAATAACCATTCTAATCATAAACGTAAAGGAAAAAAAAATATTGCATTACACTAATTCGGTGAATCCTTTTGGTAATCTACCCTACTTACATTTGTACATTTTTTTTTTTAATAATATTGTTCATTTTCAAGATCTATATAAGAGTAATATCTTGTGAAAAGAAAAATATAATCCTTCATCTCAAAAAAGAAATTGTTGTTGCAACATACACCAAAGATCATGAAGAACAGCAATATGTTTGTGATTTTTTCCCTGACGATTTTTTTGACTCTACTAAGCCCTTCTCTAGGTATTTTTTTTCTTCAAATTTTAATATAATGTATATTAATTAATAAAATATAATACCTTATTTTTGATTTTTTGATAACTTTTTTTCACCTCCTTTTATAATTTTTTATTTTATGTTAAGGTCAAGTGAAGTTTTGCCCAGGAAGTTTTACCGCAGATGGTGTATGTGGGAGCATTAGTTGTGGAAATTTGGCATTATTTCATTGGCCAGCAAGCTCTATGCCTCATAGTTGTGTATGTGCTGATGCTGGGGCAGGCAAAAGCCTTTGTACTTGTCAAATCGTTTGTTAGAATGACTATCATTTTAATGTAATAAACGGTTTTTAGAATGGTTATTATTTTAATGCAGTCTTTTATTTTGTTTTCCTTTTATAATAATGACTAGAATGACTATCAATTTAACCCAATAGGATAGCTCAAATGGCAAATGAGCTATCTTTGTGGGGAAGAATTTTGGCCAGGATAACCCTGGTTCGATTCTCACATTGGGCCAGCTTCTGTGGTTCGATTCTCTTTGGGCCAGCTTCTAAACCGTCCTGACTACATTTTGATTTACACCAAAAAAAAGAATGACTATCAATTTAATACATTATTATTTTTTCCTTTTACATTAAATGATCCTTATTTAACTATGGAATCCTTTATGTACTTTCATCTCTTCTATGTTCTGGCACTCATAATTGGACCGGTGTTGTGACAACCCAAAATTTATTTTATAAATCAATTTTTAAGAAAATTCAAAATAACAAATTTTCACTCCATAAAAATTTTTGCGATGAAAAAAGTGTTGAATAAATTATTTTGAGCCACGATAAATTAGATTCGACATCAAGATTGGATTTAAATTCCAATAGCCTAATTTTTTGAGTACATTGGTGGTTGGAAAAACGCTGATTTCCAGGTGTGGTATGATATTTGATTCTAACTTTAATATATTGCATACAGTACTCAATATATATATACCCATAAATTCATACCACACCTGGAAATCAGCGTTTTATATATATATATATATATATATATATATATATATATATATATATATATATATATATATATATATGGAAAATTCTATTCACACCCCCTTTTTTACTATTTGCACCACCTACATAATAGGTAGTGCTAACTACAAAATGCTATTTACACCACATTATTTAATGTGGTCAAAAGAGTAATATTTATTTTATATTTTTTACAATTAAATTATTAATAAAAAAATTTAAAAAATTTAAAAAAAAAACTTAGCGTCACCTTCTCCGGTGAGAAGGTCGTCCCTGCCTTCTCACCGGAGAAGGTGACTGAGGAGTTTTTTTTTTTTTTTAATGAATTAAATTTTGAATTAATTAATATTTAAATCTAATAAATGTGGTTTGAATAAGGGGGTGTAAATAGTATTTTGATCACCCATTAGGCTATTTGCACCACCTATGTATTTATTATAATTTTTCACTTTTTTAGATTTTCAATGTACTTTATATCCCATTTTAGTCAAACGGGGGTGCAAATAGCAACACCTATATATATATATATATATATATATATATATATATATATATATTGCGTATATTAAACATGCAACTGAAATGAAAGCATTCCCCAAATATTTATTGGTTTGACCTTTTTTCCTTTATTACACATTTATACGAAGTATTATTTATTTTCCACCATTCTTTTCCCCACTTCCAACAACTTTCAACTTTGCTTTCCTTCCAGAAGAATTGGTCTCTTTACGACAAAAGATCTTTTCCTTTCCTCATTAACGTTGTTGTACTAGTAGGGCAAATTATGCCCTGGAAACGTGTTCACCGAGAATGGTGAACATAAGGCCAAACGACGTTGTTTTTAGGCAAAAATAAAAATAAAAATAAGAATTCGCGGATGTGGAATTAACGGCGCGCGTTGATTAAATTATGAATTTTCTGTTATGAGATTATGAATTTTCATAAAATTCATAATCGCATAACAGAAAATTCATAATCGCATAACAGAAAATTCATAATTTCGTAACAGAAAATTCATAATCTCATAACTGAAAATTCATAATCTTGTAACAGAAAATTCATAATCTCATGGTTCCAAAGTGAATGTGTAGGCATGGTTCCAAAGTGAATGTGCATGCATGGATTCATAATTTATGAATGTCCGTGATTTCGGACGGGAATGTGTATGCACGGTTCCAAAGTGAATGTGCAGGCATGAATTCATAATTTATCATTGTTCACCTCAAATTAAAGTGAAACCGCAAAATGTGAAAATGAAGAAGAAAAGTCACGCAATTAATTAAAAAAAAAAAAAAAGATAACAGTGTACTAACACCGTTGGAACCGTGTTCACCATGAATGGTGAACACGGTTCCATGGCATAACGCTCCGTAGTAGTAGTTCGCGGGCCCGTTCCAGGCTGTGGGCCTTGACAGGTCATCACTTGATGCAGCCCTAATGTTCACGTTTGACCATGTCCCATCTTTGGAAATTGACTGAAATGATTAAAGAATAAGTGGAACAAATAAAAATGAGTAAATTTTTAAATTTGGACAAAAGAATGAAAAACATGTTTGAGATTTGTGTTTGTTGAATTTCAGCGAAAAAATAATAATAATAAAGTTAAGCGTCACTTTCATTTTTTATTAGAGGAGTAAAGATTTTTTATTAGAGTAAAGATGGTAGCACACTTGTAACAAAGTTGACAACACAACTTATAGCCAAGAAAGAAACTTGGTAGCAAGGTTTGAAGCACAGAAGTAAAATTGTGCAGCACACCAAGTCTCAAATGAGTTTTTCTTTCTTTTGTCTAAATTTTAAAAGTTATCCATTTTTATTTCTTATATTTCTTTAACCATTTCAGTCAATTTCTGATCTTCTGATTTCATCCACTTTAAATTCTTTTCTTTATTTTTTTTAATAGCTCAATAATCACATATTTAATCTTTTTAATTTTTTATAACCTAAAATTTTCACATTCGTTGAGTTATATTCTGTATCCATGAACCTGTCATCTAAGTTGGTGAGGAGGTAAATTGAATTAATAAAGTGTACACTTTTATACACAAAGAGTCTAATATAATCCAAATTCAAACTTTCAATGTTCACGATAAAACTTGTGTCTGTACAAATATGTCTGCTGAGTTGTGTAGAGTTTGTATCCGTAGGATTGTTTTTGGGTCAGTTAGTCAGTATATATTTGCTTGATTGTTGTCTTTACAAAGAAATAATACAACAAATTCTTCTAAATCTTTCTTAACACCTACTATACCACTAAAAACAAATCTTAAGTGAGATATCTCATCTACTATACCAACTTAAAACTATCTTTATATTGCATTGGATAAATTTCGCTTCTATGCAATAGTACCTTTTGTGATAGATTTGACATTCTAGTATGATTTTTTTTTTTTGAAAACCAATCAGATGAATTGTATTAATGAATCAAAGCAGTAATAGTGTCAGGAGGGATAGACTCCCAATACATAGACTGATCCTGAATAAAAGCTAAAGAAGCTAGAATACAAGCATGTAAATTAATCTGCCTAGAGATATAATTTAACGAACAATGATTAAATAAAGACATAGAAGTTCTGCATTGGTCCACTATGACCCCTACATAGGACAAGATAGTTGTTGTTTCCTGGTGTAAAACACTTCATAGCACCGAGCAATCTGTGAGAAGACTGAACGTTGTGACGTTCCTTTCCAGTAGCCAAGATAGCGCCTCTTTAAAAGCCATAGCCTCCGCCATAAGTGGTGAGAAACAGGCCGGTAGCTTGCCATTTTTTGCTGCCACGAACGAGCCCTCCGAAGAGAGTAGCACAATGCCGTACGTGCAGTGACATCCCCGGTGTCTTGCCAGAAACTGGCGTCCACGTAGCACCGTGGGCCTTCATGCACTTTGCTCGCTGGCGTGGGTTGTGTGGGGCGGTGATGCACCTGCCGGAACGACTGCATGGCGTTGGCAGCCCTCCTCCAAACATCGTCGGGCCATGGGAGAGCTCCCTTCCACACGGCTGAATTTCGGCTGCTCCATATGTTGTACAACACGGCCACCATATGAGTCCACATTGTTCCTCCGTCAAGACTGTCAAAGAACCCATTAGCCATGTTGAAAAGGAAGTGGTAACAATATTTGTGATAGTTAATTGTGTAACATTCCAAACAAGTCTAGAATATTCACAATTGAAGCATGTGCTCCATCTCAACTAAAAGCCTAAGCTGATAGTTGGATTGCACATTAATGGTTATATGCTCACATGCCCCCTCACGTGTGACGAAAGTTCGGGCTCGGATACCAAATTGAAGCATGTGCTCCATCCCAACTAAAAGCCTAAGCTGATAGTTGGATTACACATTAATGGTTATATGCTCAACATTCACAAAACACTAAAGCATGCATAACATCTTCATGATCCAAACCACACATTTGGCATGTAGGACTCACTTCAATTCCACCCTCCTCTTTATAATCAAATTGGTAGTAGTGGGAGAATATCACAAATTGCTCTCCATAGAAATGTCTTCCACTTGAGAGAGACCTTTAGTTTTCATAGTGTAGCCCATTTATCAAAAGCACCCGGGGCACACACGTAATCCCCGACTATTTTTCTAGTAGGCATTCTTTACTGAATAAATCAATTGTTATGTTTAGTATTAATATATTAAAAGTATTATTAAACCTAAAAAAAAAAGTTAAATTTAAAAATTATAAAAATGTAAAAAATAAGCAAAGAACACAAAATTAATTTGATTAATGAATAGTAAATTGACTATTTAAAATGAAACAAGAGACTATTTTTAAGACTAATCTAACAAAATTCTGATACGCACCAATGAAAATAAGTAGATCTAAAATTAAGTTAAAATATACCTTTGTTCCCATTATTATTCTTGTCAACTCAAATATTTGAATTTGATTATTATTATTATATAAGTAGAATTATTCTTATAGCATAAGCAATGCATGGGCTCCACTAAGCTAAGGGTGAAGGTTGCCATCCATCGTTCCACTTTGTGCAAATTAAACGATCTTTCAGGGAATCCATATATTGACAGCAATTATAGCTTTAATTTTGCAGACGCCTATATTAGCCTCAGCTCCTCCCATTACTGCTCTCACCCATTAACCATTATATTTCACACACTTCATATCCCTCTCTTCTGCGATCCCCCAACGAAACACCTCTCATTTCTTCCACCAAAAAACCCACAATTAAGCATCCAGCGTATATGGCTTCTTCAGTCAATCTTTCTTTCATTTCGTTCTTCACTTGTTCTCTCCTCATCCATGTTACTCTTGGTACGTGTTAGATTTTCTCTTTTTCCACTTTTGATTCCACGATTATGATACCATTTTCACATTTGGCATTTGATTATTAATTTTTTCACATTTTGTCGTATGACATTTACGTTGTGTGCATTGAGCTGATGACATTTAATTTCTGTGATTGGATTAATTCGTGTTTGTTGTGTGGAGGAATGGGCTTTTCACCTGTTGCGATTACTGATTTTTTTTTTTTTTTTTTGTTTGGTTTACATTGATCTGTTTGGTTAGGAGAAATAATGAAGAAATTTGTTTAAGGCTTAAATTAGAGGTTTGTTAAAGTGTTGGGTTTGAGTTTTAGAATGGCGTGGTTAAGAGGTGGGTGTGGTGTTGCAAGGCTTGCTGTTAGGAGGGCTCTATCCCAAGGTGGATCATATGGTGTGAGACCTCATTTGCTGCCATTGCAGCATCGAGATCTTCATTCGAGTGGTGATAGGCAGAAGGCTCAATCTTCTTCTGTCCCGAGGTCTGTACCGTTATCTAAGTTGTCAGATAGCTTCTTAGATGGGACGAGCAGTGTGTACCTTGAGGAGCTTCAAAGAGCCTGGGAGCAAGATCCAAATAGCGTCGATGAGTCCTGGGACAACTTCTTCAGGAACTTTGTTGGTCAGGCTTGTGCATCCGCAGGGGTTTCTGGGCAAACGATTCAAGAAAGTATGCGGTTGTTGTTGCTTGCAAGAGCTTACCAGGTTAATGGTCACATGAATGCCAAATTGGACCCGTTGAATTTGGAGGAGCGGCAAATACCAGATGATCTTGACCTTGCTTCTTATGGATTCACCGAAGCTGATCTTGATCGAGAATTCTTCCTCGGTGTTTGGATGATGTCTGGTTTCTTGTCCGAGAATCGGCCGGTGCAAACCTTGAGGGCAATAGTGACACGCCTCGAGCAGGCTTATTGTGGGAATATTGGGTATGAGTACATGCATATTCCCGACCGGGAGAAATGTAATTGGCTGAGGGAACGGATTGAAACCCAGACGAAACCAGAATATAGCCGGGAACGACGTGAGGTTATTCTTGATAGGTTGATATGGAGTTCTCAGTTTGAGAACTTCTTGGCTACCAAATGGACAGCCGCCAAGAGGTTCGGCCTAGAAGGGTGTGAGACATTGATTCCTGGAATGAAAGAGATGTTTGATCGAGCTGCGGATCTAGGGGTAGAGAGCATAGTGATTGGGATGTCACATAGAGGACGATTGAATGTTCTGGGCAACGTTGTCCGGAAGCCACTTAGGCAAATCTTTAGCGAATTCAGTGGAGGGACAAAGCCTGTTGATGAATCTGGCTATGTCGGAACGGGTGACGTCAAGTATCACTTAGGAACATCCTACGACCGCCCAACGCGGGGCGGGAAGAGGATTCATTTGTCCTTAGTTGCAAACCCTAGCCACTTGGAAGCTGTGGATCCCGTCGTGATTGGAAAAACTCGAGCAAAACAATACTATACTAACGACACCGACAGGACAAAGAACATGGGCATTTTAATTCACGGCGACGGGAGCTTTGCAGGGCAAGGTGTTGTTTATGAGACATTGCATCTTAGTGCTCTTCCGAATTACACATCCGGGGGGACGATACACATTGTAGTGAATAATCAAGTGGCGTTCACTACTGATCCGAGGTCGGGGAGATCCTCTCAGTACTGTACTGATGTAGCCAAAGCTTTGAATGCCCCCATTTTTCATGTCAATGGTGATGATGTTGAGGCTGTAACTCGTGTTTGTGAACTCGCTGCCGAGTGGCGCCAGGGGTTCCACTCGGATGTTGTGGTTGATATCGTGTGCTATCGTCGATTTGGACATAATGAAATTGATGAACCATCTTTTACCCAGCCCAAAATGTACACGGTATGGTTAGTTCCTTAATAACTATGAAGATATAGAACTCCCGGTTGGTTTGGTTTTGTGTGTCCTAATCTTAGCTTTCTTATAGGTTATCAGGAGTCATCCTTCGGCACAAGAGATCTATCAAAAGAAGCTTCTTGATTGTGGGGATGTGACAAAAGAAGACATTGACAAGATACATAATAAGATCAATTCAATTCTCAACGAGGAATTTATAGCTAGCAAAGACCATGCTACTAAAAAACGAGACTGGCTTTCAGCTTTTTGGTTCGGTTTCAAGTCCCCCGAACAGCTTTCGCGTGTAAGGAATACCGGGTAAGATTAGCTTGTGCTTGTCAAATAGTTGTTGATCAACCAGTTTTTAATAATTCAAGATTCGAGGCTCATTTTAGATGCATGCTTGTTTGCAGTGTGAAACCAGAGATCTTGAAGGATGTTGGAAAAGCAATCACCAGCTTTCCAGAAAACTTTAAGCCTCACAGGGCGGTGAAAAGGATATTTGCTGAGCGCCAAAAGATGATTGAAACGGGGGAGGGGGTTGATTGGGCACTAGGGGAAGCACTAGCGTTTGCAACATTACTTGTGGAAGGAAATCATGTGAGGTTGAGCGGTCAGGATGTTGAGCGAGGCACATTTAGTCACAGGCATTCTGTTCTTCACGACCAGGAGACGGGTGAAAAATACTGCCCTCTCGATCACGTTCTGATGAACCAAAACGAGGAGATGTTCACAGTAAGCAACAGCTCTCTGTCTGAATTTGGTGTACTGGGATTTGAATTGGGTTATTCCATGGAAAATCCAAATTCTTTGGTGCTTTGGGAAGCCCAATTCGGAGACTTCGCAAATGGAGCTGAAGTTATCTTCGACCAATTCTTGAGCAGTGGGGAGGCCAAGTGGTTGCGGCAGACAGGATTAGTTGTGCTTTTACCTCACGGCTATGATGGCCAAGGCCCCGAGCATTCAAGTGCCCGTCTCGAACGCTTTCTCCAGGTATATATATATTAATATGTTTATATATCCTGAAATCATCAATCTTTATGAATAAAAATGTACTAATGGCAGATGAGTGATGATAATCCGTATGTTATCCCCGAGATGGAACCAACCTTACGGAAACAGATTCAGGAGTGCAATTGGCAGGTGGTGAATGTAACAACTCCTGCCAATTATTTCCATGTACTGCGACGACAGATCCATAGGGATTTCCGTAAACCACTTATTGTGATGTCTCCAAAGAACTTGCTTCGTCACAAGGACTGCAAGTCAAATCTGTCCGAGTTTGATGATGTTGAAGGCCACCCAGGCTTTGATAAACAGGGTACCAGATTTAAGAGACTCATCAAAGATAAGAATGATCATTCAGAGCTCGAGCAGGGTATTAGACGCCTAATTCTTTGCTCAGGAAAGGTGTGTCAATCAACTATGCATGTTTGGTTCTATTTCCCTTTTGCATCTTAGTTATTTTCTTGTTCTTGAATTGGGTGCTTACAGGTTTATTATGACCTGGAGGAGGAAAGAGAGAAAGTTGAAGGGAAAGATGTTGCGATTTGCAGGGTGGAACAGCTCTCCCCTTTCCCATATGACCTCATTCAACGTGAATTAAAGCGATATCCAAGTATGTTCCTCTCTCCATTTATATCAGCTTGCAACCGTGCAATCCAATTATAAGCTTAGACTTTTAGTTGAAATAGAACACATGCTTCAATTTGGTATCAAAGAGTTAGACCAAAGGTCATGGGTTCGAAATCACAATCTTGAAATCTCCGATTTCAGATGCTGAGGTCGTTTGGTGCCAGGAAGAGGCTATGAACATGGGGGCATACCATTTCATCGCCCCGCGGCTGTGTACATCCATGAAAGCACAGGGGCGAGGCAGCATGGATGACATCAAGTACGTCGGCCGTGCTCCCTCGGCCGCCACCGCCACCGGCTTCCACCAGGTTCATGTCAAAGAGCAGACGGACCTCGTCCACAAAGCATTGCAGACAGATCCAATCAACTATCCATTCTCAACTCTCCAGTAATATAAGTTGGATCAAATATTTTTTTCAGAATCAAGCCTTCAATCATTCATCTCTGTAGTCACTAGTGATGCTTGCTTGCATCTGCAAAATTTTGTCATGCTGATTTTTTTTGTTTTTGTTGTTTTTTTTTTTGGATAATAATTAGGTTTTGTTGTTGTGTTCGTACTGCTAATGATTGATGCATGCAAGTTGACAAATAAAGTTTTGTAGTTTTAGTTTTGTAACTTTACTGCTCATAAGCTTTTAAAGGTGAGCGTTTTTGCGTTTCGATTTCCTCTAAAGAAACTTATGAAATCTACGCAAAAACATTTTGAGATTGTTTCCTTAATATTTATGTAAGAATATGTATATTTGTATATTTCTCTTGCCATGCGTTTTCTTGTTCTTATAAGTAGGGCGATGATTTTGATCGACATACGAGTATTTGGGCTCTATGATTTAGCCTTTCCCTATACATATATACAAATATGTTTGTATGTTTTTTTTTAGTTTTGGGTATTTTTCTGTTTGATTTTCACGTTAAGTGCTAACTTGTTCATATATAAGTACAATGATAATTTTGATCTAATCATCCTTGTTTGAGCTTTAATTTATAAGTCAATCTTGGAGGGTGGAGTTTCATAACGGAATTTAAGGAAATTATTATTCATTCAGTAATTTAACTTATTATGTGTCTAAATTTTGGGCATGTAACATAAATTAGATTAACAATTACAACTCAAGGTAACAAGGTTATTTGTTCTCGAGTACGAGTGGGGCACTTGTTGTTACGTTTAATCATGTTTTAAAATCTAAATCAAAGTATATATAAAACTACCTAGAAATACAAATATGATTTTAGAACTCGAAAATAACTCATGACAACTTGTTTCAGTCCGACTCAATTATCAACCATTTGAGTATGTCCTATCAGACTTTAAAGAATCTGGTACCGAATATTATTTGACTCATTGCCATCTCGGATATGAATGGATTTACCTTTAGGGGACATTTGGTTCACGGAATCTTGGATTACCCCAAGAAATAGGATTACCTCCCTATGTAAGATTTTGAGAATGTAAGATTACCTTGTGTGTTTGGTTTGGATTGTGTAATATAATATTACCTTGTTTGGTTCAGGGTTATATTTTAGGTTATATGGATCAATTTACAATAATGCCCTCAATATATATATATATATATATATATATATATATATATATATATATATATATTGAGGGCATTATTATAAATTGATTCATATAACCTAAAATATAACCCTGAACCGGCGATGGACTTGCTGTGCGCCAAGTCGTATGTCTTTTTTTTTTTTCTCCTTTTTTTCTTGATTTTCCCATTCTCCTGGTCTCTTGCAGGACAAATTTTTTTTAATTATTCTCTCCCCACATTAGCTTTGCTCCTTGTTTGGAAAGAATGTATTCTGAAATAACTTCAAATTATCCACTATAGTGGATGATGCTCTTAATAGTATTAACTGGGTACATAAACGTGTTTGGTAATTTAGATATTTAGATTATCTAATTACACGTAATTGAATGCTTGCAAGTTGCTTGCGTGTTTGGTAATTTAGATATTTAGATTATCTAATTACACGTAATTGAATGCTTGCAAGTTGCTTTTGAAAGAATAAAAGATTGAGTTGAAGAATAATAAAAATACTGAAATCAAAATAATTTAAACCATTCATTTCATCAAATATTTTGATACACATTGACCTAATTTTATTGACTCTTATTAGTAGAGTATAATTTAGTAGATTTGATTATGAAATGCTTATATTATAATTTTGTGTATCAATAAAAAAAATTAGAACTAGATCAAGTAAATAGTTCGAGTTTAAGATCAAAGGATTGGAGTCAAATTTAAACTAAAAAAAAAAAATTAAAATTTAATTGACTTTATATCAAATTTGAATCTCGTTTAGGAAAACAATTCAAATCACAATTAAGAATTCATGTCAAGTAATTCTACGAAGGCCATCAAACACAATCCAAATCACAATTAAGAATTCATGCCAAGTAATTCTACGAAGGCCATCAAACACAACAAATTAAACAATATTCTTCATAGATAGATGGGATTGAAATTTGATGAAGACAATTATTTCATTTCCTAGTCTAGGTCCAACCTAGTAGACTAAACTAAAATTCCCTTTTCCCTTTCTTATATGTCTACCCCAGCTCCATTATATTAACGTTTTGTCACCGTCAGCCTTGCAGGTTAGCCACGAGCCACGAGCCATAAAACAACAACCAAACCTTCACTGTCAGAATTTGTGCCAATGCCTCAGAAAGGAAATACAGTAAAAAAAAAAAAAAAAAAAAAAAAAAAAAAAAAAAAAGGGAGGAATTCACTAGTCCTTATTATGATAGCAATGTCAAAAGGCCCAAAATAAGTTTCCTCTCAGATAGTAATTGCGGGTTCCCTTGACATCTAAAAGAAAAAAAAAAAAGTTTCAAAAACTCTTACTACGTGAGAGTATGATAAATTTAATTAAAATGCATGAATAATATTTGTTGAGATTAACAGGAACAATAAACAATAATAATGACATAAAAGGAAAAAAAAAAATATTTATGTAGTTTCATGGTTTGACGTAAAAATTAAATTTTGATCATATGAGAATTATATTGAATCTCAAACTTATTTGTCCCTACTATAATGTTTTTTGCATGAACCAAATCCATTAATGCCTCTTGTCACCTCATATGCCTAGCTAGGAAGTTGGTTAATGGTTTAACTCGTCTAAAAATTTCGAATAGAATGTACTGAAAACTTTAGTTTATAATAAATTGCATTTACTATTATGATTATATGATGATATAATATCTAATTAAAATTTTAGTTTCTTAATTATAATATAATTTTACTTTGTATAAATTTGTAAACATAAGTGTTAATTCGCGTCTATATTTATCATCAACTTGTACAAATTAATTTGGTTTAAATTATTAAAAATCAGATAAAGGTGAATTGAAAGAACATGTACTGTATATCGGTAATAAGCTGCAAATTAAACTTTCCTAGCTAGCTATTCCGGAACAATAATTGAAGCAGAAGCAAACACACATATATAATAGCTTCATTTCATTAATTATAAACATCATTAATTACAATGCTACCCTAGATTAAAATTTTAAAAAAAAAAAAAAAAAAAAAAAAAAAAAAAAAACCTAACTGAAGAGGAAAGCCCTAGCCATCTTTTTGCCAAGATGGACTTGAGCCGAAGATGAAAGATGAAGAGGATCACCACGTTTGAGCTCTAAGCCTTTCGCATCCACTGTACTCAAAAAGGGAAGTTTGAGCTCCAGTTGGATGTTTCTTACCACCTGTGTAAATGTGAGGTTAAGAGTGGGTGGCAAGGCAACTTGGATTATTGGAAGCTGGGGCATATGGAGATCCTGGCGAATCGAGGTGAAAAACCTCGGGACCTCTAGAGCGAACGAGCCTACACCTATTTGAGCTTCAGTCTCTCCTTGATACCACAGGAGAGCCCGGATTTTTCCCCCGTCCCTTAGAGCCGCCGCCGCACGCTCTAAGGTCTTGTTGTATAATGTTGTGCCGCGGCTCCACTGGGTGATACTTGTCCCCCCTATCGCACAAGGGACCAAGCCTATTACACCCAGCGGGCTAGAGGAGGATACCCGGTTCAACACCTCCCTAGCAAAGCACATGCCGGGCCCTACACCGCATGTCTTGGTTGTATCTATGTCTGCGTGTAGGGGTTCAGTTGCCAATTCCCAACCCAACTTGGCGTTTAGCCGAAAGATGGAGGGATTGGGTTGGCATTCGGGTGGAATAATCCCGTCCCATACTTGGACGGTTTTGTTTGTTGGGGTACGGGCGCTCTTAACTCCTCCCCGGCCGGCCATATTGCTCTGACCGGCCAAAATGAAAATAGATTTTTGGACTGTATTACCGGCATTCACTATTGCTCCAGTGAATGCCAAAAAGAGGAAGAGGAGAAGATTGAGTGCAGAATTCATACTGTTTGGCTTGGACTAGGTAATTGTTTAGGCTTTGAGAGATTTTTAAAACCAAAAAGATAAAAATGCAAAACCAATCAAACTTTGCTTTTCCGATGTAAAGCAAAACAACACAAAAAACCAAACAGTGGTAAGCTAAGTGGATAGGCTATGTACTTTGTGGCGGTTGATGTGTGGAGAAGAAGACAGCAAAAGCTGAGAAGCTCAGGCGGAGCTTTGTGGTTCGTGCGCTGGTCGTCGTGTTGTAGGTGAGGAGAGAGATTGGGGGAAACTGAAATTTATAGAGATTGTAGGTGAGGAGAGAGCCGGCATAATTAAAGGTTGCTTTCTCCGTTATCCGATGGTCACTTTTTTTTTTGCCTAAAAGTAGGCTGGAAAGTGACCCAATTTTTAATGATTTGTGATAGCATGTATTCCCAACCAATCGTTATGCTGTGCATCCAAATGTAAACACGAATATAACTATCGAGGTTTAAACTTTGGCCTCTTCTCCAAATACTGCTAACTAAACCATTGAGCTAAGTCGTGCGAGTTTTGTATTATTGTGACATGACCAATAATTAGACCATAGAGTAGCATGTTATTATTTGTATTTAGACTTTATTGCATCAAATAATTATTCATGAATGTAATTAAATCTTTAAAAAGTTGAAGGGCTAATTGACTTTTTAGCAAAAATTTGAGAGCTTATTTCACTCTTTTCCCTACTTTAATTAATAACAAGTAATTTTACACTCTCTGACCTTTTGCATATTCTTATATATATATATATATATATATATATATATATATATATATATATATATATATATATATATATATTGGTCCTAGTATTATTGTGACATGACCAATTTTGGTCATCTATCAAAAAATAGTTGAATTTATTAACTCTTATATTATTTTATTTAAGCAAGATGGATTTTAATTTTCCGTTCTAATTCACTATTAAATATTCTTAAAGTTAATTTTATTTTTAGTCATAGATTTATAAGTGTTATTATACTTTTAGTCTCTTTTTTTTTTTTTTTTTTAAACATTCATGGTTTATCCTAGATAGTATTATGATGGCATGACCACTTTTGTAGACATAACCACTCATTTCCTAGTATAAATGTGTCTATTTGTTATCTAAATGCGTCTATTATTGTGTCGGAGAAGGCGACCAATTGGTTGTCTTCTCTAGTATATAGCGATCGGGCATCGGATTTTCGCCAGATATATGCCTGAACTGAAATGACTTGTAATAATATGTCATTTATCGATTTTTGGGCTTCATTGCCTCAATTTAACATGTTAAAGGAAGTAATTGCACTTTTAAAAGGTTTAGAGATCTAATTGACTTTTCAGGGTAAAATTAGTTTATGGGTTTATTTGACTCTTGTGTTGATCCATTAATAATAATAATAATAATAATAATAATAGTAATAATAATAATAATAATAAATAATAATAATAATAATAATAACTGACTTTACTAGCTAACTTGTTTTTTTTTTTTTAAATATCTTTAAAGATTTAATTTTGTTTGAAAATGACTTACTATTAGATATGAAGTGAAAGTATATATGAACTAAAAGGTTAAATTAATAGATCGAGTATACATTTATATTTTAAGAATAAGGGTAAAATATGTCATCGAATGACACACGAATGAAATTGTAATTAGTCCATCAAACTCAAATAAAACTACAATTAGAACAAAAGTGACCTATATAACCATTGATAAACTCCAACGCTTTATTTTCATCATTGATTTTATATCGTATTAACAAGATCGTTTTGACAAAAAAAAAAAAAAAAAAAAAAAAAAAACATCTGTGTACCATTGCGATTTTAATATCCTCCCATTCTAATCGCATTAATGAGAGGGACCCTAGGTTCTGTATACATTTCACGTTCTATTTGAAAGTGATTTTCTTTGTGTATATGTATTAATTAAATAAAATTTGTAGAGTGCTCTACAACTTGACATCATAATTTTAAAAAAGTAAAAATATCATAATTTTAAAAAGTAAAAACATTATTTAAGGGTTGAAGTGAGAACAAGCTCATATCTAAAAATTCGATAAAAGAAAACGAGATGGCAGTTGAATTTGGTAAGTTAAAACAATTGCATTTAATATTAATTAGGAATAAGGTTCAAATTGGCCACTGAACGTAACCTGAAAATATAATTAGGCCACTGAACGAAAAAAAAAGTGTAATTAGGCCACTGAACACTTCAAAAATGTGCAATTTCACCTGATAGCAGGTTACCCTCAATTTTAGCAGGTTATCTGTTTACGTGGCAGCTGAGTTGGCATTTTTAATAAATTTTAATTAATTTTTAATAAATTTTAATAATAACTTTTTATTAAAAATTTTTTTAAAAAATAAAAACGACTTTATTTTATTTTTTATTTAATTTTTTCAATTTTTTATAAAATTTATTATTAAAATTAATTATTAAAAATTATTTAAAATTTATTAAAAATGTCAACTAAGCTGCCACGTAAGCAGGTAACCTGCTAAAATTGATGGTAACTTGCTATCCAGTAAAATTGTATACTTTTGGAGAGTTCATCAGTGGCCTAATTGCACATTTTTTGAGTGTTCAATGGCCTAATTGCACTTTTTTTTTCGTTCAGTGACCTAATTGCATTTTCAGGTTACGTTCAGTGGTCAATTTGAACCTTATTCCTATTAATTATTTCTTTCTTCACATTCTTTTTTTCTCATTCTCATTGTCACATGCATACCTACACCAACATGATTGAATGGGACGATCTTAATTCCCATCCATAGATATTATTCCTTTACCTAAAATATAATGAGAATACGATTTTTTATAAATAAAAAAATATATATAATGTTTGATATTTTTTTTTTTTCAAAAAGTTAGGTTGGGTATTGATAATAGTTGGTTTCCGGATGTAAAAGGATGAATTATTGAAGGTGGTAAAGATACTTGAATTAGTCATTTTAATTACATTTTTTACACTAAACTAGATAGTTAGATTTTAGGCTATCAATTTGTTGCCTACAAAAGGTAAAATTTCTTCTCTCCTGGTTCCCATACTCTGGTCTAAGATGATAGTGAATGGTAAGTTTTGTTGGCCTAGCAGTGCATTAGATGGGAGGACTAGTGCCTGATACCCTTTATATTATTTTCTTATAGTAGGCAAGTGGGAGAAAAAAAAAAATAGGTGAAGTGAGTAGCGATTTTAAACTCATTATTTGCATCATGTTTATTAAGAATGATTAATAGTGCATGGACTCTAATTTTCTACTCCCTCCTTAGGTGTTATTTTTTGATTGATTTAAATAACAAAGTAGATCACTATTTTTATTCATCCACTTTTCTTTACCCAACAAAATTTTTACTGTAGCCTGAGTTATACTCCATGGGAATTGTGTGTGAAGGGGAGGGATTTTGTGCATGTATTTATAGGAGTATGTGCATGGCGCCAGTTTGCTCATCAATTCAAGTATTACAATCATTACAAAAAGAAGAAGAGGAGAAGAATGAGTGCAGAATTCATGTTTGGTCTGGGAGAAATTAAAAGTTGAAACAACAAAGTTTGGGTTGGAGAGAAAAGTTGATAGGAGAAGAACAAAGTTAATACGTGGAGAAAATTGTGTGAAGGGGAGGGATTGCTGCTTGCAAGTATTTATAGATGGATATGGACAAATTATTGTGTGACCATAGTTTATATTGTGTTGTATGAATCATAAAAAAAAAGTCCATTTTTAATATCAAAATATATTATTTGTGTACTGAATGTATATTATATAAAATAATGTATTTTTAGTATTCAAATAATTTACTTTCTATAAAGTATATTTTTAATATACTAAAAATACATTATTTTATAGTATACAAAATATGGTTTACACAGTTTGTATCAATCATGATCCACACAATAATGATTGAGTGTATGTGCATGCTGGTTTCCTAATTAATTATTACTACTCAATCAATCAATTATATATATATATATATATATATATATATATATATATATATATATATATTCTCATGGAGTAAACCCATGGCATAGTAAAAAATTTGTTTGGTAAAGAAAAGTGGATGAATAAAAATAATATAATAATCTACTTTGTTATTTAAATCAATCAAAAGATGACACCTCACGAGGGAGTAGAAAATTAGAGTAAATGTAGTATTATTCATTCTTAATAAACATGATGCAAATAATGAGTTTAAAACCACTGCTCACATCACCTCTTTTTCTTTTTTTCTTTTTACATTTTTTTTTCTTTTTCTCACATGCCCATTACCACAAAATAATATAAAATAGTATCAGGTATTAATCCTCCCACCTAATGAGCCGCTAGCTGATCACCGAAACTTACCATTCGCTATCATCTTAGACCAAAGTATGGGGAGACGAGTGCGAGGAAATTTTATTTTTTTTTATAGACAACAAAAATAGCAAAAAATTGTGTGAGGCCGTCTCACGTTCTCAATTTGTGAGACGAGTCGAATCTTTAATTAAAGAGGCCAAAACTCTTACCCATTAATTAAATATATGATCCGTCTCACACACTCACACTAGTGTTACCCATAAATTAAATACACAAGCAACCACCAATCGAACTTTTGCATTGAATTCCAAAATAATGGCAAACATTTGTGTACGTCTTCTTTAATTTGATTCCGAAAAAGGTAATCTTTGTCTTATCATCATAAATGCACATTTGGTAAAGCTTTTGGAAGTTGAATTGTGATTGTTAGCCTTCCTTTAGATAGTTGGTTAAATTAGGTCTCTTTAGGTTGAATTGCGTTATTTTGCATTATTTAGAGTCTTAATTGTAGTGTTTTTAGTTCGATAATTCAATTGCAGTTTGTTGCGTAGTTCGATAGTTGAATGGTTAATTTGATCCGTATTCAATTCTTTTAAAAACAAAAAATATTATTAATTGTCCATAAATTATTTGATCGTAAAAAAGCAAATGAATGTTTAATTTGATCCTTTTTTGTTTTTTTTTTTTTTTTTGAAAGTTACTGGTTCTATTACATTGTAGTATCTGTTCATATACTTTCTCAACCTACTGAAACACAAAGAACCAATAACGCCTCCACTGAGGCTTGAACTCATAATCTTCCAAATGGAAGTCCAACCCGGGTACCATTAGACCACATAGTCCTGGTATTTGATCCTTATTCAATTCTTTTAAAAACAAAAAATATTATTAATTGTTCATAAAGAGCTATATTATTATTTCAATTACCAATATTATTATTAAACTAGTAATAATAATAATAATTACGGAGTATACTAATTACGAAATAGTATTTTATTATTATTATTATTAAAAATTTAATATTTAAAAACTATTATTTAAATATTATAAATTATACTAATTTGATGATTAATTATTTTTTTTAAAAAATAATCATTTGACTAAAGGTTAACTGGAGAAAGAAATTTCTCGTCTCCAAAAATTTTACGGGAATGCGGATAGGATAGAGAAAGATTTTTAATTTCATCTCCAATGAGGATAGGGACGGGATGGGCACAAAGAGCCAATAACGCTAGAAATTTCTCGTCTCCAAAAATTTTACGGGAATACAAATAGGATGGAGAAAGATTTTTAATTTCATCTCCAATGAGGATAGGGTCGGGATGGGCACAAAGAGCCAATAACGCTAGAAATTTCTCGTCCCCAAAAATTTTACAGGAATGCGAATAGGATGGAGAAAGATTTTTAATTTCATCTCCAATGAGGATGGAGATGGGATGGGCACAAAGAGCCAATAACACCTTCACTAAGACTCGAACTCAACTTCCCATATGAAAGTCCAACCCGCGTGCCATTAGACCACATGATCTTGGCCGGCGATGAGGATCTGAGTATAGATATTTTGCAAGCATCTTTAACCACCCATCAACATAGTGCATTTAATTCTCCTAAATAAAAAGGTTCACAATTCTATCCTTTTTTTTTAATTCCCCACTTTTTATAATGTTGGAGCTTAGAATAGTAAAATGCGTAAAAGAAATAAAGTTTAAACATGATGAGAATGGATAAGATTTAGGTGGCCGAATTAATTGGCATCTATATTACAAATTTAGATAATATATTTATATGCTATAAAATGATTATAATCAAGATATATAATATGAGAGTACAATAATAAATTATTTTAAAACTTAAAATTGATGAAAATAAAATTTTAAGTATATTTAAATTAACGCGAAATAAATTTATTTGAACCGAACAAATTCGAATTAAAATTGATTCGGATATCGAGTGTAAAAAATCATTCAACATTTTTTGAATACTCGAAATAAAATTCAGATATCACTCGAACCAAATCAACGTCCACCTCTAGAAGACAGTACACAATGTTATCGAACCTAATCTCAACATTATGTTAGAATTTGTAACATAAAATGACAATTTATGAGGGGCTATTTTGTAGCCAAAAAATTATTGTCACGAGAGTAAAAAGATTTACCCCATATTGCAATATCCTTGCAAGAATTGTGTTTCAATAAAATAGTTGCTCCAACCAAAATTTTTTGGAACTAGTGCGCCAGCCATGATTGTACTTTTTTCTTTCTTTTCCAAAATATTAACGTTTTGTCTTTACAGGCTAGTCACTAGCCAAGCATAAAACAACAATAACAAAATATCAATTACTTAAAAAAGAGTTGGCATAGTAAACCACACAGTACGAATAGGCATTACTACATAGGTGTAAGAATAACATCATAATTCATATACACAATGCCCCTCCTCGTTGGTCGCAAGCGGTAATTATAGGCCACCTTAAAAGGTATACAAATGAAATGAAAATTTAAAAACAATGCTTTCCGAAGAATAATTATCTGTGCAAGTACTCTCCTAAGGAAAATCGAATTACATTTCATCATCAGTTGAATTGCCAGATCATACTACATGGATTAAAAAAAAGAGATAATTCTAGCAATGGTCATCCGACTATATTGATTTTCCAAAATTAGTCCTTGACTTTTAATTTAGACATTTTACGTCCCTTGACTTTTAATTTCTTTCCAATTGAGATCCTTTCGTTAGATTACGGTAAAGTAGACTTTAAATGAAAGGGTAAAATAATCATTTCATCTACCTAATGTATAATTATTCGTATTTCTTCCTTGTATACGCAACTTCGGATATCGGATTCACTTAATTGCTTAATCTCTAATGAAAATTTGTTCTTTGAGTGGATTTACGGATCAGGTGAGGGAGGGACTTCCCGTGCGGTTGGATTCATATTAAGCATTAAACTGACAAGTACACAACACACGCACATTAAGCACACAAACAAAATATCTTCAGAACACAAACCCACGCACCTTAAGCACAAGACTCACGCACTTTAAGCACAAGACTCACACAACTTAAGTACAAAACTCATGCACCTTAAGTTTCAACAACTACTGACATTAAGTACACACCCACACACCTTAAATACAAGCCTCATGCACCTTAAGCACAAGTCTCACGCACCTTAAGTACAAAACTCACGCACATTACTCGCCGCACAACCACACGGAAAACATTCACCCGCACTGGAACTTAATTTTATATATATATATATATATATATATATATATATATATATATAAACTATTAAATTTTAACCAACCATGGTCCTTTCAAGAGGACCATAGCTGGTTAAATTTCGAAACTTGAAAGACCATGTGTGGTTAACTTGAACCGCGAATGGTTAAATTTGAAAGTTGAAGGACCACAGATGATCAATTTGAAAGTTTAGGACTAAACGTGGCAAAACCACTATACTCGGAAGACCTCAGATGATATTAACACTATTAATGAAAATAAACAAACTAACAAAACTGAGTTATTTAGCTTGGAAGTTGGTGAAAGGTTAAATTTCGAATAGAAGATTATTACGAGTATTTATTATGATTATAAATTTGTAAACCAATTGTCAGTGTGTATTTATCATAACTTGTACAAATTTAAAAAAAAAATTAAATATTAAAAGTTTAGATAAAGTTGAATTGCAAGAACATGCATTTGTACATACAAGAACAATAAAAATTAATCTGCACAAACACTAATAAATACAAACACAGCTTCATTACATTATAAACTGCATTACAATACCCAAATTTAAAAAAAAAATTAAAAAAAAAAATACAAGGAGAAGATGGCAACAAACCCAGGCCAAACAGAATTATAACTAGTCAATTAATGGATCATATTCACAAACGCCATAGCCATCTTTTTGCCAAGTTTGACTTGGGATGGGGTTGTGAGATGGACATGATCAGCGGTATTCAATTCCGATCCTATGGCATCAACCGTGGTTAGAAAAGGAAGTTTGAGATTGAGTTGAATGTTTCTTATTTCTTTTGTATAATTTCTCAACACATTGGGTGGCAAAGCCACTTGGATAATCGGAAGGCGGGGTACCTTAAGGTCCTCGCGTAGCGACATGAAAAACCTCGGGACATCCATGGCGAAAGAGCCGACACCCGTTTCCGCTTCAAACTCCCCTTGATACCACAGGAGAGCGTGAAGTTTTCCGCCACCCCGCAATGCAGCCGCGGCACGCTTCATTGTGCGGTTGTACAGTATTGTACCACGACCCCATTCGAACATGCCTGTCCCCCCTTTTGCGCAAGGGACCAAGCCTATCACACCCAAGGACGACCTCCTCTTCAACGCCTCGTTTGCGAAGGCCATTCCGGGTCCTACCCCACATGTTTTCTTGGGAGAATCTATGTCGGCGTGGAGGGGTTCGTTTGCCACTACCCATGTCAAATTCGCGTTGAGGCGAAGGATGTGGGGGTTTGATTGACATTCGGGTGGAATATAATGATCCCATACTTGGCCATTTGGGATTTCTGGTGTAGCGTTGACGTAATTAATTCCACCCCGGCCGGCCATGTTGCTTTGGCCGGCCAAAATAAAAATGGCCTTCTGATTTTGAGCATTCACTAGAGCAACGCAGGCTAAAAGAAAGAGGAGAAGTGTTGCGGATTTCATCATGTTAATGCAAAAAAAGTAGAAACTAACAATGTTGAAGCTAAGGGCAGTGATAGATGGAGAAGTTAGAGGAGAATTCAGAGAATTCAAGAAGGTAGATGAGAAGATCAGAACAACTTAATTGCTAGGATAAAAATTGGAGAATGCAAGTAGTATAGTATTTATAGGAGCTAGTAGTCAGGTAGGAAAGGGTAAAGGAAAATTTAGTTTAGACTACTTAGGGCGGTAAGACCAAGACTAGGAAATGAAATAATTTTTTGTAGGGAAAACAGCTTGAATCAAGTCTTAGTACGAAGAACCCGAATTCACTTTGACCCGACCTAAATCGGAAGTGGACCCCACTGATAATTGTACCACAAAATAGCCACTTAAAATGTCATTTTAATAGATCACATGTCATGCAAGAGGTAAAATGGCATGTTAAGTGGCTATTTTGTGGTACATTTATCAGTGGGGTCCACTTCCGATTTGGGTCGGGTCAAAGTGGATTCGGGTTCTTCGTAGTGACTAGTGAGACGAAGAGATTGATATATTGTACGCTCAAAATGGATAATGGGTGGATGCGATATTGATTCTCAAAGTAGACCCATTTGAGTTGGAAAATAAGAGAAAAAGTGAGCTTTTGTCCCACATTGATTTGGGAAGAGGATTTGCCCCACTATTTATACAAGTGCTCATTTTAAGCTTATTAAATTGTATAGCATAGAGGCTCTCTCTCGCGCGCAAAGGGTGCAAATCCCAAAATAAGATTGAATCCCAATTCAGCCACACGAAATGAAACTTGGCCAAAACAATGTCTCTTGTTTGGTGAAATGGGTTCACCTTGGCCGAAGTTTCTTGTTTGGTGGTATAACATGCATGAGTGATGTTTCGGCCTTAAGTGAAAAAACATGCATGAGTGATGTTTCGGCCTTAAGTGAAAAAACATGCATGAGTGATGTTTCGGCCTTAAGTGAAATGGGTTCACCTTGGCCGAAGTTTCTTGTTTGGTGGTATAACATGCATGGCCGAAAGTTCGGCCGTGTCATGGCCGAACTGAAGCTCCTGTTTGTGATTGTTGAAATTTAATTCAGTTAATACTTTGAATTAATTCCAATTTTAAATTTTGAATTAAAATTTATGTTAATGGTTGCTGTTACATGAGTTGTAGGGGTGTCCCTAAATGCCTAAATTAAAAGCTATTTAATCTCTCACTCCTATATAAGAAGGAGTTGGTCAGTAGAGATTTACACACACAACAAGAAAATATCATTTTTGCCTCAAAACTCTCTGCTTCTACTCTTTCTTAAGCCTATTGTGTTCATAACCGTGCTTTGTTCGCCGGATTCCTTGTTTGGGTGCTCAAACATTGAATCACAACAAGTTTTATCCTGGAAAGCCTAGGCCACAACGCTCCTTGCACTTTTGGGAGGTGGCAAATAAGGTTTTAAGGAAAGAGTGATCACTTGACTCTTGCTAAAAACCCAACACCAAACACTAGCAAAATTCTCCATCTTTCCTTCCCTTGTTTTTTCAGAAAAAATAATAATCTTATTTTATTGGATTATTATTTGGTTTTCACCAACGGATATCCAACAATATATATATATATATATATATATATATATATATATATATATATATATATATATATATATATATATATATATATGTATATATATATATATATATATGTATATATATGTATGTATGTATATATATATATATATATGTATGTATATATATATATATATATATATATATATATATATATATATATATATATATATATATATATATATATATACATATATATATATATACATATATATATATACATATATATATATACATATATATATATATATATATATATATATATATATATATATATATATATATATATATATATGATGTGAGTCTAATTGTGCATATTTTTTGTGTTCATTTGTTAATATTTGTTGGGTTCAAGTCTTTGAAATTGGTACTTTAATTGCATATTCCTTTGTTTTAGCATTTAGATATGGTTTACACTTGTTTTGAATATTTTACCGTGTTTGTTAAGATTTTGAAATCATTTTAGGTCAAGTACAATAGTAAGGGAAGTTCTAGAACAAGTTTGGAACAAAAATGGACCAAAGAGACTGCTACAAAGGATTGGACGTGTCGAGTTTCGCGTCCAAAAATTTCAGAATATTTGTTTTCGCGTTTAGCACTACTCGACACGTCGAGCATCGCTGATTAACAAAAGGGCGGACCGCGCTAATTAACAAAAGGGCGGGCCGCGCTGAATTCCAAAAGAAGCACCAAAGGAAAGGGCACTGACTTGCATTCTCCAAATAAGAAATGGCATTTTCCAAATGGGAAATTCTATTTGCACCACCCAATTTGTTATTTACACCACCCTTTTAATAAGCGTAATAGCTTTATAGGTAGTGTAAATAGAAAAGTAATATTTACACTACCATCATTAAATGTGGTCAAATATTAATATTTATTATTCATTTTTTTAACAATCAAAATATTAATTTAAAAAAACAAAAAACAAAAAAGACAGACCCGTCACCTTCTCTGATGGGAAGGCAGCCTAGTGGGTCGGAAACAAGATAAGTTTAACAAATTTGAAGTGTCAAGAAAACTTTCCGACCACTCTCTAAAGTGGTCGGAATTCCGGCCACGGTTACCCTCCGTTGAAAAAATGAAAAAAAATTAGTTTTTGCGACCAAAATTTTGGGTGGTCGGAAAAACGTTGATTTTCAGTCGTGTATTAAAGTGAGATCACTTTTTAAAGAGGAAAGAAATTAAAGAAACCAACTTGGTTGGCGTGAGTGGTTGTGCACTCTTGCCCTTTAAGGGATCGGAGGTCGGGAGTTTGAACTCCCACTCCTATGGAAAATCCAATTTAAAAAGGTATCTCCTATAGTTAGAGTCTGCTTAGAACACATCTTACATAGATGAAAGACTGAGTGGTGATTAACTGTAAATTTAGTGATATGTCATTTTAAAAGTGAGAGAAAATTTCATATTAATGTGCGAATAACCTTAGCATTTTATTTAGGATATGCATGCAATGTGCTTTAATTTTTAATTATTTTTTCTTACCTTTTTTTTTAAATCATTCATCATTCTAAAGTTTTCAATTAAACCATAATATATATTTTTAAAACAAAAAAAAAAAAAAAAAAAAAAAACTTTGTCTATGACAGTTATTCTAAAAATAGTATCATAGATTGATTATTCCTGCCAAATTTGTACTTTATTTAAAGCAATGTGATCACTTAAGCAATATGAATTTGTTCCTAATAAAATTTAAGTGTTTAGATGAGGATTGTATATTCAACGTAACCAATTATAGCCGAACAATAACAATATAAGGAGATAAGTAAAGAGTCCTAGCCAACTACTAATACAAGAGTCCTAACACTCCCCCTCAAGCTCAAAGTGGAGCAGTCGAAATGTTGAGCTTGTCACGAAGAAGAGAGAATCGAGTCGACGCAAGTGGCTTGGTAAAAATATCAGCAATCTGATCCTTCGTGGAAATAAAGTGAACCTGAATTTCCTTTTTGGCGACCTTGTCTCGGACAAAGTGATAGTCAATTTCCACATGCTTAGTCCGAGCATGGAAAACCGGATTGGCACACAGGTACGTAGCACCCAAGTTGTCACACCATAGACTAGGCGGAGAAGCTGGAGAGAAACCGATTTCCTTAAGCAGAGAAACAAGCCACGTCACCTCAGCCGCCACATCAGCTAAGGCCTTATATTCTGCCTCAGTAGAAGAACGCGCCACAGTGCGTTGCTTCCGGCACGACCACGAGATTAGATTAGAGCCCAAAAATATTGCAAAACCACTGGTGGACTTCCTATCATCCGGACTACCAGCCCAATCCGAATCAGAAAACGCATGCAGCGAGGTAGATAAAGACTTCCGAACACACAGCCTCATGCCAAGAGTGCCTTTCACATAACGCAACACCCGCTTCATCATAGACCAATCGGCAGTAGAAGGAGCCTGCATGCGTTGACATAGCCGGTTGACTGCAAAAGACAAACAGGACGAGTCACCGTTAAGTACTGCAAAGCACCAGCTAGCCCACGATAGTGCGTAGGATCAGCAAATGGAGCAACATCACTGTCCTCAGAGCGGGCAACTGAGATCGGGGTAGAAACCGGCTTACAGTCAACCATCCCTGCACGCTTGAGAATATCCTGAACATAATGGCGCTGAGACAAAAGAATACCATCAGAAATAGAGACAGTCTCAATCCCTAGAAAAAAAGATGGGGGCCCCATATCTCGAATTTTAAACTCCTGATCAAGCCGATCCACCAGTCCAGTAACTCGGCTAGAATCCGAGCCCATGACAAGAATGTCATCGACATAAACTAGAAAATAAAGCTGCACACCATGATCAGAATAAATGAACAAAGACACGTCAGTCTTCGATGGAGTAAAGCCAACGGAAAGAAGAAAGTTATGTAATCGGGTAAACCATGCACGCGGGGCTTGCTTAAGCCCATACAAAGAGCGCTGCAGATGACAAACATGAGTAGGAACTGACTTGTCCTCGTATCCCGGAGGCTGACGCATATACACTGTCTCAGCCAAACGCCAATTAAGGAAGGCGTTGTGCACATCCAGCTGCCGAATACACCAATCACGAGAATAGGCCAAAGAAAGCAAAAGACGAACCGTGGTGGGCTTAACAACCGGACTGAACGTCTCAAAGAAATCCTTGCCCGCAATCTGATTAAAGCCCTTGGCAACTAACCGGGCCTTGTGTCGCTCAACAGATCCATCAGCATTCCTCTTGACACGGAATACCCACTTGCAGCCCACAACATTCATCCCTAGAGTATAGGGAACAAGCTGCCAGGTCTGATTTTGAAGCAAAGCATTAAACTCAGCATCCATGGCCTCACGCCACTCTGGATGCTTGACTGCCTGGGAGTAACACGTGGGCTCAGATGGATCAACAGTAGACACCAACGCCACATGCTCCTGTGGACCCCGGCTTCATGTGGCCATAGCATGAGAACGAGGACCAACCACCTTAGTCCCACGGCGAGGACGACCACGAGCCGGCCTACCACGAACAGAAACTGTCTGCTCACTAGACACAGAGTCAGCCGGTACCGGATCCGAATCCACAACCTGTTTCTCAAAATCACTAACCACCACCTCGGTAGTAGGAGGAGGCACAGAAACAACTGGAGCAACACCCCAAGGAGCAGCCGGGGGCCGAGAAACCACCTGCGAAGAAATAGAGCCAGCAAAAGGAAACACGGACTCATCAAATCGCACATGGCGACAGATAAAGACCTTATTAGTGTTAGGATTCAGACAACGATAGCCTCGAAAAGAGTCAGGATAACCTAAGAAAACACAGGGAGACGAACGATATTCCAATTTATTACGATTATAGGGACGTAACAAAGGAAAACACAGACAGCCAAAAACACGCAAGAAAGAATAAGAGGGAGGCGAACGATGTAGCCGAAAATGAGGAGACTCATTGTTCAACACACGAGTCGGCATCTTGTTAATCAAGTAAACTGCAGTCTCAAACGTATAATCCCAAAAACGAGAGGGAATAGACGCCTGAGCCATCAAAGCCAACCCAGTTTCAACTATATGCCGATGACGGCGTTCTACCCGACCAT
The DNA here is from genome assembly GCF_001879475.1 of Ipomoea nil. Taxonomy (NCBI): domain Eukaryota; kingdom Viridiplantae; phylum Streptophyta; class Magnoliopsida; order Solanales; family Convolvulaceae; genus Ipomoea; species Ipomoea nil. The sequence continues at coordinate 2,845,345 of NW_017617116.1, forward strand.
TCTGCTCATGAGTATACGCACAGGACTGCCTGTGACGAATACCGAGCGACTCGAAAGTAGAGTGGAGCTTTTTGTACTCTCCCCCTAGATCAGACTGAATAGACACGATTTTGTGGGAATATGACCGCTCAACTAGTGACCGAAACCGTTCAAATATAGAATAAATATCCGTTTTCGCACGCATAGGATAAAACCACACATAACGCGTAAAATCATCCACGAATAGAACAAAATAGCGAAAACCATTAACAGAGTACACAGGCGCTGGGCCCCAAATATCAGTATATATAAGTTCTAATACTCGAGTACTTTTAGTCTCAACACGAGGTAAAGAAAAACGGGAAGACTTCCCTAACTGACACGAAGAACACAAACGAGACAAATCACTAGAATTAAACGAACTAACACCGGATGTCTGCAATATCTGACGCAACACCCGTGTGTGTGGATGACCAAGCCGCTTGTGCCAAGTAGAGGACGACGCACGCGCAGCAACAAAAGCAGACGGACTAGAAGACACAGGCCACGAATATAAGCCACCGGAGGTACCCCCCTTAAAAACCACCTTCTTGGTCAAGAGATCCTTCACAAGAAAACAGTCAGGATGAAATTCAAAAAAGACACGGTTATCTTTAGCAAACCGCTGAACAGAAAGCAACGAAGAGGACAACCCAGGAACATGCAGAACATCATTTAAACTAAACGATCTAGAAGAAGAAGCTATCGAAGCAGACCCAACACTAAAAATAGGCATACCTGCACCATTACCCACACGTAAGGTGTCCGGACCATCATAACGAGCTGAAGAAGTCAACATAGAGGAGTCGGGAGTAGCATGATTCGTGGCTCCCGTGTCAGGAAACCACTGATGAGACTCAACACCACCGGTCTCACCACCCGAAACAACCATATGCGCCTGAGGATCTGTGGTCTCAGAATATCGCTGGAAACAAGCCCGTGCCGAGTGTCCAAACTTCTCGCAAATCTGACACCGGACGTCCGACCGCCCACGGCGGCCACCTCGGCCACGACCCGAGCCTCCACCGCCCTAGCCGCCACTGCCCGAGCCTCCACGATAAGACTGGCCGCCACCGCGGCCTCCTCCTCGGCCACGCGACGCTGCCATAGCAGTCGGGGCAGCAGCATCACCACCACCCGGCGCACAAATATACTCCTGTGAAGTTAAATAATCAGAAAGCTCAGTTAAGGTTACCGGAGAGCCACGCGTCAGTGGTGCAACAAGAGGACGAAGCTCCGGTCGTAAGCCACGAAAAACGTAGAGATTCTGATCATCAAGCGTAATAACCCGGCCGGCCAGCGCCAAATCCTCAACCAGAACTCTCGCCCGACTCAAGTAATCCGAGACGGACGACGCCCCTTGGGACAGCCCCTGCAGCTCGCCGAGAAGCCTCAAAGCCCGGGAACGTGTCGCCGAGCCAAGCTCCTGCTCGATCGCCGACCACAGAAGTCGCGACGTGGAGCGCCCGATCGCCATAGGTAGCATCTCGTCGGACAAGGATGAAATCAATAGAGAAAGAACAGCCTTGTCCTGCCGGCGCCATTGCTGCTGCAGCGAAGCCAGATCAGACGGCCGGCCATCACTGTCCGCCGTCGACTCCACCGAGACGGACGACGGCAGTGCTGCCGTCGGACATGGCAGTGTGCCATCAACAAAACCAAGCAACCCTTGGCCTTCTAAGAATGGCAACATCTGAGTACGCCAAAACAAATAATTGTGGGCGGTAAGTTTGATAGACACGAAGTGATGGGCGGAGGACAAACTAGTATTCGGGTAAACGGGAGTGGGGGCAACCTCGGACACAGTCCGTTCAGACGAATCACGAACAGAACCGCCATTGTTATCTCCCAAGGTTGCCATGAAAATAAGAATCCCTGGATACTGATACCAGATGAGGATTGTATATTCAACGTAACCAATAATAGTCTGAACAATAACAATATAAGGAGATAAGTAAAGAGTCCTAGCCAACTACTAATACAAGAGTCCTAACAGTTTAAACTTCTTTATCTAAAAATATTTGTATTTATTAGAATTCGTGATCTATCTATGCATATTTAGGTCAAAACAATGCAAGTTTGGATTGGGACAATGCGTGTTGGAGAGTGCATATAATGCTTCTAAAGGGAGTTAGTTCAATATATAATACGGAGTATGTATCTAGTCTAAAACAATGTGATTTTCTCTAAAATGGTGTGCAAGACGACACGTACAAATTGATATAAATTTATCCAAAGATAATGTATATTTACACACACAAAAAAAAAATGTCACTACAGTTTTTTAAAAAAAAAATAATTAAAAATACACTGAGCATTTAAAAAAGTAGATATAAATTAATAAATTAAATGCATTAGTATGTAACAACATATGATAAGATGTGTTTTCAAAAAAAAAATAAAAATAAAAAACATGTGATAAGAGGTCAATTAATAAAGGAGTTTTCTTGAATGAGCAAATTCCACTTTTAGTCCTCGACTATTATGTCATTGTCACATTTAGTCTTATTCTTTTAATTTTGACATATTACATCCTTAACTTTGAACAACTTCCACTTTTAATCCTTGACTATTGTGGCCTTGTCATATTTAGTCTTATTTTTTTTAATTTTTCCATATTACATCCATGACTTTGAGCAACTTCCACTTTTAGGCATCGACTATTATGACGACATTGCCATATTTAGTCATATTCTTTAAATTTTGTCATATTACATCCATGACTTTCATTTGATTGCCACCATTAATCTTCCATTGTACACTTCTAATTGTACATTTTAGTAAATACTTTTTAAAATTGCAAAATACATTCTTTGTAAATTTTTATATTTTTTTAAATGTTGTGATTGTAGTCTCGAAAATAAATTATCCGTCAACTTCTATATATTAAGCTTTTAAATTGTTGATGGTTTTTCTTTTAGTAATTTCAAATGTATCCCAATTGGTATTTGCAACCATGTTTTATTGTATGTTTGATAGAAAACTTAAACGAGTATGAAAGTTGATAAATTTAATACATTAGTATCTCACTTATTGCAAAGTTATATCGTTGAAAGAAAAAAAAAATGGCTTAAAATAACATTTAAAGTGATACATTAGTATATACTCTGTATACAATTTCTCATTTTGAAAAGTTTGAATTGTATAAAGATGTTGAAAGAAAAATTAGATAAAGGAGCAATCAAATTCAAAGACAATATTGCTAGGCAGCCTCAGGAAGCTAAGGAGGCGTCTCAGAAAGGAAGCTAACTCAAAACTTAATCAACATTGAGGACAATAATATGTAATAACGAGTTTTGTTATGATATTTGACTGTAAAAATTAAACAAATTTTCAAGCAGTTTTTAGTAAACTTCTAAACCAATTAAACGGCTAAAATAAAAAAAAATAACAAAAGAAAAATATGAAAAGATAAAATGTCCTTACTAAAAATAAGAAAAGTCAATAGAAAGACTAAAAGTGTCTAAAAAATAATAGTTTGAGATTAAATTTGGAATTGTCAAAAAAAACAAGAGTCTTCTAGTGAAATTAACGCTTATATCTATGTGAAGTTATAAGGCCAATTTAATTTTTTAAGCCTAAGTAGTGTGGTCTACTTTTGTTACATTAAGTAATGAATGGGGCTTGTGTACGGAAGAAAGAGTTGTTAATATCGATCTATGTTGCAAATTAAATTAGTGCATAAACAAAGTATTTTTTTTAACAAAGCTTCGAAATTTTTTTTTATTGTGCAATAAATAAATACATCATATCAATTTGCCTAATTAAATACAATTTTTATGATAATAATAATAACAACAATCCTTTTTCAATAATAATAATAATAATAATAATAATAATAATAATAATAATAATATAATAATAATAATAATAAAAAATATTCTTTTCTGGATAGCTAGACTTGGGTATTGATGATGGTTGGTGCTAGTGACAGAAGGCTGAATTATTGATTACCATTCAGTCGAGTTTGTGAGGGTGGCAATTGAAAAAAAAAAAAAAAAAAAGTTATCCAATTTTCTTTAAAAGCAATAGACATTGCACGGTAAAAAACAATTGCATTATTATTATTTGGCCTTTCAAAACAATTGCGACAAGATAATTATGTCTCGGTCTGACATATGATTACCATCAAGTAGTCCATATATACTTAGGCATTTAGGCTTAACAAATTACTGAAATTAGCTTTAGGACTACAAATAGATGTGATATAACAAAAAAGGAAATTGTGCCCGCATTGAGAAAAAAGTTATTCAACTTTCTTTAAAAGCAATAGACATTGCACAAAAATAAAATAAAATAAAAAGTGCATTTATTATTATTTGGCCTTTCAAACACAATTGTGACAAGATAATTATGTCTCGGACTAAAATATGATTACCATAGAGTAGTTCATATACTTAGGCTTAACAAATTAGCCTTAGGATTACAAATAAATGTGATAACAAAAGAAAATTGTGCTTGCATGGACGAACAGTTCAGTTGATCACAAGGGTGAAGTTTGAGAACAATGACTTGGCATGACTTTTAATTCACATTATTTGGGTTCAAATGACACATTATTTTACAAAAACTTGGTTAAACATGTTAATGTGATTTTTTAAAAATAATAAAAAGAAAAAACATGCATTTTGTAAACCTAACTAAATCTAACAAAGTAGTAAAGATATTCAATTCAGAGTCAACTCCACCAAAGGTCTCTTGTCTTTGGTGGCAATTCTAAACTTAATCCCAGATTATAGTTTTTGCCATTTAACACCCAGATTATTAATTAGTTTTGAACACTTTTTAGTCCTTCTCATGACTTTTCCTACTTTTAGTAAGGGCATTTTTATCTTTTCAATTTTTCATGTTTCAACCGGTTTAATTGGTTTAGGACTTTACTAAAAATCGATTGAAAAATATGATTACTAAAAATCAGAGGTTACCAAAAGTTCTAAACCAATTAAATCGGCTAAAACCAAAAAAAAAAATAACAAAAGAAAAATATAAAAAGACAAAATTGTCCTTACTAAAATGGAGAAAGACATGAGAAACACTAAAAGTGTGCAAAAAATAATAATCTAAGATGTTAAATGGCAAAAATAATAGTATAAGACTAAATTTAAAATTGCTACAAAAACAAGAGACTTTTAGTGAAATTAACTCTTCAATTCATAATATAACATAACATTATTAAAACGATAAAATAACATTTAAAAACCATAATTAATGTTATTTTTAACCGGTTATTAATGAGATAAGAGACTTGGCCTATTAAAACATGAAATTTCACGTGTCAACTCATTAATAACCACAAACATATTAAAGTTAAACTCTAACTCATTATTTTAGTTATTGATTTTATATCATTATGAGTATCGGTTTCATTTGTGAAAGCAGTATGCATGTTATGGTAAATGTAAGAAAGTACCCGTATGGGCAGCTCAACTGATCATAGAAGTGAAACTTTGGAAGAATAACTAGGGATCGAGTCTCACCCAAATGCTCTATCGGGTTGGAAGAAGAAAGTGCTTTATGAAAGTATATTTAATAAGGACTTAAATATACCCCACCATCCAATTGTTCTAGTTTGTGTTTATTACTATCTCTTTTTTATTTTTTTATTTTTTTATTTTTTTGATAACAATTGTTATCTTTTTTTTTTTTTTTTTTTTAATGTACATGGTATTTAAATTTTGTATTTGTTCTTTTTGGAAAACTAAAATATTGTTAATTTTCATTAAAATCACTAACTAGTCAGATATTACTAATTCTATCTTTAAAACGAAAAATTTTCATTAGTCCATAAATTAACCAACACTAAGCAAGACCTAATGTAGTCCTAATTCACTGTACGTAGTGTACATTTTCAAATCATAATTAATACAAATTTTAAATATTTAGAAGATTATGTGATATAAAGAATAGGGATATAAAAGGATTATGTGTCAAACATCTTAACCCATTAATATCCCGTCAAAATTAAAGTCAAAAAACGGTATACACCTTTTAATAAATAAAGGAATAAGGTTCAAATTGGCCACTGAACGTAACCTGAAAATGCAATTAGGCCACTGAACAAAAAAAAGTGCAATTAGGCCATTGAACACTTAAAAAATGTGTAATTAGGCCACTGAACTCTCCAAACGTATGCAATTTTACCGGATAGCAGGTTACCTGCTTACGTGGCAGCTTAGTTGGCATTTTTAATAATTTTTAATTAATTTTTAATAATAAATTTTATAAAAAATTGGAAAAAATTAAATAAAAAATAAAATAAAGTCGTTTTTATTTTTTTTTAAAATTTTTTTAATAAAAATTTATTATTAAAATTTATTAAAAATTAACTAAAATTTATTAAAAATGCCAACTCAGCTGCCACGTAAGCAGATAACCTGCTAAAATTGAGGGTAACCTGCTATCAGGTGAAATTGCACATTTTTGGAGTGTTCAGTGGCCTAATTGCACTTTTTTTTCGTTCAGTGGCCTAATTGCACTTTCAGATTACGTTCAGTGGCCAATTTAAACCTTATTCCATAAATAAATAACTGTTATTTATCATTTTAATACCTTTCATTCCTCCTCTTAGTTTGTTTCTTTAAAATAGATTCAAGTTGATGCCAGCTACACTTGTTCGTTGGTTTTGTTGTTAATCGCAAATCTTCCCTATTTAATCTTTAAATTTTGAGGCATTGCTCAGGCAAGTTAATAGATAATGAGAGGTTATTTTCACACTACTGCTAGTGAGACTCAATCCTTATTTCTTGTGACAAATTTTATCTCTGTAACTAGTTAAGCTGTCTATGCAGACAAACTTTTAATAATTCTATGAATTTTATACGAGTAGCAATTAGGTCTTTCAACTTTAATTTTAAAAGAGCAACGTATCCGGCATGAGTCTTCTCATTAATTGAATAGTTCGTTGAGTCATCGTAATTTATCCTCGTACATACTATCATATTAGGTTAATATATGTATGCGAACTTGGGGTGAGAAAATTCTACCTTTTGTTGACAACAAAAAGATATAAAATGGTTTCATAGCCTAAATCTAGGCATCTATATTAGGGTAGAAAATTAATGTAATTAAAATGTTAAATTCAACCACCATCAATAATTCATCTGTTTAGATCGGACATCAATCATTATCAATGCCCAACCCCTAACTTTCTTTAAAGAAAAAAAAATTATCAAACATTATTATTATGGATCCTATTATTATTACTCTTTAAAAAAGCCCAAATTATGCCATGGAATCGTGTTCACCGAGAATGGTGAACACAAGGCAAAACGATGTCGTTTTTAGGCAAAAAATAAAAAATAAAATCGCGGATGTGGAGTTTAACGGCGCGCGTTTGATCAAATTATGAATTTTCTGTTATGAGATTATGAATTTTATGAAAATTCATAATCTCATAACAGAAAATTCATAATCGCATAACAGAAAATTCATAATCGCATAACAGAAAATTCATAATCGCATAACAGAAAATTCATAATCGCATAACAGAAAATTCATAATCTCACAACTGAAAATTCATAATCTCATAACAGAAAATTCATAATCTTATAACAGAAAATTCATAATCTCATGGTTCCAAAGTGAATGTGTAAGCATGGTTCCAAAGTGAATGTGCAGGCATGAATTCATAATTTATGAATGTCCGTGATTTCGGACGGGAATATGTAGGCATGGTTCCAAAGTGAATGTGCAGGCATGAATTCATAATTTATGAATGTCCGAAATTATGAATGTAATGAAAATTCATAATCTCATAATAGAAAATTCATAATCGCATAACAGAAAATTCATAATCTCATAGCTGAAAATTAATAATCTCATAACAGAAAATTCATAATCTTATAACAGAAAATTCATAATCTCATGGTTCCAAAGTGAATGTGTAGGCATGGTTCCAAAGTGAATGTGCAGGCATGGATTCATAATTTATGAATGTTCGTGATTTCGGACGGGAATGTGTAGGCATGGTTCCAAAGTGAATGTGCAGGCATGAATTCATAATTTATGAATGTCCGAAATCTTTGTTCACCTCAAATTAAAGTGAAACCACAAAATGTGAAAATAAAGAAGAAAAGTCACGCAATTAATTAAGAAAAAAAAATAAAGATAACGATGTACTAACACCATTGGAACCGTGTTCACCATGGCATAAGGTCCCTTAAAAAAGTTGAATGCCCATTTTTGGTAAATGAATGATATCTTTGGATCATTGGATGGGAACTAAATCAATTAATATTGGCCCATGCAATCATGCTGGTGTAGGTACATATGCATCCATTGTCATGTATGCATGTGAAATTGAGAATGAGAAAGATTTTTTTTAAGTGAAAATGAATATTTTGGCCTCGAAATTGTTTAACTTTTAACCCCTTAATTATTTATAATGTTATGCTTTTAATCTTTACTGTTATATAACTGTCAAATATCATTAAAATATGAGATTATTTTTTATCAGTTAGAATAACTCACAGGGAAAAAATGAAACTTTAAGTCTTTAATCATAAATATTGATTCTAAATGACAAAAATAACTTCATTAAAAAAAAAAAAAAAAGTATGCTAATAGAGTTTGACAGTTACATAATACAAGCGACTAAAAGTGCAATATAATAAATATTTAAATAACTAAATTTGTTTAAATTAACTTACGAAGATTAAATTTTTAAAAGTGAAACAATTTAAGGTTAAAAGTGTCATTTTGCAACAAATAAACAAAAAACCTATAAGATAGGTTGAAATTTGAAGAAAGAAATAATTAATAACAATCAGGTATTATATGTCTTCAATTTATTTACAAACGCATCTATTGGATGAAGGCACATAATATGTAACTGCATAGACATAGTTTTTAATCCAGGAACCCGATCCATGGTATAACAATTATGTGGGCTCCTTAAGAATACTAGACACTGGTCTTCCCACCTAATGAGTGAGCCGCCTTGATTTACCTCTCCACAATTTCGTTAGGGCGCGATATGAGTATTTTAGATGTGAAGTGATTTAGCTTTCAATTCTATGGGCAAAATAGTTAAACTAGAAGAATTAGGAATACAATTTTAAATAATAAAAAAAAAAACAATTAGATAGTGTGGTTTAGTAGGTAATTAAAAGTGAGGAATAAAGATGAATACTTTTTTTTTTTTTTTTGTAATTACAAGGATATTTAGGTTTAAAAGTATAGATGTTTTCAAAAAAAATATAGCGGTTCAACCTATTTGTATAAAAAAGATTGAAAAGTCTTTGTATTTAACGATATTTCAACAATTTTGTTGATGAAGGACTAAAAATGATCATGACGTACTAATATTAGGACCAAATGAGAATCTACAAATCTACAAATCTAATAAGAGCCAATAATGTTATGTCCTTAACTGGAACAAAAAAATGTCTGTACTAGTTGTTTCTTAAAATGAATGGTTCATATTATTTTGATTTTAATATTTTTTTTAATGATTTTCCTTATTTACCCTCTATTATATTATTTTCTTCCCTTAAATAGTCCTAAATTCCGTTAGTATAAACTTTTGTAAGAGAATATTCCGTTAACTATTTATTATTCTTAACATACTCATTAATTTATATAAGAGAGGTCTTAGGTTCGAATTACATCCCAATTAGAGTTGGCATAATTGTTAAACA